>NW_023597054.1:46468599-46743902 GCF_011947565.3 Pollicipes pollicipes | reverse complement strand
GCCACCCTCACCTGGACTGATCGATAGTTGCTGTCCCACACACCTGCACCGAACAAGTGCTGTTCCCGCACTCACCTGCGCTGAACGAGTGCGGCTCTTCGCCGTTCTCGTACCAGAAGCGGTCGCCGCGTCTGAGCGTCTGGAACTGGTGCGCCATCAGACAGCCGAGCGTGGGGCCGACCAGGGCGCCGTCTGGTGGCGTCTCCAGCAGGCCGCCCACGTACAGGTCGATGTCGTCTACGCGCCTGCCGGAATAGGTGGCGCTGCTGTCGACACGGTGCATCGGATCGTCGTCGGGGTCAACGCTGTCCTGTCATGTGCATTACAAATGTTGAATTTCAGGCTTGATCGGCTCAAATGGTTCGAATTCTAGCCCATCGTCAAACAGCAGACTGGTTATTTATAGAGAGATGCACTGTCTCGCAATATCTAGGTGTAATACCTACTGTCTTGGCTACGCAACATCGTAGATAATGATATAATGTTCCGAGACAAAAGAAGAATCCCACTGCTGGATTTGCTAAAAAGGCCTGTTTCCACGTTTGGAGTCGGAACACGACGTACATTATGCGAGGAGCTGATGCTTGATTCGGGGAACGAATCGTGTGCTGAATGGCCCAGAGGTTGAGGCAAAGCAGCGGCATTAAATTTTTTGTTTTCTTTAAAATTTTGGATCTCCGCCTTATTTTTATTAGTCATCACGAATTTTGCAAATTGTTGGATTTGAGAATAATGTTGAGTAGTCAGAGGGTAAATGATAAAGCGCTAGAACAAATTGTCATCAATCCTAAACCGTTAAATTTCGCAAGTAGATCATTCATAGCGTTTGAAGCAGCCAATATCAAATTAATTTACTGAGCTGGACCAGATCCCGTGAGCTGCACTCACAAAGCGCACAATCCCACCCCCCTCCCCCCCCCAAGCGGGTTCATACGTGTAGGTGGCGATGAGCCTGGCGGACAGCGCGAGGACTCATGATGGCCTTGAGGTCAGCGAAGGCGTTTCACCTCGGGCGAGGGCCGCCACGCCCGACGCCACAGCGTGTAGGAGGGCAGGCCGTGGTCCCGGCCGCGCTGCCGGAGGGCAGAGAGTGCGCCCGTCAACGGCAGACGTCAGACGAGGTCAGCGACGCCGCGGACGGTTACCGAGCGAGAGACAGAGACGGAGAGCGGGCTTGGCCCGAGTGGCGGCGTCAAAACCCTGAAGGCCTCCCCCGTCACGTTCTTCGGCTTGACCGCCCTATCCTCTTCGCGGCGCACACGGTCGGCCGGTCGGCGACAGTCCTGGTGGCCCGCGACAGAATCTCAGGCCGGTGGTGCGGGGCGGGTCTTTCGCTCGCGGCTCCGGCTTCGCTCCGACATTGATGGCTAGTGGTGCGAGGGCGCTTCGGAAGGTCACGGAGCTAATGACATGGCTCCGTGGTGGTCGAGTCGGATTTTTACGAGCGTGACGCGTGGTTTGGGCGTGCTTGATGAGGCCGACGTGCATATTGGGGCCGGTGGCATGCCGGGTCATTGTACGCGGATGGTCGCCAATTGGCGTATCCACCCGCCCCACCACGCTGTCAATGCGCCGGCCAGCGTCGTGGATAACTGTCCACAGCACGTCCGTAAGCCGATCAGTAAAGCCGACAGAGGCTTTGTTCCATTTAATTTCCCCTCCGCGATTCGCCCCGCCTGGCCGCGCCTGCGGAACCGTTCTCGACACCATAATTACACCGCGCTGTTCACAAGCCGCTGGGAAGCTCCCTTAAACCAACCAACTTCAACGCCATCGCGCTAAACAAAAGCTACACCAAGCGACGGGGCGAGGGCGAGCCGTGGTGCCCGTGCGCTGAGAACGGGGCGTAGATCGCACTACATCCCACCTGGATGTTGAGAGCGCCGAGATCGAGCCCGAACGCCTGCCCCGGCGGCGCGAACAGCCGGTTCCTGATGGTGTCCACCAGGGTAGTTGTCCGCTTCGCTGCTGTTGGCGTTGGCCAGGCCTGTCCGCGACAGACGCCGTGAAAACTCCACCCGGTAACGAGCGGGCCCAGCTGGGAACCCGACCTCCGCGGGGGCAGGGGGCCAAGCACGCAGCACGGCGCCGGAAATGATGCATCCCATGTAATGGTCGCTTGTGGTCGGGCGGTAATTGGTCCATGCATCCCCAAATAACAATGCCTCGCTTCTGCAGGAATGCAGCTGCAAGTGGCAGTGAACGGCCGGGGTGGCGATGGTGAGAAACTGAGAAGCACCATGGCAACGATGGTAAATAACTAACTTCAGTTCCGACGAAAACTGTGGAAGACTAGACGACGTTTCGCCGGTCGGTCATCACAGCTATGTTCATGGGCATCTGTATTTTCTGCTTAGATCTGCACAATTGCGTGGCCTCTAATTATTTTAATAGTCTTACGTTAAATCTTCGACGGGAGATTTAACGAGAAAGCCCAAGTGGTATTTAGCCTGACAAGAGCATGGTTGGCACATTAGCTGCCGGCGGTCCAAAATATTTACATATCTACCTGTTGTTCTTCCAAGCTAGCGCAGTAACGTCTTACGACGTCTAATTTAGCTCGATATATCTACGCTGACATTTCCGACCATGCCTTCGGAAATTGGGTCTAACCGCACGTTACGGCTGTCTAAATGAAAAGCTGCCTGGCGGGCACGGTAATGGGATCCAGGATTCAGGATCCAGGAAATCCAGCGCGGCTCACGTCAACCTACCGGCCATGTACTCGTCTATCCTGCCCGGATGGTAGAGTGAGTGGGGCCGGAAGAAGCTCTTGTGCAGTGAGACGCCGGCCAGCTTGGTGTGCCAGGGCGTGAACAGCAGCAGGTGGTCCGGCACGAGCGTGTGGCCGAACCTGTCGGCGAGGACGGCCTGTCTCAGCCCGGCGGATCCCTCGGCCTGGTAATAGGCTACGTCCACACCGTGCGCATTATCCGAAAGGCTGCGACAGGCTGGGACGGCTTTGGATTCAGGTTGGCTTGGTGCTTGGCTGTTGGCGCTGGATAATAATATCAAGAACTTTCCACGTTGTACTGAAACCAACTGGACAGTTATGTGCATGATTGTTGAGTGCTGGATTGAAACTGTCAATTATAAACATCGCCGTCCCTGCTCCGCATCGCTGCGGCAAAGAATCCCTGAACGCGTGGGATCATCCCTGAGCTCGGCAAGGCTTAAGTTCCGAACACCTCCCTCACCTCATAGCCCCTGTAGCGAACACGTTGGCAATGGTCGGGTCCACGTTGGGGCTGTAGCCGCCGTAGAACCCACTCTTGGCCGGTGCCAGGTCATGTCGGGTCACGAGGTCATCGCCTAACACGACCGGCAGCCACTCGCTGTAGGTGATGTGCTGGATCATCGCTGCCACCAGCCGGCGAGACTCCTGGGGGACCACGGCCCGGCTACAGGAGCGAGTCAGCCGCGACGGCGCCGCCCGGCCACAGGACCCCGGCGAACTCTCCAAACGACCCGAGCTCGGGCGGCTGCAGACCGCGGGTCGTCCCGCGGCCTCGCCGACCCCGACCTCCACACACATGCATTAACGGCCGGCCGGCTGACGCTAATGACCCGATGGCTATCACGCCACGGAGCGCTCGAGACGTGACTGTCGCCCGGCTCGTCGCACCTTAATTGCCCCCTTCCGAACGCCATATTTCACCTGGAATAATTTTTCGTCGTCCCATCCGGAGCAGTATCGTTCCAGCTTGCCGGCCACTCGGTTGTGCTCTCTGACCCAGAGCGTGTGAAGCGTGGTCAGGTCGGGCTGCTCGTTCACCCGGATGTCACCTGAGCGACGCAGAGTCAGAGTCAGAGCCTGACCCTGACGCAGAGGTCAGAGTCAGAGCCGCGGACGCCGCAGTCCGGACGAGACTCGCGTAATCGCGTCATTACGTTTCCCGCCAGGAGAGCAGACCGAAGGACTGTGACGGCCAGCTGAGGTCTAGCAGCGGAGACTGCCTCGCAACACTGGAGAGCAGACCGAGGACTGTGACGGCCAGCTGAGGTCTAGCAGCGAAGACTGCCTCGCAACACTGGAGAGCAGACTGAGGACTGTGACGGCCAGCTGAGGTCTAGCAGCGGAGACTGCCTCGCAACGCTGGAGAGCAGACTGAGGACTGTGACGGCCAGCTGAGGTCTAGCAGCGGAGACTGCCTCGCAACGCTGGAGGGCCCAGCGGAAGGCCAACGCGCTAAAACGCTGCATTACGTTGGTGGTGGAAGTGGAGGCTGTTGCGCATAAGATAGCTATGTAACTCTGTTCATCACTAGAGCCGGAAATGCGTAGACCTGATACCGTCACGTACACGAGAATCCATATTCCCTTGCAACCGATAGGACAAGCTTTCGAACTTGCGTGCCATCTTTTCTCTTGTGAGCTATGGAATCAAAACTAAACAAACTGAGCCTGCGCTGAAGCTTACTGAAGGAAAACAGGTGTTTTCATACGCTGTGATTGCCTGTTAAAAGCTGGGCGTTAACTCATTCCCACACGAATAATTAGTGTCTGGGAACGGACCTCAGAGGGCCACCTCGAAAGTGGTGCCTTTTCCTCCCGACTGTTTGTCCTACAATCTGTTGTAGCGGGAGTTGCTCTCATAGTCAGGGTAACTGACGCTAATATTCGCCAGCATAACTTTGAATATGGACGCAGTTTGAAACGAAACGATTTTAAGGTGAGAGAATTAGTAAAATCTGCACAAGGAAAGCACTGCCTACTTCTGGTAATCAGAACGGATTTCGGACAGTCTTTGTATCTTGCCCAATATGCCGTGACAATCCAGCAAACTGACATTAAGTTTATGTTCTGGAAGGAATTTTGGTGGTGCAAAGGGCCTTATCAGCATCACTTGTTCCAGGCAGCTCACCGGCCTGGAAGCACTTGACATCGGTCCTCTGTCGGATGCAGCTACCGTCGCCATCAGTAGTGGGAAGCAGAGAACCGGTCATTTTCATCTTGCCCCCCTCGTACTGCCGCAGCTGCTGCAGTTCACCGTCAGAACTTCCGTAGACGCCAGAGCCGTCAACGAATGACGTAACTTGGTTGACCTGCTCTCTGGGACCTGTTGGTCGGAATGAAGTAATGAGACATCTTGAATCATCTAGCTGCAGGATTCCCACGCATGAACGACGAATGTGGCGCCTTATATGCATCCACATATTCATATATATATATATATATATATATATATATATATATATATATATATATATATATATGCATATATAGGGCGCGACACTCATCGCTCCAATTGGATACCAATGCAGATGATGACACCGAGGTGACACCTTGCGACAAATTCGTGCTTTCCTTGAAACGCCAAGCATATCAGCGAAGTGATTTTGTCAACAAACGTGACGGCAGACGCAGATGGCAGAGTTCGGGTTCGGGCGTTCTATGAAGCCCTGGAGCCACCGGCCACCGTCAGCCACGTCGCCTGGTGTCCGGGCGCTATCGGCGCTATGAGACCATATACGCTGTGGCACGTCGTGATGGAGCCTTGTCTTTGTAGCGTGTTTTATACCACTTCTGCCATCCATTAACTAGACCTGCCAAGTTCTTTACCGCTGGACAGAAGAGCTTGAGTGAGAACCATGACAAAATGAGCCCGTAACCGGATCCTTTATGACATCCAATCCAATTATGAGCTCGTTATGTCATGCGATAGGCACTAGGCGCCACCCTCTAGCCATCACACAGCCGACGTAGTATCAAACAACGGTTCTTGTCCTCACGGCCGTGAAAATGTGTCCTCCCTTCATTACAACGAGAGCATCATTCACGTTTGGTCATTGTAGCAGACGCTAGACGCGCCCTTCAAAAGCGTCGAGCGCGAAATTGACTCGGAGCTTTCTCTTATCCAGACTTGTGTTCGCATATGCTGCAAATCGAAGGCCACACTTGCATTATTTTACGCTTTATCTGTACCCATTCATGTATTCAGTCATTTGGAGAATCACTGTACATGATACTTATTCAGCGGATTTAGCCATGCATTTTACGCATTCATTTTGTGCATCCACGTACCCGTGTGCGACGTCGGAGGCGTTTCTTACCACACGGCCTGATCTTATCGCGCTTAAAATCAACACGCGATTGATGTTCTTTCCTTAATGTGCTGAACCTCTCAGGAGCGCTGCGGCGACATGCAGTAATGTGATAGGATGTGTCAGATTTCATGGTTCTTTATGGTGGCCGGGACGTTTGTGTGCGTGCAAGCAGAATAGGAGCACTGACATTCACTTCGAGAGATTTTGGGTGGTACTGTGTACTAATTAACATGGAATAAATCGACACCGTGCACTAGTATGACTTTTGAGGCGTGTTTTTCCATTACGAAGTCCCCTTGATTTGAAGGGACACTTTCTTCGCTTCTCAGGCCTCCCATGCCGTGCTCCCCTTCCCTCTAAGCCCATCGGCAGGTGGCGCGGGCGCCGCGTTCGACTCACCCAGACCACAGCCGTTGTGGACGGCGGCTACGGAGCGGGCGAACTCCATGCAGCTCTGGCCAGACTGCCGGTACAGGCTGTCCGTCCGCGGGATCGCGATCGGGAAACAGTCCGGGTGCTGCAGCTGCGGCGGCAGCGAGCAGCACGAGATCGGACTCCCGTACAGCGTCGCTGAAACCGGCGCCGCCGTCAGCCAAGTCGAGCAGAGATCTGCGCGATGCCGCTCGCGGCGCAGGACGACGTTGCTGCGGTCATCAAGGGTGCGGTGACGGCAGAATGCGACCCAGCGGCCCGCTTACTGAGGGAAAATAGCAGCAGTTGGGTCTTCACAATGCACTCAATACGTCAGATTTGTTTGCCAATCGCAGCGGAGAATACCGAAACTCAACTGGTAGAAAGTCACGCGGCTTGTCACAACGACACCATCGCCATGGCATCATGACAGTCTGCGTCGTGACGCCCCCCCCCCCCCTTCCCCCTCCTCCCATCTGCCCGAGTGACATCCCAAGAGCCGGCAGCTCTCGCACGTGTGCAGCCAAGACGCCGCGCGCGGCGAGCCAGGCGGTACGGTTCGGTGTCGGTCCGCCGTCACCAGCCGGCGACGCCAGCGGCCGGCGTCGTCACCAGCCGGCGACGTCACCAGCCGGCACCGCCACCGGCCGGCGTCGTCACCAGCCGGCGACGTCACCGGCCGGCGCCGTCACCAGCCGGCGACATCACCAGCCGGCGCCGTCACCAGCCGGCACCGTCACCAGCCGGCGACATCACCAGCCGGCGCCGTCACCAGCCGGCGTCGTCACCAGCCGGCGACGTCACCAGCCGGCACCGCCACCAGCCGGCGACGTCACCAGCCGGCGACGCCACCGGCCGGCGTCGTCACCAGCCGGCGCCGTCACCAGCCGGCGTCGCTACCAGCCGGCGCCGTCACTAGCCGGCGCCGGCGCCGCTCGGCTCGACGCGTACCTGTGTTCATCGGCGTGTGGGAGAGGTCGTGGTCGAGGAACTGGCCCCACTGCATCACCATCAGCGAGATGCGCTCGGAGCGGCCAGCCGGCACCAACCGCTGCGACAGGCAGGCGGCGCTGGCGCGGCGCGAGCTGGGCAGCGCGGCGCCGTCCCGCGAGACACGTGGACTGTCCACCTCTGCGGCAGGGCAGCGTCAGTCACACACGCTCTCTGGCCGTGGACTGTCCACCTCTGCGGCAGGACAGCGTCAGTCACACACGCACTCTGACCGTGGACTGTCCACCTTTGCGGCAGGACAGCGTCAGTCACACACGCACTCTGACCGTGGACTGTCCACCTCTGCGGCAGGACAGCGTCAGTCACACACGCACTCTGACCGTGGACTGTCCACCTCTTTATGCAGCGTTTATGCAGACCGCAGCAAAGTGGTTTGCGGATTTTTTTTTTTTTTTTTTGACAGACAGTACGTGTTTATTGAACCAACCGTCCAAATCCACAATGAGCAATCGTCGCTCCTGTACGTTGTGCAAAAATGAGGAAAAGGAAGGCCATTCAGTGGAAGTGGAAAGAAACGGCGACATTTCATGTTGTTGAACGCGTAGTCTGTTGCATGATCGTGTAGAGCAAATAAGCAAGCGAAGTAAGCAAACCCCAGGGCGTTGGGATTCATACTTAATAAATCGCTTAACCGTACAAATCAGTCCGCCATGGACCGTCACCTAGCGCACTGCGACCCTCTGGCTATACACACCACCCCAGCGCCTGACTATTTCCGACGTGCCACCTGCGGAGCATGCAGAGGAAACGGCCGTCGTTACCCGGGCCCCCGAAGCGTTCCACTCCCCAATACGTTGGGGAAGGGGGGGGGGGGTCTGCTTCCGTGAACTCCAACTGGGCAAATTCCGGAAGGATCCCGTCGGTGGTGGTTCCGTGGCGTGTTGACGCCCGGGTGTTTCCTGGCGCCGGGCGCCGGGCCGACGGCGCGTCTCTGATCACCGAGAGCGGGCCAGCGCCGGCCGACGGCGCGTCTCTGGTCACCGAGAGCGGGCCAGCGCCGGGCGACAGGCGCCGGGCGCCGGCCGACGGCGCGTCTCTGGTCACCGCAAGAGGGCCAGCGCCGGGCGACAGGCGCCGGGCGCCGGCCGACGGCGCGTCTCTGGTCACCGAGAGGCGGGCCGTAGCGCCGGGCCCGGCCGACGGCGCGTCTCTGGTCACCGAGAGCGGCCAGCGCCGGGCGACAGGCGCCGGGCGCCGGCCGACGGCGCGTCTCTGGTCACCGAGAGCGGGCCAGCGCCGGGCGACAGGCGCGACGGCGCCGGGACCACCCCCTCACCGAAGCGGGCCCGCCCGCCGCCGGCCGCCACCGCCCTGGCCACGCAAAGCGGACCAGCGCCACGCCGCAACAATTAGGCCCCATAAAACCCGGCCCACTGACAGCGGCGCACCCGGCCCGGCCACCGCGTGAAAAATGGATGGGAAGCGCGGCGCATCGAGCGAGTTATGCGCGTAAACACGCGGCTTCTAATTGGCTCATTAAGCGGGGAGTAACGGTGCAGGGGCGTGCGTCTGGCGGACCAGCTGAGCACAAAAAGGCGGCGGCTCATGGACTGCGTCTCGCGCGCGCTCTGGTACCGATCCAGCCCGTGTGGAGGTGCGGTGCTACAAGCTGGATTGTGTCGTCGTGAGCGGTACCGACTGAATCCTGAGCAGGGTCGGAGAACCCGGGAAGCCCCAGAACAGACGGCTTTATTTATTGCCACTTTTAGGTGTGTCACTGTGATGGATGAGATGCACGTTGGTGTGTGCAGTAGTGGAGATTATCTCAGCTTCGAAGAATCGGAGATGTAGCAGAACGTTGAGAGGCGTGACTTTTTTACGCTTGACTTGCATCTAATTCATATTAGATTTGTCCTCAGAGTATTAGGAAAGGTTGACACTATCGGTTCTGCCATGATGCGTCACCCGCATGAGCTGTGATGTCGCTCACGGCGTCGCCACCAGGTCAGTTGACTTCGGTTGCACGCTGGGGTTACAAAAGTTTATTTTTCGCACCAAGCCTCGAAAGGGAGAGACAAAGTCGATAGGCATCACTCAATGTTGGGGCGATGAAGCCGCCAGTGCTTTTCTCAAACTCGCATAACACGTTACATTTTGCAATCAATATTTGGAAAGTTGATTCCCTTGCGTCATTGACAGCACACTCACTGTCGCCGTAGTCCGGTGGAAGTAGCCGCACAAAAGCCGACTTGGCACTGCCCCACCACGAGAACTTGACGTTGTTGCAGGTGCCGTCGACACTCCTGTACTTGCTGTCGAGATCGCAGCTGGGGTACTCAACGCCGTGATGCGGAGGGCAGAGGTTGCCGAGCCGGGTCAGCCTCAGGTCATAGAGCGGCAGACGAAACATGACGTCCTCCCCGGACAATGCCAGCCTGTCGAGACAAATATAAATAGGATGACCGCGCGACCCCAGACCGGGAATCCCTCCCGGTCATTATTGCGGTGCCCAGCAATTACTGAAAATTGGCGCGAGCCTCGTCCAAAAGCGTCCCGACCAAACTCCCACACTGGTCCCTTGTCAGATCACGCCAGCTTGATTGTCCGGCGACCACATGGCAGAACCTTGGCCTCGGACTGAGGCTGGTCGGCGCGTGAACGGAGACAACGGAGAGTCGTCGATCAGGCTTAGCCGGAAACATAAATGGTTTGGCTTCTGTAAGCCCACTGTTGCGCTCCTTCTGGCCGCCCAACCCCCGTCTATACGCCTCCTCCGCTTTCAAGACTTTGATCCCCGCGGTTCGTCGCCACTCCCACCTTTCCTGAAGTAGCTTGGTGGCCCGCACTGCTGTCAGAGCGAAGTACGAGTCATTCTTCACCTCCGGCAGGGGACGCCGGTGCATGGAGTGCAGGCGCGACGTGTACCGGATGTCCTGCTCTGCCCCGGCTGCCGACACGAGCGCCGCCAATCAGCCAAGCCGTGCCACGGTCGTGCGCCGATGGTCCGCGCAAGGCGCCCTTCACGCACGTGGCACGTGCGCCACGTGTCGCCCGAGCCGTGGCACGCCGTCCGCCAACGCCCCCGCGGCGTCGCCGGCCTGCCGCGGGCTCACACTTTACGACGGGAACCAGCGGCCGGCCGTCGGACGCCGGCCCGGCCGGCCGGCTCCGCGGAACGGCGGCGACATGCTCGTAAAGCGAGGCGCTCCCATATCGGCGGCAGTGGTGGGGCGAGACGCCGCTAAAGTTCAGCAGCCGCATGAGAACGCGCCCGCTGAGGGGCGGCACAACGTCACCATGTGAGGCGTCTCCAGCGCGTCTGGCTTATTGGCGGCGCTGTAATTGCCAATGTCTGTATGTAAATCCCTGTCGTCAAGTAATTGGGACGTCAAATGGACTCGCCTGCCTTGTTGGTAGATGGCTTATTGTCCCGCCCCAGAATCAAAGTGCGGTAACTGTACAATAGCGGACGCTTTCGGCAGATTCTTCGATGTTGTCCTGCGGCTGACACGAGGATCGTCGGACCCACAGGACTCTGCGTCACATAGTGAAGCCAGTTGGCCGGCACTGTGCGGGCCAGGTGGGGTAAACGTGGCGATCACCTTGGCTGTCGCTGCGGCGGAGGTCCTCCACCTCTTCCGTAGCCACGCGCACCACATCGCCGAGGAGGTCGTCCCGGAACGTCAGGTCGACGGAGTTGTCCAGGTCGTCCAGGATCGGCCGGGAGTACTCCTTGCCGAGCAGCGGCCGCAGGTTGAACAGGCAGTGTCCACTGGAGATCAGTACGGCCAAGCTGCGAGGAGAACACAGCTCGGTTGAACAAGTTGCGAGGAGAACACAGCCCGGTTGAACAAGCTGCGAGGAGAACACAGCCCGGTTGAAGAAGCTGCGAGAACACCGCTCGGCTGAACAAGTTGCGAAGAGAGCATAGCTAGGCTGAACAAGCTACGAGGAGAACACAGCTCGCTTGAACAGGCTGCGAGAAGAACATCTCTATCGACAGCATTGTGTGTGTTCTGAGCTAAGTGTTAGCAAAGGGGCATTCCATTGCATGTGTCGGGCCTAGTGGGTCTTTTTCATCGGACGTTTTACCTTTTGTCGTTTTCAAGAAAGCTTGTTATCCGGAACGTTCTAAAAAGTCCACAAAGGTTTTGATAATGCCTGCAGTCATGTTTATATCTCTAAGCATCTCCTCAAACAGAAGTTTGAAATTGTGGACGCTTCTTTATATCGAACAAGCCGTTTGCAGCACGACCAAACAGCGAACACGTTTAATCATGACATAACCATACTGTTATCGTATTGGAAATCCGAAGATTTCTGCGTGGTTTCTGGAAGCGTGTTTTTCCGGGCATTTTTCAATTATTTGCCAGATTTTAGTGGTTTTGATACTATTGGAAAAATATAGAGGACGGTCCAGGTGCTGATTTCTCATTCGATGTATCTGCTTGATTTAAAATAGCGAATGCACCGTGACAACCTTGTATGTCGCCTGCAACGTATAAGCAGATACCTATACCTTAAATATTTAATATTGAAGGTTACATGATAGGTAATGTCAAACAAAGTCAAATATTTTTTTGGCCTCTAACATTTTGCGCTGAATAAAGCTGGTTTAAAAGATCCGCATAATTTGTCTCCAAGACAAAGTGTGAGGTAATCTTAAGTCGCCCTTGACCTTTTATGACAATCGACCCAGATGCTTCATACGCGGAGCCTACATGCACGAAGGAGTACTGGAAGACGTTTCCTCGCATTTCATTGAATAATTTCAAGAGTTGACTCGCCCATACTTGGCATTTAGTACTCCTTACGGCACCATCAAGATGTATCGGTTTTGGCTCGTATAATAATCCCGTGGACTAATTTCACGTTAACTTCAATACTTCATATCACTGGTGTGGTCTCGTACCGTCCATAATGACGACAGGCACAAATAACATGAATTTTAAGTGAATATCATACCTACAGAGCTGCTAAGGAAAAATACGGGAATTCCATGTGGCGACGGTTTGCCGTGTTTGGTCATGAAAACCACCGAAAACGTGGCCGAAGCCAGGTGACTTGACATGTAAAAAATCCCAGCTTTAAGATAAAAAGTTCAAAAAGTTCGGAGCTCAACTAGCTGAAGTGGCATAATGACCTCTGCACACTTTTGAGAGATGCTTCCGAAGAGCCGAAAAGGCGCAAGGGCTGCCCAACAGACAGGTAATGGAAACCCCAATACATAGACAGCAGATGTGTAGTGTCCGGCGTCGAACATGCTGAGACGACACATCGCCAATATAATGCCAGTGTTTCCGTCACAATCTTCATCCTGGCGAAGGATGAAGGATAATAACCTTAAGGCATTTCACTCGCGTGTGTGAACACGAAGTTCCTTGTAAATATTTCAGTTAATTCCTACACATACACACACCAACACACACACACACACACACACACACACACACACTAAGCATCCTCCTTCTGATACGATGCTCTCAGCTCCAAGAAACGGTTGAGTGCCTAACCATGCAATGCACGATGCATTGTGTACAGTCCACTGTGAACCCAAAGTGTTGCACTAGCATAAAACACTGACGTCATAATCGAGCCAGTCCTGGAACAAGGCAGGCTTGCATCCACCGCCCACGTCTCCATCGGGCTGAGTATCGTGACACGGTCGCGACGCTCAGTCCGGTGGAGAAGTCACTAAGTGACATCATCCCGGCAGTGCCCCGCCCGGCTCCGAGAGGGGGCTCGTGACACCCGATCCCGCAGCACCGGACGACGCCGAGCCGCGCCGTCTGAAGCGGCGGCACGCGGCGGATCTGCTTCTCACCGGCGCCCAGACCGGCCCCGGCGCCGTGCAGTTCCGGTCCCCCGGGCGGTCCCCGGGCGGCTCGTGCCGGCCGGTCCGCGTGTCTCCGTCTGCATCGTTTCCGCCGGTGCGACCGCCGGTGACCGACCTGCCGCGCGGGCGCCGCCGGCCGCCGCCAGCGTCGCCGCTGCTGCCAGGGCGACGCCGCGGCCCACTCGGCGCCGGCCATTGTGACCGGCGGCTCCCCGCGGCGCCGCCGGCCGCCGTCCGACCGCAGTCGACCGCTGCCGGCACGGTTGCGGCGCCGGAGCGGCGTGGACGGAGCCGTGACAGACGGCAGGCGCCCGGCGGTGGCACACGCCCGCCAGCGTCGCGGTCCGCACGGCCGGCTCGGCGCCGGTCAGGCTTGGACCGCACGCCATGGCACTAGACACACACTGGGACCGGACGCCATAGTACTGGACACACTGGGACCGGATGCCACGGCACTGGACACGCTGGGACCGGACGCCATGACACTGGACACACTGGGACGGACGCCACGGTCCTGGATACACTGGAACCGGACGCCATGGTACTGGACACATTGGTACCGGACGCCGTGGTACTGGGTACGCGGTGTCGGACACCATAGGACCGGACACGGTGGGACCGGACGCGCCGGCACCCGGCGCCTGAGGACGGGTGCGCCGGCACCGGCCGCCTGAGGACGGACGCGGTGATCGCCCGGCGCAGGTTGCATGCGGCAGCCCATTCCGTCCGCGGCCGAAGCGGACCGTGAAGAGCCGCCCCGTCATCCAGGTGTCTTTGCCCCCGCGACTCCGGCGCCGGCAGTTTTTAGCGCCGACTGCCGGCCGCATTGTTTTCTGGGATGGCTGGTTGACGGATCACCCCCGCCGCCCTCCCGTGACGGGCTGGAACTGCCGTGCCGGGTAGCGTCGCTGCCCCCCTGCGGAGGTGGCGGGCGGCGGCCTGAGCGATCGGCGAGCCGCTGCCGGCTGTCGCGCCAGCTCGCTGGTCCGGCTCGGCCGGCCCGGTACACTGGGGGGGGGGGGGGGGTGACCGCGGCCCGGTACACTGAGGGGGTGACCGCGGCCCGGTCACCCGGGAGAGTAGTCTCCGACCCTACAATGAATGGGCTGCGTGGTGGCTTATTCTTAGTGTTGGCCAGACCAAGGTGTTTGTTGTTCGATGGGTGCTTCAGTGTACCGCCAATGTATCGGTTTACCAGCTGCTGTGTAGCCATAATGCGAATCAATTTTATGCGCACCAGCTGGGATGCCCGGCGGTGCCGGAGTTATCATGAAATGTATCGTGCAAAATAACTATTTGATTTGAGATAGCCGCAGTTTGCGATCGAACATTGATCTGGCTTGTGTCGTGGATATCATGTGTAGTTGTATTTGTATTGAATAGTGGGACATGTTCAAATGAAATTGCCGGGCTCAACTCATTTGCTCCAGCAATACAGTTAATTCAATGTCAAATCTATTGCATCCGCAGGGATTTAAGTTCAGAGAAGCCAAGAGCAAACGGTAACACGCATTCTGCAGTTACACACCAGTCTCAGATTACCCCCTGAAGATCTCGACACGAGACGGGTCGTCTCGTTCAACTGAATCGTTGTTTGACCAGTGACCAGTCCATGGAGTCACGTACCCTCCAAGGAACTCGAAGGGCATACCAGATGGGACGAGCGGAAATCTTGTGATGAAGACCATGGCATCGCTCCCATCATGATGAGCACGCCTCGCTTGACCGCCAAGCTGTGTGACGGCAACCCTGATGGTTCCAGGCTGCTGAGATCTCCAATGGGCAGTTTGCAGCCCTTTCTGAAGTTTGGTTGATATCCACAGACTGGCAGGTCACTGTCTCTCCACGCTGCTTCTCCAGAAACTTCGAGCTCACATCGTCATCAGCAAAGCTTTTTTCTGCGCCCGGGTGACCTACTCGCTGAGCAAGACTGCGCTTTGGTATCGCTTTTCCAAGGCGGGAAAGCTTTGGCCCGGAAGCCGCAGACAAACTCTGCCTTTTCGCCGCAGGTACGTTTGATTTGGCTGCGTTAGCGTGGGATGGCCATTGCGACCTTATAGCAGTTGGTTAGTCAACTGCCCCACTGATTTGTCACCGTTTTGGTGTGCGGAGCTGGTAGTGAGATGTTATTTGGTGCTCTGTCCCTCGCTCACCATTCGTCACATTGTGATTTATGCGACGCCACGGATAAACTGTCGCGTAAGAGTCCTTTTTTCGAACCACCACTACATTTGTATTTGAGTTCCGCTGGTCGCTTTGCTCTGGTCTACACTCTGTCTCCCCGCAACTGGTGGATATGCAATCGAGCGGCACGCGGATGACAACATTGTTCGCTGTCTTGGCAACTTTGAAATTGAAGTTTTAAACAGAAGTTTCTGATAGGTTTAAACTGCACCGAGCCGACTGCCGTCAGAGATGACTCTATGGGGCAGGTGTAGCGGCGGGTTTCCTCGCGCGACACCGTGCACGGCGGCGTGCCCTGGACCAAGCGTGACGTAAACCTTCCTCTCGCCACGCTGAATCAGGCCATATGACGTTCCGATGGTCTTCCGCCAGTGGTTCATGCAAATTTAGAGGCCAAATGGCAGAGTATTCCCAGGGCTATTTTAAGATTCCACACCTGGTGATTAGCACGGGCTGAATGCGGAGCCGGTAGAGTAGCTCATGCCTGTCTCTAAGCTCGCTTCCCAGCCGCCGCTCCTGAAGCGTGTCAGTCACCGCAGACATCCGAGAGGTCTCAGCGGCTGGGTGCGGTAATTGGCGTCGGTTTGCCACCACCCAGACTCCCCCTCCCCCCCCCCTCTCCGCAGGCGAGGCGCCTGAGCCAGCAGGGCACTCGCGCGAGCGGCCAGTGCCACCACGTTTGCGGTAACCAGAGCGGCGGCGATGCCGCAATGGGCAACGAACCCTTTAGCAAGGAGTCGTGACTGCTGGCTGCAAACGGTGTCCCTGGCCCCGTGGATGTGGTACTCAACGTTTGTTCGAGGCGATTTCTGCGAGTGTCGGTCACAACTTAACGACTCAAGTATAATTGGGACGCTTAAGCCTTTTGGCGGAATGTAGACCGCGCGGAGCTGGGTGGAGGAAAAGATAACAGGTTCACTGCGTCACTCGGGTGGCATGTGTCGGCTGATTTTTTCTGAGATATCATTTTGGTGATAACATTTAGTTGAATTATGGTGAACTGGTAACATGAAAGCCTTCCAATTTATTCAATCATCCGGAACTACCGCACGCCTAGCCTGGGGCTTCTTCCAAGAAACACCGCTGCCCATCTCAGTCTTATTGCAAACATCAGCGAAAATGAAGCGAAACTCGCCATCGACAGTTACTACATGAAGTCGCATTTAGATCGCTGACGATGAGCAGCGGGTCAAAAAAGCTGGACCGAATAACGCCCATTCAAGAGATCACAATATTGTAGGGCAATGCATCTCCCGGTACTCGCATATGGTTCGTGAATTATGTTAACGCAGCTACGTTCCACACACGTGGTCATGTTCATTGGGAAACACAGGCAATCATCAAACAATTTATGTAGGCACTGACCAGCTGCGATAGGTGTTAGTGCGCAAACTCGCCGACAGTACGGTTGAGCGGTTGCATAGTTTTGGTAAATCCGCTGACATGGGTGACGGCGACTGAACAGTTTAACTGCATGTGGGAGAAATATTTCACTTCACCCGCTCTGTGAGCGGCGCCAGCGTGTTGGAACGCCACGTGAATGTGTGCAATGAATGCTAATGTGTTACTAGATCTTCATGTAATGTGCATGCCAGGAGGGCAACGACCCATGGATATTAAGCAGTGCAAAACCGAGGAAACTGGAGGTTATCCTACCTCGTGTGCCATTGTATAACGAAATATATAACAGCGTAACAACGTCCTTCCTCCGTGAACGAGGAAGACAAGAAAACGGAGTGCATATTTCAAATGTTGTTAACGCGTTGCCTTTTGACTGCCAAATACGCATATCCGTGTGTCGGTAGGTGGAAGCCACTTATGGCAACCCACAAAATGCGTGTATCAGAAACATGTCACAAAATGCTAGTCTTGAAGTCAAGGACACAGTGCATTCGCCGTCTTCCCAACGTCTGGAGGTGTCGAGGCGTTTGAGATCACGTCATCCGCGCCCAGCTGACCTGCTTGCTGAACACCGTTCAGGACTTCCCTCCGACATCATCTCACCTACAACAGCTCGTGTGACTGTGACTCAGTCAAAAAATTTGTTATTAATATCTACCGAAGCTTTCTAAGTGCCAAACAGATGCTGGCTGTTTGAATAAAGTTTTGAGACTTTTACAAATACCGGATATATGCTAATACGCGCTCGGGTAAGGGTCAAATTCCCCACCCAAAGGTTTTTTTCCGGAATGGTTTCCGAACGGCGCGGCGCAGCCGCGCCAAATTTTTCACAGCTGTAGACAATTGAATGGCGGATCGTATGTTATCAAAAATTGGATGTACCTTGTAAGGTCGCTGGCTTGCGGCGGGTCAAAGTCAGGTCAGGGATTCAGCGTAGTCAATTTTAAGGGAATCGTTTAATCTGATGAAACAACGGAATGTTAGAGGAAGCCATGCATCTCATCTCTAGAGATACTTTCTTAGGCAAAACAGCAATTGAATGACCAAATCACATTGACCTAAGGTCGGGTATGAAGATCAGAACAAGGTAAAAACCAGCCTGTTTTATTTCTCTAGAGCTTGCTCTATGGGGTAGTTCCTGGTGCACATTTCTAGTTTGTTGACAACAGCAACCGCATTATACACCTTCCATAGACTTCTTACGGGCCAGAACAGGTCATTGACCTGAAAGGACCCAGTTAAACATTTTGTTTTTAGGAACATACTGCCTAGCGTAATCTTTGTCACTCATTCAAATGCAAAACTTAAGGCGTTCTTGTATGATTTTGGTCACTTTGACCTTCAAAACGTCAAACAAGGTCACTGACCTTAGATGAGCATGCGAACTTTTGCTTAGAACAGTTATTTAGGTTCTAAGAGCCCTTTGAAGACCAGCCTGGAATGTGACCTTGTTTGACCTTATTTGGCCCGAAGGTCATAACCTAGAAGCCTCTAACTTTTACATAAATGAGTTCACGTCCAGGGCAATACGCCTTGTGCATGTGGTATCTTCAGCCCTCTTGGTTTCTGAGATCTCAGCGGGGGATCAAATTGACCCGCACCCCAGCGAAGGTTATCCAACCGGCTACCCGGGCGCGTGTTAACGGGAGTGGTAACAAACAGCCGCCGACGTGTAACATACCCAGAGAAGTTGATTAGATCGGGTGCTATACGCTGATAACGGGTCTTGCTTGGATCAGCTCCATCCGTCCCCCATAAATCTTTCTGAATTGCGACATTCAGAAGGGATGCACCGATGTTTTTTTCCGCGCTCATTTGCAGATGCAGAAGGTAAATGCGTAAAGATCTGTAGGTACCAGTTGTCCCATGCGTCGGTACAGCACGACATGCAACATGTGAAACGCCTTTTTCATTTCGATAGCAATACAAACGACTGAATTTTAAATCCACTCCTACTGAGCTGAAGCTTTCTGGTGGTCCCCCATCCAGCTGAGGACACATTGCCAGGGCCCTCCGCCGACCCCCGTGTCACCCCAGGGCGACTATCGCGTCGAGACTCCCCTGCAGCGCCGGCAGACTGACCTGACAGCGGCCAGCGGAGCCAGGCCCCTCCGGGAGACGGGAGCCATGGTGTCACTCTGGCCTAGGCGTGCTGTGCCATGCCGGCGCCGCGCGCTGCCGTCTGCTGGAGCTGGCCCGGCACTCCTCCACTTCCGGAGGGCGCGCTCCACTACTGACGCACCACTCTGGGCGCCGGCGTATTAATACGGCCGGCGCCGTGACGGACGGTACCGTGCGGTCAGCAGCGGCCGCCGCCGCCGCCGCCGCCGTCACCGCCGCCGCCGCTGCCGCTCCCGCCGCCGCCGCCGGCCCGGCTCAGGTCCGGCCGAGCCCATGGCCCAGGTCCGGCCGGGCCCGTGGCTCAGGTCCGGCCGGGCCTGTGGTTCAGGTCCGGCCGGGCCCGTGGCTCAGGTCCGCCAGAGCCCGTGGCTCAGGTCCGGCCGGGCCCGTGGCTCAGGTCCGGCCGGGCCTGTGGCTCAGGTCCGGTCGGACCCTTGGCTCAGGTCCGGCCGGGTCCAACCAACGTTACCACTGGAACTTCATTCGCTCTCACCACTGTGGCTTGATTGCCTTGCTGCGATCGAGGGCCAGAACAAACGCCGATGCTTTTTGAATGTGCTTACCATGTTTGTGATCGTGCTCAGTAATGCGCGTCGAGAGTCGAAATGTTTTATCCATTGTCGCTGGCTACAGGTGTTATCACGTTCATGTCAAGTTGCATGACATTGTATGTATATTTCCTGGCCAAAGACAGGAGCCGTGAATGATAAAAAAGCAGGGTGATGCAAGAACGCGCGGTAGTACTCGCACTAGTGATAACGCATGAAAAGAATACATAACGTTTTCTCGTCAGTCCTCACGTTTTGAACCCTCAGCTGAGCTTTATGTATTCGTTTCGGACGGTCACAAATATCGTTAGCACTTTAACACGATAAGAGGCATATCACTGTTACAATTCAGAATTAGGTCGTCGCTCGTGGACCTCCAGCCTCCATCACGTTTGTTAGCATGACTCCCTTTGCATATGAATACCCCTCGTTCGATGCACTAACTGTTCCAAAATGTGTGCGGGCTGTCAGCTCCTTTCCCATATCTTTTCTTTTCATTTCAAAGCAACGCTGTTCTTCATGCGCCTAAAAACGCATCGGGCTGCGGCTGTGTGTGCACTCGAGTACTTAACAGCCTCCAAAAACGAGAAGTGCACTGTAACGTGCACGGAATGCCACACGCACATGACAGCAGGGCAGCTCTGGGATCATGTCACAGTGGGAGCTGACTGCTTGAATTGCTGGAATGCATTTCAGGAGACTCCAGACTGCAGGACAGTGAGCTCCAGAGAAGAGCATCCCGACCCCTCGCTCAAGTGGTCCGGCAAAGATGCGTCGCCTTCAACACCATAGCTCAGAGCGTGTTTCTCCAAAACGAGGTGCGCGCACCAGTGCTCGGAATTAGCGCAGGTTTTTGTGCCTGTCGATGGCCCAGAATGGTTAGGTTTCCTTGTGTCTTGTTTTTCATTTCGTGTTTCCATTACGCCGTCACACCATGTCCGATGCACTCGTCTTTTGCCTCACCTTCCGGGCCCGCTGGTGATGGATCACACATGGGTTGACCGACTCATTACCGGTTTGCCACACGTGAGTGCGCGTTAGAGCTGAGGATCGTGATTTGTGGGATTCGAATTGACGACGGAAATCGGATCCTGCGAATTATCCAATTCTAAAAACGAGAATTCGTGCCCTAACATGAAGTTACCAAACCCTGAAAGCCATCGTTTAAAGATGCAATTCAGTGTATTAGCTATCATCCAGGATCGCATTTACTTAAGACCAAAGAAGTAAAAAAATGTATATGTCAGTTAGGTATCGGACTGAGTCACCCGTTTTCCACTTCATTATATTGTTCCTATTGATTGCATCATTGTAACCATGGTCGAGTTCGATATTTCAACGTATAGATTCAGATATGCTCGCGCCCATCCAAATCTCGAATCCGGGGTACGAATGCACCTATCCTAAGAACACCAGAACGTTTCGCTGCGTTTCGCTGGCATATTTAGCCCCGGTCCCCACGCTACCCTTGCAGCCGTCGCGGTGGGCCCCGCGGCGCCTGCCGGCCGGCCGACCTCCACGGCGTCCGCGCCGGCCCTGTGACCGCCGTCGTTGTTCCCAGCCCATCGCCAGGGCCTCGGGCTGCGGCGGCCGGAGTCGGGCCGGGCCGGAGTCCGCGTGCACAGTGCAGCGCGCGCACGTTCACCCGACTCGAACGGAGCAGCTGCAGTGGGGTCAGAGTCCACGCGACACCCACCTGTCCCCGCCGGACCCCCGTCACCCTGAACCGCATTGTATCCGTTAAGTCGGCTGCGTGCTGCCGACCTGATGGATTTCCTCGTGACGCCAGCGGGAGTCATTAGTCCAGCGCCAACGGGGGCGCTGTGATTCACGTGGAAGGAAGTGAATGAACTGTTGCTGTTCACAATGAGCTGCTGTAGCTGCACATGTGTCATTGGTGCGGCATTTTTTCTCACATGTCGCTGTGAACCATACGTTTAAACAAAATGCCGGCCAGTAACACTGGACTGCATAAGGACATTATGACCAGCACTAGCTTCGCAGATTACAAATTCTTAGCGCTACCGGTCCTAGCATAACATGACAAAACCATTGCTTTGACTGATCGCCCGGTCGATGAAATTGACGCATGAGAACTGCTATCAAAAGTGGCGCACAAAAAGCCTCCGTGTGCCGCATCAAAACAGCACTCTCGATATCTCACACACCGTTCGCTGCCCCAGCGGAGCGGAGCGGCCGACCCACCTCTACACGTGCCCGTGCGTGTGCCCCGGGCGGTGACCTTGACCGCCCCTGACTCGGGGCGCGCGGGAGGTCAGCCGGGTGGCCGGCCGGCGCCCAGTCGCCGGCGGACGGGAGTTTCGCCCGCAGCCCGGTCCGCGGCGGGACCCGGACGCTGAACGCCACCCTGGGCACGGCCGCAGACCAGGCCCGGTGAGTGCGACGCCACGGCGGTTCATTACCCCCACGCACCCCGCTGGCGGCCGAGCAGCTGCGCCGTTAAAAACCGTCGACGCGCGTAAATGAATATTCCGACCGTCGGGACCCGGAGACAGATTCTGATTAACTCATCAGCGACCAGGCTCGTGTGTTTAGCAGGCGGTCGAAGTGTGCGGCTCTAACAGGCGGGAGCCACTGGCTTCCAACTGCGTAGCGGTTACGTAACGACGGTGGGTGACTGAAAGAGGGTACTGGATGCATGCCACTCGATGACATGAATGGCGACATTTGCGGCCGTTTCATAAGCTTAGTTGGCCCTTGCCCGAGCATACCGTTTACCTGTAGGCATGTGGTTGCCAGCCCGACGCTGGGTTGAACATAACGCTATGTGTTACACGTGCGTCTGAGATGAGTGCCGGCGGCTTTCGTGAGACCCGGGAGGCCTGTTAAAATCCGCAGTTGCATTGCTGTCGCACAAAAGTCGATTCATTCATAACATATCTACGCAAGTGGCTGTGTTTAGATACCACTGGCAATGTGCAGGCTACATGTGGCCAACTGCCCGAACAACTTTATCTTTGAACAGTCCCCGCGATATGGAATGGGCATTGGTCTGCAGTGAGCAAGCATCGGCACGGCTTATTTCACAACAAAGGGCAAATTGCGGCGACCCTTCATGCCTGGATCGGCTACAGTTCGTTCCTGCCAACAAAAGCCCGTCTTTGTACGGACAGAAATCACTCGACGGCCAATTAACTTTGTCGGCTTCACTGATCCTCTCGTATTTCCACTTTAATGTCTCGTCCGTTAATGTATGCTCCATCGTCATCAGCGTGTGCAGAGCCGAGGTGTTTTATGGATGACCACCCAGGGATGGGCCGACGGCGTCGGCTGCAGGTGGGATGGATTCAGGGAAACGTTCGTGCATCGGATTCTTCTGCAACCGAGACTTCTTGCCCTGAGTATTTTAGAAGAAGAAGTATTGAGGCCCTGAACACACCGGACATCCAGATACGAAAAATCATTTTAAACAGCAGGTTGTGAAGACCGCTAATGTATTGCAATTAGCGGCCGGTTAAGTTTAGGCCAGTTGGCTGAGATGTAAGTTTGCCCTGATATGGTTATTATCCTTAGGAATTTCAACACCTGCCAAGGTGATGCAAAACAATCTTTGTCTCGTGGGTTCCCGTTAAAATTCACTGGGCCTGTTCTCAAGACTTGAGGATTTAAAAGGAATGTTTCACACTTGAAGGTACTGGAATAAACATGGAATATGATGAAATAAGCTCATGTTTAACTACTGGTGCGCTTTTTAATTAGAAAAGACTGCCCAAAGAAGCACAATTCTGTTAAGCGAATATGCTCCTCACTGCGTCATGGTTTCATTACGTCATCGTGCTTTACACAACATTGACTGAGAGCCAATTGATCGCCGTTAGATCTGGAAATCGTCCGTACGAACGCAAGATATCAACGCCTCGACAATACATTTTTATTGGTCTTGATCGCCGCATGCCTTATGGAAGAACAAGATTTGAAGGTTGTTATTATGACGTTATGAATGCCAAAGTGACTTTGGAATACCCACCCCGAAATGCTCTCCCCATTGGTGTGGGCGTGAAGCTCAGAAACTAGAGGGGCTCAGATGTTGAGAAGGGCCGAGTTTTGAACAACTGTGAAAGTCTTCGAGATGGTTAATTCAGTTCAAAACCCCGCTTCAATGCGGAACACTTCCTTTAACCACGGACTTTGACTTCAGCTCTGATCGGACTTGTGAGTTTTTGGTCAAAAGCTGCTGATGTGCCGTGCTATGAAGCAGTTGAGTTGGCATGTTTGCTTCGCTGAGGTCCACTTGCTTTCGAAGCTGGGGTCGCGCAGTTTATGCCAATAGGTGTCATCTGACACCGCTCACGCCCGGGATAATTAGTTGATAGCCATATCTTTTTGGTATTTAATAGCAGGGCAGAGCGTCCACATCGCACAAGCTGTTACTTATATTATGTTATATATATATATATATATATATATATATATATATATATATATATATATGTGTGTGTGTGTACATATTGCGGCGGCCATTCATGCCTGGATCGGCTACAGTTCGTTCCTGCCAACAAAAGCCCGTCTTTGTACGGACAGAAATCAAATATATATGTGTGTGTGTGTGTGTGTGTGTGTGTGTGTGTGTGTGTGTGTGTGTGTGTGTGTGTGTGTGTGTGTGTGTGTGTGTGTGTGTGTGTGTGTGTGTGTGTGTGTGTGTGTGTGTGTGTGTGTGTGTGTGTGTGTGTGTGTGTGTGTGTGTGTGTGTGTGTGTGTGTGTGTGTGTGTGTGTGTGTGTGTCCGTCTGGTACGTATATGTATACATCTGGTGATTATATTCATCCATCTGGTGCTTATAAGTATCCATCTGGTGCTCATATACATCCATCCGGTGCCGAAATTCTTCAGAGGAGTGTCCCGTCTGCTTGCCGTTCAGAGTTGTATGCCACCGGCCGTAAGGCACATAGAGCCGTCGAATCACACGGTGTAACCCTGTGGCGCGAACCAGCTTCACCAGCGAGATGGTGCTGTCGAACAGTAACACGACCCTGTGACGAGAGCCAGCTTCACCAGCGAGATGGTGCCGTCGAAGAGTAACACGACCCTGTGACGAGAGCCAGCTTCACCAGCGAGATGGTGCCGTCGAAGAGTAACACGACCCTGTGACGAGAGCCAGCTTCACCAGCGAGATGGTGCCGTCGAAGAGTAACACGACTCTGTGACGTGAGCCAGCTTCACCAGCGAGATGGTGCTGTCGAACAGTAACACGACCCTGTGACGTGAGCCAGCTTCACCAGCGAGATGGTGCTGTCGAACAGTAACACGACCCTGTGACGTGAGCCAGCTCAGCCAGGGCCGTGGTCCGCGGGTGCGGCCGCCACATGACCTCTGTGTCTCTCCGTGACACGACCCCGCTGATCCGGCGCAGGTCAGGCCTCCAGATGATCGAGGACCCGGACACGCGCCCGAGGATGAGCGAGAAGCGCATGCTCTGCCTGACGCTCACCGTCCTCTTCCTGCTGCTGTTCGTCGGCCTGCTGGTCGGCCTGGTCACGTGGTACCGGGCTGAGGCGGACAACCAGGCGGCGCTGGCCGAGACCAACCAGCTGTGGCAGACGCGGCTGTACCAGTGCCGGCGCGGTCAGTTGACGACGAGCCAGCGTCGGGCCGGCCAGCTGCGCTAGCGCCTCAGCCGCTGCCCTCACGCAACTCAGCTGTCGAATGCACTGTCAGCTCCTGCCAGAGAGGCCTGTCACTGACTTATTCGGTAGGCTAGTGTACCCACTCTTGTCCTTCTGTTACTCTGCTTTCGGGCAAGATGAACAAGGTAACGCGCTGCTGTCGCGCAGTTTTCAAGCAACAATCGGTATGCATGTGTCAACATGCTTAATCGCATCGATAACATCATTACGCTTTGCAGTCCGGTATTGCAGCCTCTTTCAATAGGCGTCAGCGTTCGGTCTCAGCTCACCAGCATGGCATGACAGTCATCAATACAGTAGCGTAGCGCCTGCCTTGAGCGCGGCACACCGCTCGACACCGACACACTGCGCCGCGTCGGCGCCGCTCAGACGTGCGATGGGGTGCCGGCGCCGCTCAGACGTGCGGTGGGGTGCCGGCGCCTCTCAGACGCGCGATGGGATGCCGGCGCCGCTCAGACGTGCGGTGGGGTGCCGGCGCCTCTCAGACGTGCGATGGGGTGCCGGCGCCGCTCAGACGTGCGGTGGGGTGCCGGCGTCTCTCAGACGCGCGATGGGGTGCCGGCGTCTCTCAGCCGTGCGATGGGGTGCCGGCGCCGCTCAGATGTGCGGTGGGGTGCCGGCGCCGCTCAGACGCGTGATGGGAGTCCCGGCGTCCCTCAGACGTGCGATGGGGTGCCGGCAGGCCGCGAGGCTACAGAGCGGCGCCTGGTGAGGACTGCCTCCCGGGTCGGCTGCCTGTTCGACGAGGACTCGCCGTACCACCAGGCGGCGCTGCAGGGTCTGGCCGACGCCAACTCGCGCGCCGGCCTCGGCAGACCGCTCCTGCAGACGGCGCCACGCGCGGCCAACGACACGCAGGGAGCGCTGGTGCTCAACAACATCACGCTGATGAGCAGCGACATCGCCAAAACGGTAAGCGCCGACGGTGACGGCTGGTCGGTCCCCCGGCGCTGACCCGCTGCGGCACTGATCAAGTGCTGCGGTGACAGGTGTTTCTCCACAAGAAGTAGATGGCGAGTTGAGGGGCAGGGAAAGCCTGGATGCAGTCTTGTGGACCTACAGTGAGTGAGCAGGCTTTTAAGTCTGAGTTTTCCCGGTCAACAGATGATCCACCGCCATGTGGAGAAGTATAGATTTCGAAATGTTCATCATGTGTTTCAATATTAGGCCACGTGGGTGGCAAATGTTCATATTTTTGTCATGCTATTACACCCCCGGCTGGGAATTCATTGCCTGCTACCCCTCTCCTCGCCCAAAATCGGCCACTCAGCATCGCGTCGGAGGACGGTCAACCCAGCATATGAGCCCCTCAGGCTTGACAAATGGGCTGAGTTGACCGGACGGCTGGGTGCGGGGTCAAAGAGCAACCGATCAGCGCCAAAGGATAGCGTGCGGGATTCTGGTAGCATGAATTCATATTTACAGCCTGCACACCCTAATGCATGAAATTTGGAACGCTGCGTTATTCCGTGTTTATGCAGGGCCGCCACTCCATGCTTATTGAATTGCTAAGGAAGCCTTGTGCGACTTCAGCGTCATGTGCACATAAAAAGGAACGTTCGCACTTCCGTGCCGGCGGCCATGCGTTGACCTGCGGCCCCGCTCACCAGGAGGGCTCGCTGGCCGCCGTACAAGAGCTCTACAAGTCAGGCGTGCGGCTCTTCATCGGTTTCCCGAACAGCGATGACCTGTTCTCGGTGGTGCGGTGGGCGCGCACACACGCGCCCGACGCCGTGTTCGTCTCGCCGTCGGCCACGGCCACGGACGTGCAGCACGGCGCCGGCAGTCCGCTGCTGCTCAGCATGGGCGATTCGGCGCTGGCCGTGGCGCTGCTGTGCCTGCTGCGCGACCGCGGCGTGCGCCACCTGGTGCCGGTGGTGGCCGACACCACGTACGGCCGCAGCCTGCTGGAGGAGCTGCGCCGCGCCGCCCTCTACGACGGCGCCTGGACGGCCGTGCTCGAGCCTGTCCAGTACCGGCCCGAGGCGATGGCCGAGCGTGACGCGCGACGCGCCGTGCTGCGCGCCGCGCGAGACGCGCTGGCGCGCCTCGGCGGGCGGCCGGCCGACGCCGGCCTGCTGTTCGTCGCCGGGACGGAGATGCGCCAATTCCTCGAGGACGGCGCCTGGGACACGCGGCTTGGGGCGGCGCAGTGGTTTGGCGCCGACTCGCTGGCGCTGCGCGGCGACCTGCTGGCGACGCCGGCGGCGCGCGCCGCCCTCGTCCGCGTCCGACTGACGGCGCTCATTTACGAAGGAGCCATCGGCGCGACCGACGCGGAGCAGCGCTGGGCCGTGCTGAGCCGGCTGCGCACCAGCGCCGAACAGCCGGCACCCAACGTGCTGCGCGCCTACGACGGTGCCATGATGCTGGCCGAGCTGGGCCACCTAGTGCTGGGCCGTGGCGACACGACGGCGGCGCTAGCGGCTCTGCGCGCTGCTGCTCGGCCGGGGGTCACCGGTGCCGCCGCCGTCAGCGACGGCTCGCGCCGCGCCGGCGGTCGCTTTGCCGTGGCACGCGTGGTGGCGCGCGCCGTCGGCGGGCGGCGGCTGATGGCGCCCAGCGGCCCCGACGCCGACACCCTCTGGGTGGTGACGGGCCAGGTGCGCATCGAGGCCGACCCGGACCAGGGCATGTACTTGGGCCGCACTGTGCTCAGCACGGCCGGCTCCGGGCTGCACCTGGTGCGGCGCGCCGACGTGCAGGCGCTGTACGCGGCGATCGGCGGCTGCCGCGGCGACAGTCTGACGGTGACTGCCGTCGAGCCGGCCGCATACCGCGCTGTCAGCGCCGACTACCGGGCCGAAGAGCTGCCCGACCGTCTGCTGGTGCCAGCCGCCCACCCCGTGCGGCTCGAGCTGCACTGCGGCGCCTCCGACTCCGGCCTGCTGCAGATGGCCGTGCGCTGTCCTGCCGTCCACCTGCCCGGCGCAGACACAGTCTTCTGCCTGGCCGAGACCTACCGCCTGGTGAGCGGCAACGCGTCACGAGTGCCCGTCGCCGGCGTGAGATGGCAGCACGAGCGGCACCTGGTGCGCTGCGGCGCCGCCTCGGCCGCGTGCCTTGACCAGCCGTGCGACGAGCAGCGTTCGTGCGTGAATGCGGTCGCGGATGAGTTAACCCAGTGGCTCGAGGGCCACAGCGGGCCGTGACGACGCGGGCGTTCCGCCACCGTCGTGTTCGTGGCACTCAAAGAACGCCTACCCGCTAGCCGATGTACAGGCAAGTCGAGCCTCCGAGTTGATTGTGGGATTGAAAGGCGTTAAAATAAAAAGAACCGAAAACTGCTTGCCTGCCTGATGACCTGAACATGAAAGGCAACGTTGTTAAGTATTTTCCCCGACTGTCGCGCGATGTCTTGAACCTGTTGATTTTGAAATGCATAACGTGTTGTTGAAAATAAACATGGGTCTTTGTGAAAAAAGTGATTGTTAATGAAATGACATGCAAACACAACAGCACACATGTGCCTGGCGGGACAGGCTCTACCACATTGTTCCAGGAATGCGAGGCGGCAGCTTGGGGTTGAAAAATTGTCCGATATTATTTGGTAACGGCGCAATAGACCGTTCTGATTTACTTGGGTTCGCCACAGGGGGCCGACATCACGGGTTAGGGATTACCGAGCTTCGCGGACGGTTGCCACGAAATTTGTCGGAACTGCGACGTAATTTCCGTACCCGCAAAGACATCTGCCTGGCAACTGTTCTGAATTAGACAACTAAAGTGGTTCAGCGACATGCTGAACTCGAAACTAATAGGAAACGCGGCTTTAACGGCCTTTTGTTGCTTTCTGTCCGATCAGACAGGGACCATGACCAATATGAGGTGCCGCAGGATCCAAGAAACGGAACTCTACCAGCTCCAAACTCCATCCGTTGGTTTACCGACGCTCCAAGTCACGATCGTCTGCTGCCGCTGGCAACGACCACCTGACAGCGCCGGGCCGAAACATGGGCTCCCGTCCGGCCCTGCAGACGACGGGCTGCACTGCTCTGGCATGTGGCACGGGGGACTCATCGCCGCGTCAGACCAATGCAGATGGTCTGGCGCGGCCGTCCATGTGCATTGGACGTCCGGGTCTGCATGCTCTGGCACATGGCACGGGGGTGACTCATCGCCGCGCCAGATCAATGCAGATAGTTTGGCGCGGGCGTCCATCTGCATTGGACGTCCGGGTCTGTATGCTCTGGCATGTGGCACGGGGGACTCATCGCCGCGCCAGACCAATGCAGATGGTCTGGCGCGGCCGTCCATCTGCATTGGACGTCCGGGTCTTTATGCTCTGGCACGTGGCACGGGGGACTCATCGCCGCGCCAGACCAATGCAGATGGTCTGGCGCGGCCGTCCATCCGCATTGGACGTCCGGGTCTGTATGCTCTGGCACGTGGCACGGGGGACTCATCGCCGCGCCAGACCAATGCAGATGGTCTGGCGCGGCCGTCCATCTGCATTGGACGTCCGGGTCTGTATGCTCTGGCACGTGGCACGGGGGACTCATCGCCGCGCCAGACCAATGCAGATGGTCTGGCGCGGCCGTCCATCTGCATTGGACGTCCGGGTCTGTATGCTCTGGCACGTGGCACGGGGGACTCATCGCCGCGCCAGACCAATGCAGATCACTTCGCAATCCCGCCTGGGAAGACGCTGGGCGGGAACACCGTCCGTTCGACTAACGTGGGATGACAAGGACGGTAAACTCTATGTACGAGCAACAAGCCGCCTCGCACATGCACGGAACGAGGTGCCATCCATGGATAAGTATCGGAGATGTGCGAAGATGAGCGACTTCAAATGAAGCGCCGGAGTATACACCAACGGGACACGTGGCGCAGAACAAGAGGCGAATGTTGTGAGTGCAGTCCGGCAAGTTTGTTCTCGATATCGGCTCATTAGTAAACCGCAAATCATGCCCGAAAAAGATAATGTTATTTAATGTTATGTCACTATATGTAATATAAATACATATGTCTATATATATATATATATATATATATATATATATATATATATATATACACGCGATAGTCATCTGTAATTTGTTGCCAAAAGGTTACTTAGGTCATCTACAACATAAAGCGCCGAAAGTTGTTTGGTGTTGAAGCCTAGCACCCAGACCGGTGCGCGTCACGTGCGGGACGGTATAGTGCGCCTCAATTTTTTTTCGCTGGAAGTTACAGCCTCAAACTTTACCAAAACGCAGTCTATGATCCATTTTAAAACGGTACCAGACGAGCAACCCATATTCGCCGATTACCGATGCGTCCGAATCGACAACGGGGATGGCAGGGTTTTATCTTGGCACTAGCCCAATGTTCACGCCATGGAGTGTTGCGATGTGATGCGACATATGTGAAATATGTGACAGGTGAAGCACGGAATTTTATGATGAAAATATGCGTTCGAAGAAGGGTTTGGGGTCAGAAAATTTTGACCATTCGAGGAGCTGTGGGAGCATCGCTCTCCCATGAACTAACCCTTCTGCAGCCCATTGGGCCTTTGTACAAAAACGCAATACGCCGCCGGCTGGGGCGCCACACCTGAATGACACTGGGACAAGCCCAGTGCGCTGACGACCCTGAGGTGATCCGAACTTCACACCTACCAGCTAACATACCACTGAATGTGCACTCCATATCACGCAAAAGTCGTTGCACAATGCAATTAGATTGCTGAACCCGTTTTGCTATGAAATACGCGGCGGGAGACCATTTCGAAACCAAAAAGCATTCTCAGCTGTCAGATCGGACAGCTGTGACAGTTTACACCAGCTGAAATGGCATCCCGCAGTCCACCGGTAGCAACACACAAAGGCTGTCGGAAGTTGCAACAGATTTTATTGCTCCAAAACCGCGTATCCGAGTCCAAGGCACAGGAATTTTCAGAAGTCGACCATCGAAAGCCCGCAGTGGGTTGTTATTGTAAAGAACAAACCAAACAGCGCAGTCTGCGCCACCCAGCAGCCGCCGGACGGCGCAGACCTGACGCGCAATAGCGTAAGCAGTGTGCTGCCAACTCAACGGCCAGTGTAAGTCCCGCAGCGGGGCACTGTTACTCAACAAACTGCGCTCCCAACCAAGTGCGAGTAACTCCAGGGCGGCCGCGGCTGGCGTGGCCGGCCGTCCCCTCCCCCCTCGTCAGACCCCAGCGCTCCACTCCAACCGGGCCGGGGTCGCTCCGTGACGTCCTCTCCGGTGACGTCACCGTACTCTCCAAACATCTCCCGAACGGGTGCGCCTCTCGCAGGCGCGCGCGCGCACGCGTGGCGTCGTCGTCTCCCTCGTCTTTCTCTCCCCAATTTCTCGTCGGTGAATTTTCTGGGCGGCGCCGGCGGGCGGCGCTGGCCCGCGCGCTGGGCGCCGCCGGCCGACGGCAGACCGCTGAAGCGCTCGGCTCTGGCAGGGTGGCTGGCCCGGTGTCCGCACGCCTCTACCCATCTCTGGAGCAGTCCCGAGCCATGTGGCCGAAGTCGCCGCACGTGTAACACTTGGGACAGTTGCGAGCGATGTGGCCGGCCTTCTTGCACCTGGAACACGGCCGCCAGCGAGGAATTAGTGCGCACCCCGGCCATCACGTGCGTCCAGTCATTTGAAACAACGAGCCGTCGCCACCCCGTCATTCTAAACCTCTGGATCAAGCATGACAATGACACTATTAGGCTTATGTTAAAAACCTGTTGAATACAAATCGAGTAAAAGTTCGCTGTCAGCCGTCCGTTGCTCACCAACTTGAGAAGAAATCGACCAGAAAGACCCCCTCCCCCCCCCCCCCCCCCCCGACAAGCACTGACAGCCAAAAGACTCATGTCATGCATCACAAGATCGAAAATGCATTGAATATGCTAAGCGACCATACCGCATTTTCGTATCCCACCTAAATGCTGCAATCGGGGCTTTCGTGATGGAAAAATTCAAGTACTAGACGAAAACACGCACAAAAATAAAAGCATGGTTACACTACACAATGAATACATTGCTTTCATAAGTTCCGAGAACGTGACACAGATTAAATTCAGCTTGTTGTTCTTGCAGCTTCCGTCCAGTTGTGGCCAAGTCACACTCGCTCGTAAGTGCAGTATTGTGAATAGTAAACATACCCAATACATAGCGAACCCACTTCCTAGCAGGCCTCCAAAAAGTGACCGTGGACATGCTGACATTACAGGTGCATACCCTACCCCATGCAACTGGATGGTTCATGACTGATCTTGTTCCCTTCCGTTTTCACGATGGCAAACAAGACCTACCATACACACGTTCTGCCATGCGTGTCTCAATGGTTGGAGAGATCTGAAAGCGTTATGATGATGAAGCGCTAAGTTTCAGCGCAAGAAGTACAGCTGTTCACAATGAGAATGATGAGCCTATATCGTACCATACGGTATAAGCACATCGCTCCCATTACCATCATCTCTTGAACCCCCCTGTGTGCTGCCCATCTGAGTGCAGATGACGTTGCTACATCAGACATAACACCAGCAAACAACATATCCACATCCCTTCACAGGTACAGATACATACAACTTTAGTTCTAGACATAGCAGTGGCATTACGTAAACGCTTTTACGGGATAGCGATCTGATCATGTGCTGTACGCACAAACCTTACCAGAAAAAGACAGGTTGCAATACTTTCGCGAGTTTTGCCTCCCCAGTTTATAGAAAATATCAACATCCAAGTTCCCTTTGATGCTCAGATTTCTTATCAACTACTTCATCTTCTTTTTTCCATTAACACCCTCGAGCCCAATACAATCCTCTAAAATTGACAGAATAGCATAACAGTCCACCTGACCCGTAAACTGTAGAGTACAGCTGAAACACATCATTCAGCAAAAACTCTCACTTAGTTCGCCGTTCCTGTGTTATATAAGGACGCTCCATCTTCGCACGGCGGCAGCCAAGTTCGTGCACGCACACACGCACACTAAAGCCATCCACAGCCCCAGCCCACCCGGGCCGGGAATGCGGCGCCCCGGCGGCGTCGGGTGGCCGCGGCCGGCGCGGCCAGACCCACCTGTGGCACGAGTCCTCGAATTGAGCACGCGGCCGGACCCACCTGCGGCACGAGTCCTCGAATCGAGAACGCGGCCGGACCCACCTGTGGCACGAGTCCTCGAATCGAGAACGCGGCCGGACCCACCTGTGGCACGAGTCCTCGAACTGAGCACTCGGCCGGACCCACCTGTGGCACGAGTCCTCGAATTGAGCACGCGGCCGGACCCACCTGCGGCACGAGTCCTCGAAGTGAGCACGCGGCCGGACCTTACCCCGTGGCACGAGTCCTCGAAAAGAGCACGCGGCCGGACCCACCTGTGGTACGAGTCCTCGAAGTGAGCACGCGGCCGGACCTACCTGTGGCACGAGTCCTCGAAGTGAGCACGTGGCCGGACCCACCTGTGGCACGAGTCCTCGCCGGCGGCCGGATTGTCCGGGCAGTCGCGGCTGATGTGCTCAGTCGACTTGCACGTGTAGCACATGCGCTTCTTCTCCTCGCCGCTGGCCTCGGTGCAGTCCGACGAAATGTGGCCGCTCTTGCCGCACACGTAGCACTGGAAAGCCAGGTGGCGACGATGCTCACCACGGAACACGCACGGGTCGCGCTAACGTCAGGGATGGGCAGGGCGGACAGCAGTATCCAAAGACCGCCTCACACCAAAAGGCTGCATGCCATTATGATCTAAGATAGCACACGATCATCCCGAACGCTATGAATGGCGTAGCCCAGGTGGGACAGTGGTCGCCTCGTGACGTCATCGTCTCTGGCGTCATGACGTCATTCCCGCTGCAATCGGCGTGACAGATGTTGACACCTCATTACCTTATCTGTTGAACGTTGCCTTAAACCCCAATAATTATCTTCAAGAATGTCACACCTGTTAACTCCAAACATCAAGTTGAATGACACCATTCAGTTTAAAATCCAGTCCCATTAACACCTGCCATATTTTTATGCTCACTGCATCCTCAATGAACATGACTCCCAATCACAGTCACATGCATCCAGCAACAATCATAACCAATATGACACTACCCAATACCGCCCGCTCACACATTCACAGCGTCACCCCACGACGACGACCTCCGCCTCCCACCACTGCCCTCTCACCTTGAGCCCCGTACTATTCTGTCGTCGACCTCCGCCTCCCACCAGTACCCTGTCACCGCCCGCTGCCAGCCCCCTCCCCCCCCCCCCCTCCCCATACCATCCTGTCGTCGACCTCCGCCTCCCACCATTGCCCCGTCACCGCTCGCTGCCAGCCCCCGCACCATCCTGTCGTCGACCTCCGCCTCCCACCATTGCCCTGTCACCGCCCACTGCCACACCATCTTGTCGTCAACCTCCGCCTCCCACCAGTACCATGTCACCGTCCGCTGCCAGCCGCCGCATCATCCCGTCGTCGACCTCCGCCTTCCACCAGTACCCTGTCACCGCCCGCTGCCAGCCGCCGCATCATCCCGTCGTCGACCTCCGCCTTCCACCAGTACCCTGTCACCGCCCGCTGCCAGCCGCCGCACCATCCTGTCGTCGACCTCCGCCTTCCACCAGTACTCTGTCACCGCCCGCTGCCAGCCGCCGTACCATCCTGTCGTCGACCTCGCAGTCGCGGCTGATGTGGCCCTTCTTGCCGCAGGTGTAGCAGGTCTTGTCGGTGTCGGGACAGTCGCGCGCCAGGTGGCCGGTGCCATTGCAGTTGTAGCAGAGGGCCTCGCGGCCGCGCCGCTCCACCTGCGGGTTGGTGCAGTCGCGCGCGATGTGGCCCGGCTGGTCGCAGCGGTAGCACACGTCCTCGCCGGCCGTGCAGTCGCGCGCCATGTGGCCCATCCGATTGCACTTGTAGCACTTCTCTGCAATGGAGCAAAGTAGTCCGTTAACGTCCGCTGGAATGAGAATCGGATTCTGATGCTGCACATCTTGAGGTCCGCACCTTTGGGATGCATGAATTTCTGGGATAAGACCTCAAGCTAAGCAATGTTTGTTGTGTGGGCCGTGATACCAGGTCAACGGCAGAATTTGGTGGCGAAAGTTTAACGAGTTGTAATGCTCGACACGGTCCGCCCAGCCCTCTGACGTCACCTGACCTTTGGCGCGGCCGCTGCCACCGACGCAGGCCATATCTATCACGGGCGGGCACCTAAAGCAAGTCGCACCAAGCCCACCGCGGGTGGTTGATGGGAGGGCAGGCGCCCCAACCAGCCGAGCTACCGGGACGGGCTCAGTCGGCTCAGATGGGACGGCACATCACGGACACCACAGAGCTCATCGCAAAAATAAGACGTCGTTGTGCAGCCGAGTCAGTCAATATCATTGTGTTAACATAAAAGAGCGAATGGCACACTGTGTTATCATATCATACTACGTAAACATATGTATCTGGATGTAGATAAGTCAATCTGTTGTCAGTTTAAAGTGAAATATTCCCGTAATGTGAACTGATTAAATGTGCATTAATGGAGCATCAACAGCACAACCGGAGAGTGAGCGCACCTCTGAAGACGGAGCGTCCGCCTCTGCCGCGGCCACGGCCTCTCGTCGTGGCGGTGCTGGCGCCGGTCGAGCTGGTCTTCGGCTCGGCCGTCGGGCACGAGCGGGCCATATGGCCTACCTCGTGACAGTTGTAGCACTCGATCGTGCTCGGCGACGAACCCTAGAGAATCATCACATAATTTTTGGTCAAAACTCGTACCCTGGCAGTGGCCTTAGTGCCCAGCATGATCACTACACACTTTGCAAGAACTGGTTTCACATCTATAAGACCATGTAGACAACTGACTAGTGCAGCCACGCTGATTACCATTTTTTTGATACATGGTGATATGTGATATGTGGCATGTGGTGAATCTATCCATGACAAAACATGACAACATGGCTGCATAAAACAACACCCACAAACTTGCACTGTGAAATACAGATTGTCATAAGGCATACATCAAGAATGGACTCTACCCACACTCCTATCATACCTGGGATGGCTTTGTCGAGTTGGCCTTGGTCTCAGTCTCTGCTGTGGGGCATGCACGAGCCATATGGCCCACCTCATGACAGTTGTAGCACTCCACTGTGCTCATTGTGTTTGACAACAGGTGCTGTGGAAAAGATTGACACAGGGATCTGGTCATGGTTATCAGCAGATATATGTGACATAGGCTTATCAGCCTAATCTGAGACAGGAGAGCCCAGATCACACCTATGTACAAACATGCACTAGAACAAAACCTGCAGTAGCTGTAGACAGTTCACATCCCCATGAACACAGCAATGCCCATGTCATGATTGGGGAATACAACACTGGGGTCTGAAAGCAATTTGGCCCCAGGCTTCTGAACAATATGCTGCTAGTCTCCAACACTGCGTTCATTTATATCACCTGTGTCACTTTGATGTTGTTACTAATAAACAAAGTACTTGTGTCATTTTGGACAAAGGTCCAAGATTGTGCTCATGCATCACACAACAAACTTTACACAAGCATCAAACATGGCATAGGGAGGAGTTCAATGACTAGGAGTTTCTACTCTCAATGACCCAGACCCTTTCTTTATAACTAAGGACTTCACTCATCTGAAGTTCATGGATAAATCACAATGTAGAATATAGAAATACACTGTGTGACAACATAATGATGTATCAACATGCAATGGTGTGACATAATGCTATTATGTTACACAAGCCCATGCTGTGACAATGTTATGCTAGCACACTGCTGTGCTAGGATGAACATAGGATAATACCGCACAGCAGTGTCATATGCCTTAGTATGATGCAATAGATCCATTGAATCACACTAGACACATAGCATATTAATATTCTGATTGTGCTGATGCATCACAAGCCTTTGTATGATTCAATACAACACCAAGTTGATCACAACATACACATTTAAAGCATAAGTGCCACAATGAGCCAACTGCCCCAGTTTTGTCCCTCTCCACACACATCAAAGGCATTGCTCAATTGGCAAATGCACAGATTGCAACATAGTTCATATTTGGTCTTAACTCGGGTCTCAACAAAGTGCCAAAATTTAGCAGCACACTCGACTTCTTTAATCTCTACTGATCAGATGAATTTCCAGCACATTCACCATTTTTGCTTTTTGTGCTTGCATTCCTCATCTCTGCAGCATGATCAGATACAACTACCTGACTATCTACAATAACAGCAGCCTACTTCTTTTTATCACAGCTAATTATTGGCCACCAATAGCATAAAGATCTCCAGAAAGCTCTCTACCAATATGCATCATCTTGCACTGTCAAACTTTATTTACTCTATTTCAGACCACCTAACACGCCTCCCTCAACCAGCCTGCAGATGGTCATAGTGAGTTGTCTCACAGTCCAGAGCACTTCCACATTGGACAAGTTTAATAGCTTGCCTTGTAACAATGCTATAACAATGCTATCTAGCCTTATAACAATGCCATGTAAAATTGCAATATTCAAGTGTCCCAGAACTCAGCCCTGTGAAACCACATTAAGGACATCTTGTCCTCAAGGTATCATTCTTTTCAACAAATTTTATACTCAAATCATTCCATTATTTTGAGACACATTCCATCTATTTAGTGTAACAAGCAGAACCAACATGATGTTTACATCAAATGCAAAGCATTTTATGATAAGCCTATCAAACCACTCACAAAAATCAAGGTACACTTTATGAACCTTGAGGTTATCACTTGCATGCACAATCAGAGATAAAAAAATGGTTGCACATTTAAGATGTACAATAACAATTCCTGTCATGTTTTGCAAGGACATTATTTCCATGGACTAATAGTGCTATACAAAAATTGTGTATATCATAAAGATTTCATAACAAATTTGGCCATCTTTTCACTCAAACTATGAGCAGTCTATGACTGAAATGTACTAAAATTTCATCCTGCTCATTATTTTTTAAGTATAAAGTAGTTGCCAGCTTACTTTATTGCAAATCAATAGCAAGCATGCCAAATAATTCACAGACACTAAACCACTCACAATTAACACACCTTCTACTGCAGTATGAGTTAGGCACCAATAGGAAAACTACCATTCCAAAATGACCATGAATAAGTGGGAACTGTCACACTCTAATGTGCCTCATCAGCAGCACTACTCACATGATTCATATAGCTCAAAAATTTCCTATGATACATTTTTGACTCACTCCAGGGATATTTCTGGAGCCTTGGGTATATGTGATAGGGGCCAAATATATCTGCCAACCCCTAGGTTTCCAGCAGTGACAATGTGTTTGTTAAAGCTTCGCAAAAAATTAAAACACCATGTCCCAACCAGCTTTGCGTCTAGCTCTATATTTCGGGACACAGAGCGGTGAACCTGGACAAATCTAATCCTGCTTCACAGCGAAACACGGAAAAGTCGCTACAATGTTGCCCAAAGTGGCACTTGAGCCTCTAACATGAAACGTTTCGTTAAATTTGCATGGTGATGTTGTTAACACTTCAAAAATCCACAGCAAAACACACTGAAATAACTGTACACAAACCTTCCTAGTTTTCAGACCGCTCGCGCGTTGCCGCCCACCCGTACCAAACGTGCCCAACGTGTTCGCCGCAGTTGGCCGTATTCGCCCAGTAGACCACAAGCGACGCAGAAGGGACGTTTGAAAAGCGAATAAAAAATGTGAATCGAATAACTTCAAAGAAAATTTGCTTTGCCAGTTAGAGTTGTGCTGAAATAAGCATATAGAGTACTATCAAGTTTAAAGCAGGACACCTCTCATAACGCCGAGGAAAAAATTGTAGAATAATTGCAAATGACCAGCGCTCATTTTAGCTCATGACCTGCCTAAGAGTCAGCTCCAATTTGTTACTGTCTTCTACTATTCGCTAAATGCCCCGGAAGCAGCGCTGCTCGGTCAGCAATTAAAATCGGAGGGGGTGAATCACGGTGTTCCGAAAATACAAGAACATTCTGAGGGACGTTAATGGGCTGGCTCTGTTGACTTGTTTGAGGAGAGTTATGGAGAATATGGCGATGGTGATTGGTAGGTGCTGAGACGGAGCTTGTACATACCAGTCATTTGGATTTTGCCGGGGACGCGTGCGGATTTGAAGAGTTACTTCCGCGCGACATCTGCAGCGATTAGATTGATTAGATTGCAGCCTGAGAGCGCTGGATTGGAGGCCTGGATCCCTTCAAACAACTGGAAAGTGTTACGCACGCATCGGTGTTGACTAAAGTGATGTTTTGTCTACATCAGCCATCTGGGTGTATAAATAAGCTGCATCCCTATTTGGAATGACTATTTCGGCAATACACCAGCGCGACTAGGTCATATAACGCCTGATCCCAGCCCGGCGTCGTGACATCTCCAGCCTCCGCATGAGGGTACACCTGTGGCGCCATACCTATCGGAGGCCTCGCATTCGGCGACAAGGTCGCTCCATGTGCGCGGACCAGGAAGCCCCGCTGGTGCCCGCGCCGCCGCTGCCGCTCGTCAGCCAGCTGGCAGGCTGTGTGGCTCAGTCCATCAGCCGGCCGCTCCCGCCGCTGATCTGGCACCCGCTCTCAGGGCGGGGCCGTGCCGCGGCGTCACGGCAGGAGGCCCCGGCTCCTCGCTGAGGGGCGGTCACCCCGCGCTGTCCTCCGCCTCTGCCGCTGATCTGATGCCCGCGTTCCGGGCTGGGCCGGGCCGCGGCCGTCCACAGCGCTACTCCTACGGGTCCCGGCTCCCAGCTGGGTGATGTCACACGTATCATACGACACCGGCTCTCGCTGGTGTCATACCAGGCCAGCGGCGTAGCTAAGGGGGAGAAAAAAAAACACTTGCGGCCCATGACTCCCTTCGCCCCTGGAGACGGGGAATCTCTAGATCCAAGGCCTCAAGTATGTCTTGGCTGTTTAAGATAGCCATAGGACTTCTAAAACATAAACGGACCCTCGTGGTATCAAAATGGAACCTCAAGCCTAACAAGATCCCCGGTGCCAAAAATACACTTTCTATGGTGACCAAATGAGACCTCTTGGTCGAAGAGGTCCCTTGTCATGATTTGCCCCCCTCTTGAGCAAAATTCTGGCTACGCCGCTACCCCCCCCCCCCGCCCCATGCACACACTGACAAAATCCTGGATTCGCCGCTGATGGGATGCATGTCATACGCCATTCGATCTGGAATGTTATACAAATTCCAAAATTGTTGCAAAAATGGTTGTCGGACAAACAAATCGAAAGATATTGACAATTTGCCTCTCAACCAATCGGCTTTCCATCTAATTGATGGTTTTCCATTAACTTCAACATGCGACACAATGACGTGAAAAATCGCCCCCTCGTTTTCCGTAAAATTGCTACAGGTCCAAAACACCAGAGACAACAGATGTTGCGAATTCAGGATAGGATCGACACCAGATCGATACTCGTCAATTACACTTTTAACACACGATGTCGGAAAAAAATACGAAGAGACGTTGTGTTGAAACTAGGGTACACTTATGCTAGCCGCCAATAGGCACACCAACTGTGTCAAAGTTTTCAAGTGAAAGAAGTTAGGTGATCAGCTTAGGTATGACGTCCTGTTGGGTGGTGTGTAGGTGGTATGATGGTGGTTAAGTAGTTAAGTGATACAATTTGTCCTCGCATTATTTCTCTTCGAAGCCAGCACGGGACCCAAGACCTGGAAAATTCCTATCCCTTCGATGTCTTTCGAAATCCGCGCTGGGCAAACTTCACATCGCATTTTTTCGTAACGCATGTATTCGCACGCAAGGTCCGCACACAAGTCTTCGCGTTGCATTTCTTCGTGCGCAGATTTTCGCATCGCAAATTCCTGCGCGTTAGTCTTAATACACAAATCTTCACATCCGCAAAACTTCGCATGTTTAGTTTTCTGTATCAGATGTCCATATGGTTTTTTTCTTCGCATCGCACTTATTTGTACATTTCCTCATAAATGCACTTCTTTGTACCGCATTTGCACGGTCACGCATTTGTTTGCACCGTATTCCTTCACGCACTCAACTCTTCACATCGCAGTTCTTTGCATTTCATTTTTACATAGCTTTTTACAAATCGTATTGTTTCGCGCACGCAGTCCTTGTCACGTCATGCGTGCACTGAGAATAGGAACAGGTAAGAACGTCGAAGTCACGTCACCCACAGCGAAGGTTACGTGCCCGCCAACCGAGACTGGTGTCCTGGGTTAGGTGGAGCGTCCCTGATACGGCGAGATTTCAACCTTCTGGGAAGCTTCCACTGAAGCTTTTGGTTTGAGCGTCGATCTCCCCGAAAACGGTGTATAAGCTCGGATATATTCCCTGTCGGTCATATGTTCAAGCACGGCAAATGCGCCCGAGGCCATGTACAGCCGGGGGTACAAACAGAAGAAATAACTGCCTTACATGTTAGAAGTACGTTTATCCCAGTGGTAGGTATATGCTCCGGCCGAACCTCACAGCCGTACATTTTGCCAGAGGTCCTCAGGCTTCTGGACGAATCGTAAGTCCCACGTGGGATGCACAGAAAACGTCTCAAATACACCCTGGATGGGCCGATCCGGTTCTTCCGTGACTCAGTTAAACGTTAAGTGTATAGGGAGACTGTGCTCGGCAACCAGTCGTCGCATTCGCCGGGTACTGGCTGACATGGACATGGAGGTGTCGCGTAGCAGGATGGGGTGGGAGAGCGCGTGCTTGTTACAGTGCGCATGAAGTGAACCGTGTTCTTCGCTAATGTGCCGCACTTAATAATGGGACATTGACTGTTATGCAGTTTCTGGTGTTTGAACATTGTTCAAGAAGTAGGCGAGGACCTGCTTCTTGCTTATTCTCCTCGTTGTTCTGATGTTCTTTCTCGTTATTCCTTTCTTCTCTTGATCCTTATGCATCATCCTTCAGCCTTGCCAGGAATAGTCACTCTGCGACCCCAATACATATGTTATGATGTACAGTCTACACATGACCCTGCGTAGCTGATACACGAACTGATTTCTCTGTTGTCTGTCCCCCGTACCTGCAGATCAGTTGGCAAAACGGCGATCGGCCTATTCTGACAAAAGCTTTTCCGTTCGCGCCCCCAAAGGCCGCAAGATTTAAACGATGAGCTGTTGCATTTATGATTATTTCGACACAATTTTCCGATTTCGTGAAACTGTGAAGTGGGAATGCTGTTTTGTCAAATTTCATATCTGTGAATTTGCATTCCCGTCAAACTCATGCACTAACCCACTACCCGGCCAAGCCCATCTAAACCCATTCCCCGCCTCTTCCCTCCAGCAAGACTTGCAAATTGTAATAGCTGCAATTGGAAGAACGAAACGCGTAAAAAAGGGACTCACATAATTGTGTATGCTAAGAGATGCGATACGAATATTTGCGTGTGTCCGTGCAGAGTCCTTCGTGTTTAAAGAATTGTTATACGAAGAAGAGAAAAGTGCACGAAGGGGTGCGGTTCGAAGAATTGCGTGCAAGAAGGGTTGCGGATGCGAAAAAAAATGCAGTGAGGCGAAATGTGATGCGAAGAACTACGTCCACCAAGTTGACGAATACGAAGTGTTGCGTTACAAATATTAAGATCTACGAATTTCTATACGCTTACGAATCTTTGCGCACGAAATATTGTTATACGGTGTGCGATATGAAGATTTAAGTACGATTTTTTGCGAACGAAGAAATGCGTTACGAAAGATAGGATCTGAAGCTCTGCCCTGGAACCTTCGAAATCGCTTCACTTCAGAACATACGTCAGTAACGCAGCGCTAATGTAGGAGCTACCTCGAGGTGGGATATAGACCATGGGGACTAGATGAGCCGCAAGATCCGCGACATGAACAGATTTGACTCCATCCACCAGGACGCGTATACGTTGTCGTCGCCAGGAAAGTACCTAGGCGAGCGGAGAATGCCGGTGTGCAGATGGTTGATGAGCGCTGCGTTCGGGTGACTGATAGATGATCATGAATGGTCACCAAGCAGTGTGACAGCGGTCTGATTTTTGGCATTACGCAGGTGTCCATTAAAACGCAGGTGCAAGCTTTGCTTTGCCTCGCCAATGTAAGTTGCGTTGGTGGGGTTGCATGGGATCTGAAGAGTGACGTTCTTGGTGGCACATCGATCTTTCAGCTCGGCTTTACAGGTGGTGGTGGATGCTTGACTCCCGACTGGATAGCGAGGGTCGCTCTAGTACAGAACGGACCGAATCTTTCTTCAATGTGTTTTTGTTGTTTGGATTTTTCTTCAGGCCTTGAACCTGTCTCGCCACAAGGTCATTTGTAAATCTATGCGGTCATAACAGTCATTGTAAAGTTGTGGCTACCGCATACCAACAAGGCAACAACTTGCTCATAAAGACAGTCTTTTTCAGCCTCGAAACAAAACAAACTCACCCATACGTCATTTCATTTATATTTATTGCGACGCATTAGTTCGGTGGGAAAATCGGGTCGAATGATCGCTTTGTTTCCGATAGAAAATGTCAGAGCACCTGAATTTGTGCGACAGACGCGCGCACACACTAGGTGCCGTCAACGCTAAATAACCTCGTGATGGGTGCCGTGCTCATTTGCGAAAGAAGACTGATGGGCTACGCGTGTTCAGCTAACATTGGTTTGACCGGTTGTTAAAGCTTGACCTAAATGGAATCGGCCTTACTAGCTGAAAACGAACTCCAGGCAACCGTACACGTCACATCCTTCCTATAAGTCATTGTGGCAGCGCATAATATTCGGCGAAGCGCCGCCGAGCAGCGCCGGCTATCTGCCGGAACTCCCGAACTCTCTTGGGCGCGTTCCCGGTAGACAGTTCGCCTTTCTCCGCGGACGGCGCACGCAGCGGCCGCTCCGCGCCCCGGCCGCGATTCCCGGCAGCAGCGGCGGCGGCCGGCTCTCGCCGCCGCTGAGTCAGCCGGCCGGCCGGCTCCTACTTATGCGGCCGCCGCAACCGGCCGCGTCAGTCCCAAGTGGAGCGCGCGAACGGTGACGTCTGAGGCTCCGCCAGTCCGAGACGAATACCAAGGTGAGCGGCGCAGTGGGAGCGGCTTGTTCAGCAGGCTGTCGAGACAATTATTTGAAGGCCGCAGATGTATAGATTGCATCTGTCCTAACGAATTTGGACGTTTATGCTTGCAAGCGCCAGAGCTGCCGTGTTTTGGTGGGGATTAGGGGGCCCGATTCATTCCAACTTTTGCAGGGTTCAGCCCTGAGCTGCCGGTGCATGAGAGGCACAGATCGAAATGCCTCTGAGCCTCTTCCCGCGATTAAATTTTCGTCAAACGCTCATGCTCCTGCATACGTTTAACCGCAGTTCGCGCGTCGCTATTTATGGATTAACCAAGTCACTTAACCAGTCGCGCGGATTGGAGGCCCCCTCGGACGCCGGTGTGGCGGTACCATATCTGATTATTCACCGGAGCGATCAGCTGCCTCCCGAAATCGAATTGACGTCTGATCACTGGGGGCAGGTGGCAGTTTCTATATGCTCTTGAAGAACGCATTTGCTGAGTACCGGGCCCGCGCTTTGATTAGCCGGGGTGGGCTTAATGTGTGATCCAAGCCATGGCTTACCTCCTAAAAGCCGAATAAACGCGGCTTGAACGCGCCGCATGATCCACCCTGGGCCGTAGTGGGGTCCGGCACTGCTGCCGCGACTCCGGTCGGGACCTGACTCCCTCGGGCACTGCCTCGGCCTGGGTCGGACTTCTGTTGATCTTGTCAGCTCACCGACGCCGGCGAGAAGCTGGGATGCGTGACTCGGCTGCCGGCCGATGGTGAGAACGAGTTGTTCAGTGGCCCCAGTGAAGCTCCGTCCTTAGGGATGCCGCAGTGGTTCTTCCCTCTCGTGTGATCTGGTCATTTCGGCGATGCTCCGAGCTTGTGCTCGGGTGAACTCAGTAACGTTCTTCCCCGTGTGGTCTGGCACCTCGGTGACGCTCCTCTCGTGTGATCTGGTGACCAAACTCTCGAAGGTGTAGAAACAGGGGCTTCATGTGGGCCACGACCCAGTCGCTTTTTGTGAAGATGTGACACTGACATTGACTATTTGAGGAATGAGCTCGGTCCGTCACCTTTTTGGTCGTTTCTACGCCCCTGCTCCGTTCATTGAGACTTGGGGCCAGTCTGTAAAGTAGGATAGCTTGACACTTGTCGGTTGCCACTTGTCACCGGCCAAGTAGGCACTTCTTAATGATACATGTCTAGTTTCCAACCCAACGCACCCTACCACCCACCGGTCAAATTGTTTCGGCCGTCCGTTGAAAGGCGTTGGTGGCCGGATCACGCAGATGTTCATGACGTCACTCAATCACGGTGGCTCTCAAAGGGAAGGCGCAAGTGCATTGCTGTTGCATAGGACAAATGACGCCATAACCTTGTCTGTGATGAGGTGCAGTCTCGAAGGCCAATGTCAACGTCGGATTACTGACGTAAACGATATGCAATCTTAGCAACTTAGCAAGCAATTTAGATAAATGCCAGAGTTTTGCTAACCTGTCCAACCCCACTCTTGCGAGGTTATAGCTCTGCGCTGATGCATCCGCATCTGCACCGCTGCATCGCTGCACAACTGCGTCGACGCTATATTATCGTTCGCTTAACGATATTGGCTGTCAGTCAAAGGAACACTCTTCCAAAGGTCACCACGCCATCCAACTCCATCACCTGGATGTCGTGGTGACCACAATGACCCTCCTTCCTTGTAGCATTGAGACCACAGTGACGCTGCGTATCCCGTGCTCTTGCAAGCAACGTGATGCGCCGCCTCTTGTGGTCCGGTGGCCATAGTGATCTTCCATCCCGCGTGATCTCGTGACCTTAATGTGACTCCGTCCCATGCACTGTCGTGAGCCGTCCGTGACCGTGTGGCTCCCACAGATGAAGAACGCGGGAAGCCTGCTGCTGGTGCTGGTGGCCGCTGTCTGCGTGGTCTCCGTCCACCCCATGCCGGCCGAGCCGCTGCCCTCCGAGTCGGAGCCCTCGTCCAGGTCAGCCGAAGGCCTCTTCTACCGGGGCTCTGCTGGCCTGCCCCCACCCCTCCTCGCTCGCTGAATGAGCCGTTATATCACTGCAGCAGAGCCCTCGCACAGGGGTCACGGCCCCTACGCTCAGTGCAGGGTCACGCCGTGGTGCTGAGATTCTGCGAATGAGGAATCTTAGTATCGCGAAATATTGTGCGTGCGGTTGGCTGTCCGGGTAGTGTGTGCGCACGCTGGTCACGTGACGTGCTGGCCGTGGTTGTTTTACCGCCAGCTGCTATCCGTCAAATCTGTTACGGAGAAGACTGACCAGCTGGCGAGTGAATCACTGACCCCGGTCCTCGATGTCATAACATTTGGACCTGACGTCACAGCCAATCATGCGTCGGGAATGTCAGCCGGCCATGGCCTCGTCCGCAGGATAAAATCGCACATTTGCTTCAATACGTTCAGCTTTCGTTGCACTTACCAGGCAGGCGATGCAGCCATTCTTTCGTCTGTAATCCACGAAAGCTGTTGTGGTATTTTGCAAAAGAACTCATCATTGTACTGGAGCAGCTTCATCTGTGTGAACTCAAGAGTCAATATTGTGATTGCCAGCTGTACAACCTATCGATCAGGATTACACAGAGCTGTCCACAGAAATGTCAAAACGTATTCCGAGAGCGCGCGTGACGCCCCTGTGTTTGTGACCTCAATGCACGCATAATAAGCCGCCGGACTCCTGCTGCAGTGGCGGTCTGTTTGGCCTTGCCTCGCTGGATGCGCTGACCGAGCGGATCCACGACTGGACGGCGCCCCTCCGTGACCTGTTCATGGAGACGGTGCAGAACAAGACGGTATCGGAGGTGGCCATCGAAGCCCGTAATGCCACCGTCAACTTCGCCGTCCGCGTCAAGGACATGGAGGCCGTCCAAAGCGCCAAGGTATGAGCCGCAATACCGCGTTACGCACAGGCTGGTCGGACCCCCGCCGCGAACACGCAGGGTAGCTGTGGCCATGCGTGGATGGATACAGTGGTTCGTCTCACCGCACATTGCGGCTGACCGCGACCACAACGGCTCCTGTTGCGTCATATATGCGTTGCGTGCGGTGTAGTGCTTTGAGGCCGGGGCAAGCAAGCCTGGCAGACGACACGCGGCCTGAACTGCAGGGCATTGGGGCCGGCGGCCGAGCGTCATGAACACTGGGCCGTCACCTGACCCGCGAGCCCGCCTGCTCGTGATCGGTGCCGACCGGCGGAGGCGCGCGCCACGTCACGGCAAGTCAGCACCGGACGTGACCCGCGCCCAGCCGTCCGAGGACCGTTCGCAGCCATTTCCCAAACCGGTCTCGCTTCCGCCCACGGCCCAGCCTTTGTCCTCGCTCCAACGGCCACGCACCACAGCGGTCGATCCGTGCCGTGACGTCCGTCACACCCACGCCCAGCGAGGTCACACTCCGAAGGTCATTCAGGCACGATGGGTAGTGTTGATACGCTGACGCCGGCGATCGACGCCCGCGCTCAGATCACATGTTCAAGGTTGGGTAAGGTCGTCTGATGCAATACTCCGATAAAGCCCAGAATAATCCAGAAATGTCCACCACAACAAGCTGCCTTCTCAGCGTGGGTGTCGGCTGCTTACTTCCTCTCAATTAACGATGGCGGTCTACGTTAACATTAAAGGAGTTTTTTTGTGAGGCAGCCAGCCCATTATCTCTGGACGAGAGAGGCCTTGTAACTACGATAATTTATTTCAAAGTACCGTAATTCCAAGTTATCATTCGGGTCCGCTTGTTCCATTACGTGCCTATCACGAACGACACAGGTCGATCGGTGGAACCCGTCACGGTCTGAACAAATCCATGCATTTAGGACTCATCCTGTATTTGACTGTGCCGGACTCGAAAGCCCCGAGCGACAAGAATAAGGTTTGCGTGCATTCAAAGACAGACCAGCACACGTGGTTTGATGTATATCGCCAAGGAAAAAATGGTATGATGGGTTGAGCCGGATCAAATTGGGTCTGATAAAAGTGCGTATTGGTTGATGGGTTTAAAGTGCAGTTATTGTTTTTAATTGCACCGAATTCTGTTCAAGTGCTATGCAATCACACTCACCATGACAACCATGAAATGGCCATCTGCTTGGTTATATTCGAGGGCACGCCGTAACTGGAAAGGATTATCGTCGATAAGTTATACAGCCATTGTACGTGGCAGGTCGCTTTTCTTCATCCGGTACGGAGGGGTCCTCTAGAAAGTCCCCTTAAATCGCTCACTGTGGCACAAAACGACTTCGAGCACACACATCCTCCAGAAAAGGGCCACTAAGCGCCTTTCGTCTCTCTCTGAACTCTTGCTCTACAGCTTTGTCTTTAAGGCTCACCACTTGGAGCGACACTTCGCGCTCGCAACATTGTGGATGGATCGCCTACGGTGATACAAGCCACAAACTGACTGAACTGTAAATGTTTGAACTGCACCACGGCTGACGGCCATGTCCGGCTTGTGCCGCAGGACGCCATCTCCCCGGTGGTGAGGATGTTCGAGCAGGTGCGCGACAGCGTCAAGGACAAGACGCTGCAGCAGCTGGCCGGCGAGGTGAAGACGCACCTGGTGCAGCTGGACCGGACCGTGGCCAGCTTCATTCGCGACCTCGGCACAGACGCCGAGACCGACTCCACCGCGCCGGCCGCGCAGGTGCCTCAGCAGAGTGTCGAGCAGGCGGCCGAGGAGAGCAACGCCATCGGCACGGAGACGTTGTGAGCGGCGCCGCCAGGTCCCGAGAGGCGAGCGGGCCGACGCGGGCTGGCGGCTCCGGCAGCACGGCGGAAGCGTTGCCGGCCGGGCCGGCCGTGCCGCCACACCGTGCATGGAGCGAGAGCTGTGAACTCTGGACGACTACAGGGACTGTACATGCGAGTGCGGCGGATCATGTTTGTCGGACAGGCCGTGGTTGTTTGCGGAGCCTGGGAGCAGAACATCATTGTGAGGCATTCATTGCATGGCATGCTGTTTACACTGGTCTGTGTCGTAAGACAGCACCGTTGTTTAACTGTTTTGAGAGGAATCCGGTACAAGGCGTACACGGGCACTGTGAATCATGTGATCATTGTATGGACTTGCTACACCATGAATTATCGTTGCATTGGCTCACGAGCTATGCGGAGCGTCGTCGAGTTCTCTGAACAGTGTGGGGACTTCCGACCCCACTAGAGTGTAACATACACGATTCGTCAGATATAGACAGAATAAATCTGACGAAAGCGTTGCTGATTGATGTCTTTGAAATCACCCAAGGCAGAAAACGAGCTATCCCACGATCATTTTCAATTCGCGTGCACTGCTTCACTGAGTGCAGAGTGACTCATCACCGAACCCTGCGTCTATAATACTCCTCGCCAGCAGACCACGGCGAGAAGAGGAGAATCGCTCTTAGGAGGTTGCCCTCTCTAGCAAATGGGCGTGGGCCGTGACACCAGCGGATGACCCGGTTGGTTGAATGTGTGCCTCTTTGTACCGTGCCAGCGCAATACGCCTCAGGCACAACTGCGATGTCCTCAGATTGTCACAATATCTGGTGGATAAACTTCCAGCGTAACCGCGCTATACTTCATTGCTGCAAGAGCTACACTCGACAGGAAAGCCGGCAGTGGTATCATCGCAGACTTGAGCGGGCTGGGGATTGCAAAACGTTCAGGATTTTGTAGACAAATATTTCTGACATCAAACCACAAAGTGAGAGAAATTCGCAGTTTTTTCCGTAAAAGTTCAGGTGTGTTCAGGGATAATAGTGTTCCTCAAGGTCTGCAAAGAACCAGGCTACCCAGGAAAGCCAACACCCGTCCCTGCGCTTGGGCCTTAAGCCTCATGAAATCAGGAGCTTCTTTGCACGACCATGGATCTCCCGCCAAACATCGGGGGGCGCACAGTCCGCGTCAGTGGGCTTCGATGCTGTCTGTGCCTGAGCCCCGTCAGGATGTCTGGGGGAACCGCAGCAGGTTCAGGCTTCGGGAATAATTAGGGCCACTGGACAAAATGACTCCAAGATGAATAATGCCTGTCATGAGCAGATTGAGACGCCATTGTAAGATCAAATATCAAGATGCCCGGCCATCCATCCCTTGTCCTCGGTCTCCAGTCCATCCTGTATACTCGGAACCTCTGGTTTTATCGAGAGCATGCCGCCATCGCCAGCCATGGGTCGGCCCACGGCCCATTCCACGTCCATGTACTCGGGTTATTCAATATAAACTTGAGGGTATCGCTGCCAATTGTCACGGAGATTCAACAACGTGGCGGCGGTCAGGAAAGTCAGACACGTGTATACATACAAGCATGCAATCGTACCCGTGCGAGCGTTGCTATCGTGTCACCGGGTCGTGTCACTGTGTCACTGTGTCGTGTCACTGATAACACGACGCAGCAGCTGTCGAGTAAAGGTCACAACCGGTAGATGCTTGAGGTCACGCGGTCGTGCGCAGTAAAACTTGGGTGCGCAGGAGGAAAACGACGTTTCTTCCTCTCAGCGCGGGGCCGGGGTACAGAGAAGCCATTGCAATGTCTCGTGAGTCGCAGGGGGACATCAGCCCAGGTCCGTAATTCGTCGGCCAGCGAACCAGGCCCTCCATACCGGGGCACCAGCTGTGAGTGAGGGTACTGGTGTGGTGCCTCGCTAAATCAGCACCCGAGTGAGCCAAGCAGAGCCTGTTTACTCTTGTTAGAAGCTGCTCCCGCGCATTTGCACACACCCCGACGTAGGCCATGTCCCTGTGAGGGATAGGGGATAAGGCTCGGTAACGGTGATAGTGTAAGCCGGCTAAGACTCTACCCTATTTATTGAATCTCTCCTGAACTATTTGGTTCTTAAGTGGTTGGGCTCAAGCTGATCCAAATAGGACGACTAGCAGTCACCAGCAAATGCAGTTACAAATTATGACCAATTTCTTGTCGGCCAAGGCATCCCTCGAGACGCCTCCTCATTACTGAGACGGCCCGCACCGCCAGAGATCATCAAGAAGCGGACAGTCAGCCACCTAGACCGGGATTTGCCGTTGAATCGAGGTAGCGGTAGAAAGGGCGACGAAGGCCATCTTCATTCCAACATCTCACGTAATCGTCGAGCAATAAACGTGCACGCGATGAAAGCATGACAAATTGCTGTTTGCATAGTACCCCGCTATTACGTATAAAGCACATGAAAATGATTTTCATAAGGAGCTGAGGGCGGCATTGGCTGCCTGAATAGGAAAAATTATAATCTTAGAACGACACGTACCCATCTGGCAAGTTAGGACTAGTGTTCCGATTTTTCAAAATAACCTCTGAAGCATTTGAGGCGCACCCTAATAATTGCCAGCACACGTCTAGTAAATGTGACGCATGTACAGCGTCGCTTTGGCGCATTCAAGCTGGATCATCGATGCTAGGTCAGGTCACAGAGGCCACCAGCGGGATGCAGTCACTCAAACCGCCTGAGGGCTCTAAGTGGGTTCGATCGACCGGGGGCGCCCGAAGTTACTGTTTCAGTTCTCTGGCTGGGCCGTTTTATTTTACCACTTGAAGGTAATCGGAGCGCCATCTCATAACTCGCTTGTTTTAGTTTGTACTGTTCGAATCGCTCTAGAGCAGGCGTCAGTGTTGACAGGTCCCTGTGACACGTTACACTGAGGGACTGAGTATAGAAGCTGCGCGGCTCAAGCCTCTCCAGCTGAATGTGATCCTGCACCTGCGGTCATCAGTGAAGGCTTGTGCGACGGTCGGGCTTTCGAAGGCAGCAGTCCGAAGTTGCACATCTTGTTCTGAATTGCTATGATGCAGTTCACTTTGACTTCGGGTTGACTTTGTGTCGATTAGAGGCAATCATGCGACGCGGTCATATCGGGTCACCAAGTCATGGCAGGCTAACTTAAATATTGACAAACCCGTGATGTCTGCTTTGACAAATTAGTCAACAAACGAACGCATATTGCAAATCAGAAACTACCGAGTGCGTCATGGTAGATCACAGCGGACCAAGCGAAACAGAAAACTGGACAAATCCCATACCGCCTACTGAGGTCACCATTGCAATACGAATGTCATAACTGGCGGAAACACTGGTCGTTGTGAGAGGCGAATCTCCCTACGAAATACACCACGAGGCTATAAATGATAGTATTGATATGTTGGGCTGGAAACGATAAAAAGCGAATGATGACAAACCACGTGAAAACGTTTAAGTCAGTAACAGTTTATTTCAATGAATGCACACTGACCTGGTCTTGAAATGACTTCAGCCTGAGCTGAAATGACACTGAACCCTGACCGCTGCTAAAATGCCATCATTTTCCCGCCGCAGAAGAGGCTCTCTCATTTCAGCGTTCGTCAAATTTGCTCATTCAAAACCAGCGTCTCTCATTCCAACGTCCATCAAATTTGCTCATTCAAAACCAGCGACAAGATGACAACACATGCGCGCCACTTTTGTCGTAACTATAACGCTGTTTCAAATCCGGTAAACTCGCCGCCGCCTGAGTGGTGAAGTGGGTCGGAGCTCCTCAGCTCCATCGGGCGCGTTCATCGCAGGCTTTTCTCCGCCGGCGGCTGTGTACGAGTGGCCGCTCGGCCCCGGCGGTCGTGATTTGCAGGAGCGGCCGCGGCACACTCTGATGCCGCTTTCTGCAGCCGTCCCAGGCGGTGTCACTTGTCCCCCTTTGCCGGCCTTGACTTCGGTGCGGGTGCAGCAGTCGAGTCCAGCTCTCGCCGCCACTGCAGTCACCCGCCGGGCCAGCTCCCGCCTCCCCGTGCGGCGTCGGCCGCGACAGTCCGGAGCGGGGCGCTCCCCGCAACGCTATTGGCTCCCGGCCAGTCTGAGAGCGCTCTCGAGGCACGACGCGATCAGAAAGCTGAGCTGGGCCCGCAGCGCGCGCTGCCCCCGAAGTGCAGGCCACTGCGGTAGTGCCGCCAGAGGAGCATAGTGCTGCTAGGGAATAACGCTCACGTCGCTCGTTGCGGCTCATGCCATGTAAACCAGCCTACCAGTCGCACTGGGTCGAGAAACTTCGCGACGATCTTTTGATAGCTGTTACCTTTTATCACAGTTGATCATTCACCGATATTATTGAACAAACGAGATAAATGGTCGAAGCGCGCGCAGCTGAACTAGCGTCCGGCCATCGCGCTCAGGAGGATTGTACTGGCACGTGCCTGCAGGCTGCGGGCTCGGGAGGATTGTACTGGCACGTGCCTGCGAGCTGCGGGCTCGGGAGGATTGCACTGACACGTGCCTGCGGGCTGCGTCGGACATTGTATTTACAGGGCTGTTGTGTGACCTAACGAGATCAGAGTGACAAATACCGCTGAACAGGGCCTTAAGTTGCCAGAGTGATTCAATGAGTGGGAATTGAGAACAGGCCGCAGCTTTGTATCCGGCCCGCGTCTGCACCGGACCCTGACTCACTGCGTGTGAGGCGTCCCAGCGGGATGAACTCGCTATCTCCCCGCCGGTCGCTCTGTGGACCGCCGACCCCTTAACCCCACGGTCATGTAGCCGGTAGCGACGAGCACTCTGAGTCAGCGCCGCTGACCGCCACATCTGACGACAGTGATGACTGGCCGTGACGACTGTGAGGCCTATGTGGCCACACTAACGCGCCAATCTTGGATGCTTCCTTGCGATCTGGTCACTATGGCATTCCATGGTTCCGTGTCGTATAGTATCGAGATGCATATATGTCACGTGTGTGATACGACATTGGCTCTTCTGAAGCGACACACTTCATTTACTTCTGGTGACCAAAATAACGTTCCATCCCGTGCCACCCGCGGCAGCTGACCGCAATTGTCAATTGTCAGTTGGCAACGACAGTAATCTTGGATGAACACGGTGAGACTCTGTGCGGCGTGATTCATATGGCCTGGAGACCATTCATTCTCCGTGGAGTGTGATCTAGCGATCACGCCAACGCTCCCGTAACACTGACGTGACCACTGTGACGTCCCGTCACGTGTACTCTGATCGTCACAGTGACGCTCAGCCCGGCGTGATCCGATGGCACGTGACATTCCGCCCAGCGTGACCTGACCGCCACAGTGACACTCAGCCCGGCGTGATCCGATGGCTCGTGACGTTCCGCCCAGCGTGACCTGACCGCCACAGTGACACTCAGCCCGGCGTGATCCGATGGCTCGTGACGTTCCGCCCAGCGTGACCTGACCGCCACAGTGACACTCAGCCCGGCGTGATCCGATGGCTTGTGACGTTCCGCCCAGCGTGACCTGATCGCCAGTGACAATCCGCCCGGCGTGATCTGATCGCCACGCCATTCCGCCCAGTGTGCTCTGATGGCTTCAGTGACACTCCGCTAGGCGCGATCTGATGGCTTCAATGACAATCCGCCCAGCACGATCAGATCGCCAGTGACACTCCACCCAGCGTGATCTGATTGCGAAAATGTCATTTCGCCCAGTGTGATCTGGTGGCTTCAGTGATACTCCATGCCACCAAATACGATGCAAAGCCTCAAACAATTGACCAAGGTTGCAAACTCTGGGTTTGCCGCGGCGTACAACCAGCAATGCGTGCAATGCGTGCAGCAACCTGTTCAATAAATACTCCAATGTATATATATATATATATATATATATATATATATATATATATATATGCGTGCGCACGTGCGTGTGTATCTGGCGCACAGCGGCTGCTGTACCGGCCGCCCAGCCAGCTTGTGACAGCGCCACAATAGACGCCATACTGGCTATACTCTGACCGAACAAGCCAGCCTCCATCCGCTCGCCGCCCACCGAACCGGCCACCAGTGAAAACAGGCCGCAGCCAGCCTGCTTGCCAAACCGTGTATTGCGAACCGATTTGGCGATGATAATGATGAACAGAGCGATGACGTGGCGTTAAGACCATCCCGGAAGGAGAATGGATAGTTCCGATATGTCCAGCGAACAGCACTCCACCATTGCGCGCGCAAAACATGCACTCTCTGCTCCCGTCACAATCACAGAGCTCAGGGGAGCCGGCCCTCTGCCACTCCCGACGTCTTCACTCCGCCGAGCGACCCTCCCCGCCGCCGGCCTCGCTCCGACCAGCACGCGGGCCGGGCGGGACAGCGGCCTGACCCGCCGTGGGACAGCCGTCCGGCGTCCACCCTGCGCCGCGATCTATCAGCCGACGGGCGGACCCTGACCCCGGCGCTGCAGCCGCCCGGCCGGGGGGCAGGGGTCAGCCGCCCGCCGCGCCGGCCGCTCCGCACGGACCACCAGCGACGGCCGGCCACTCAGCTGTTGAGCACCATCATGCGCGGCGCGATGTTCATCGACATGAGCTCCTGGAACAGCAGCTTGCACGCGTACGGGATGCGCACCTGCGAGATCTGCGGGCAGGGGCGGCGCCGTGTCATAGACGCACAGACACAGACACAGACACCACCGACACCGACAAACAAACAAACAGACAGACAGACAGACAGACAGACAGACAGACAGACAGACACGCACGCACGCACGCACGCACGCACGCACGCACGCACGCACACGCGCACGCGCGCGGAGACAACGCAGCCGGCGGCGGCGGCGGCGGCGGCGAGCCAGGCACGGCGTCTGAGCCCCCTCCCTCCGGACAAGCCTCCGCCAGGCTCGGGATCAGATGAACATGTGGCGTCCCGGCGAGGGTAACACGTGTCAGCTCTTGGCCGGCAGCGGACCGGAAAGGCGTGATCGTCACGGGCCGGCCATTACACAGCCACGCGACACCGGCGGCAGGAGACGGGCAGCTCCGGCGGCGGTGGTGGCGCCCTCCCGCCGGCACGCACCTGAGTCTTGTTCTTGCAGCCCTTGCACTCGAACGTGTTGTTGCGAAGGTTGGCAATGCAGATGACGCCGCAGAAGTTGCAGACGTGCACGCGGTACGGGTCGCTGACCTCGAACAGGCGCTCGCGCAGGAACTGGGCGGCGCCGTGCGCGATCTGACAGTCGCGCTCCATCTCACCGAACCGGAGCCCGCCGTCCCTGTTGGGCACCGGTCGCCGGTCACGCGGTGCGCGTCACGACGCGTGCGTGAGCAACACGTAGGCCTTGCCAACCGACCAGTTCATGGACCGTAGCGGCAATAGCTTACGGGGCATCAAGCCTCCTTTACCGGCACCTCATCACCGGCCAGGCGACACCATCACAGATCACTAGGTAACCAGTCACAGATCACAGGTGACGGTCCGCCGGCGGCCCGTCCTCGCCGCTCCGAGCCAGGAGGACGGACGGCTGGCACGGCCGGCGGCGAGCGTTCCGGGGCCGACAGGAGCCGCTCACCTGGCGCGGCCCTCCATCGGCTGGCGCACCAGGATCTGAACGGGCCCGCGCGCCCGAGAGTGGATCTTGTCGTCCACCATATGCTTCAGACGCTGGTAGTAGGTGGGCCCGAGGAAGATCTGCGCCTGCATCTTGCGACCCGTGTGGCCGCAGTACATGATCTGCGGGGGCGGATGAAGGCAGAGGGGGGGGGGGGGGGGGCAGACTGAGTCAGAGCAGTGTCGGGGCTGCGACGGCCGAAACCCCGCTGGACGCTCCACCACAGCGGGAAGTGACGACGCCCAGCCGCGATGAGCTCGATCTCACCACGTCGTGTGAGGACGGACCACGGACACAGTCAGGGAACCGCGATCAAAGGCAATGCAACGCTCCTGGAAAACAGCATGCTATTTTGCGCTTGCTACCTTCATTTTCCCCATTGCAAATAGTAGCTACATGCCTTTCGAGATCACTCACGTCTGATCTGAATGGCCTGTCCAGCATACAGCATCGCACCAGCTCAGCGAGGTGACACTATCGACATACGCCCGCCAGTTCCCGGTAGAAGGCAAAGCTGATGGTGCGACCCGCTCCGCCCGACGCCGCCCGACCGACCGACTGTGCGGGCTGCCCCGACTAGCGAGGTCAGGCGGGCTAGGGCGGACGGGCGCCGGCCGTACCTCGTTGCCTCGCAGGTGGTATCCGTAGTCTTTGAGCAGCTCCGACACCTTCTGCACGTTGACGGCGTCGTTAAAAGGCGTGGCGTCGCCGATTTCGCCCTTGTTCGCCGAGACCTGTGTGAGAATTAAAAGACGGTTTTAAATGGCCTTCACCAGATCTGTCCCACAGGGCCTGGAGGAGCATCTAAGACGGGCGACATAACGCCGCTGAGGGTGGGAACACTGTAGCGCTGTGCAGAACAGCACTTGCCTGCTCCGATCACAGCGGGTCGGGGGGTTAACGTTGCAGCAGGATTTCTCTCGTCGACAGCGCGCCCTACGTGCACCAGCGCGGCGTCCGCCGCGACCCGTCCTCACCTTGCCCTGGAGGCACTCGATCAGATGGCCGATGGTCATCCGAGAGGGGATGGCGTGCGGGTTGATGATGATGTCGGGCGTGATGCCCTCAGACGTAAACAGCATGTCCTCCTGCCGGAACTGGATACCGCACGTACCTGCCGGCGCGGCGGCGGCCGTCACACGGCTGCTCACTGTGGCACCACGTGCTACCAGACACTAGACAAGGGGAGACAATACACAGCGGGAGACACTAGACAATGGGAGACAATACACAGCAGGAGGCACTAAACGGCGGGAGACCATACACAGCGAGAGACAATACACAACAGGAGACGATACGCAGCAGGACACAATACGCAGCAGGAGGCATGGCAGCTGTGCTGGCCGCACGCCGCCCACGCTATGTGTCTCAGGCGACACGCAGCGTTACGGCGGACAGCCGACCATCAACCGGCGCCATCCGCACACGAATATCGCACCACAAAATCTCTTACAGGATTCCCACAAACAGGAGCCGTCTGCGATTCTAACGGCCATAACGATTTGTGGGCCTTGCGCCAAAACAAACCGAGCGTGCGGACAACGCTGACGGTGACCCAGCGCCGGCTCCGTGCGGGCAGCTGAAGCCCGCGCGGCGGCCGGGCCTGACGCCGCTCACCCTTCTGCCCGTGCCGGGAGGCGAACTTGTCGCCGATCTGTGGGATCCGAATGGAGCGCACGCGAATCTTGGTGAACTTGTAGCCGTCGTTGTTGAGCGTCAGCATCACCTGGTCGACGATGCCCGTCTCCGAGTTGCGGAGGAAGGTGGAGGCGTCTCGCTTGGTGAACCGCTTGGCCGATCCCTCCAGCTGCCGGCGGGCGCCGCGGAGGTGAGACGCGCTCGCGCCGACGAGGGCACACGGACGCCGTACATAGAGGCTCCGCCACCCGCGGCTCGCAGTGGCGCTCCCCTCAGCCACGACCACGCCTTCAATTCGGCTATGGAGGCAACGATACACAAACCTAACACAAACCCACCAAACCATACGGGCCAGCGTGTAAAGAGCACACCGACTCGGAACACGACGTCCCGTCCGCCGGCAGCGGCGCCACCAGCCGACGCCGCGCACCCACCTCGTCGTCATTCTCGGGCAGCACGATTGTCTTGCCGATGATGACGTCATCGCCGGAGACGCGCACGCCCGGCGCCACGATGCCGTCATCGTCTAGCTTCTCGTAGATGGCGTTGCGCATGCCCTGACACGTGTCGCGCGACGGCCGCTCGAACGTCTCCTCCTGGTCTCCGATCTTCTTCGTCTCGGCGTCCTGTCCGCGACCGGTGGTGACGTCACAAGACGGGACGGTGACGTCACACAAGGGAGCTGGGACACAGCGGCCGTCGTGATCATGCGTTGGGAGTTAACGCTCGTCGCGTTGGCCGGTGGTAAACTCAGCAATGCGAGGAGCTCACACGCAGGCGGCAAAAAGACGGGTGAAGTATGGCGAAAAGGCGCGTATCTGGTGGGCACAGTCACCACCCGCGAAATCCAGCTATGCACACCGAATCAACTACGCTGCTCCTGGACAAATACAGACCGCTCCGTGGTTTAGTTTACTCGTGCGCTCATCACCCGGCAGCAAACCACCGGTCGACTGAGCTCCGGTCACCTCCCTGACCGCGTCTGTCGAGGCCCCGGTTCCGGTTCCGCGCGGCGGTCCGCACCGCGCCGGGCCCACCTTGTAGCTGCGGTAGAAGCAGGAGCGGAAGAAGCCGCGCTCCACGGCCGAGGCGTTCATGACCACCGAGTCCTCCTGGTTGTAGCCGGTGTAGCAGGCGATCGCCACGATCGAGTTGATGCCGGCTGGCAGCTCGCGGAAGCGCAGGTACTCCATGCTGCGCGTGGTCACCAGCGGCTTTTGCGGGTAGAACAGCACGTGCGCCAGCGTGTCCATGCGCACGTGGTAGTTGGTGATGTACACGCCCATGGCCTGCTTACCCATGGCGCTCTGGAACGGGGGACGAGCACGCGTGAGCGGCGGCCCGGGCGAGGCCAAGCACGGCGGGAGTGCGGTCCAACAATGCGGAAGCGTCGGCAGCGGCCGTACAACATAGAAACACTGTGCATCACAAACTGCGGGGCGACCTCCAGGAATCACTACGCACGGAAGCAGTGGTCACGTGACCTCAACGCCATAATCCCTGCCAGTGTCTGTCGGTCAACAGCACTCTCGCCTGTTTACCAATAATTCGGGACCCAGTCGCTTGTCGGTCAACATAACACTCGACTATTTACCAAAAATACGGATATGCGATGCTACCATGTCATACAACGGAGGATATAGAGTCTTCCCGTCGCCAAAGTTATCAGACTGGCCCGAATCCCATGGCGTATAATCGTAAACACTCAAAAAGCGTGACAAAATGTACCGCACACTACTATCTCCACCACCTTATAAGAAGCCCCATACTTTTTCATTCAAGATGAATAATCTTCCATTGAGATCACACCTGTCAGAGATAACGTCAACTGCATTTTGCATACCAGTGCCAACTTACATTCGCTGCTGGCAGAGCATGCATTTTTGCGTTCTGTTTTACAGGATGTACACAGTTCTCAGGGTAAGATATTGCCTGCGCAATAAGAGTTTTAGCTAAGTTATGGACGTGCGAAAATGAAAACCACGCCGTAAGCATTTGTCATGAAATATAACTTGCGAAACGAGAGTATGTCTTCCCAAAAACAGTGAAATCGCATTATGCCAGTGACGACTAGACCAAACCCAATAGGGAAAAGGTAATACTTATCCAACTGCAGCCTAATGGACACATAAGTCAGGCCCTGAATTTAAGTTTGCCGTGTGTTTGTGGAGCATTGCTTTCCAGCTTTCGAGCAGTAAATTAACTGACAGTGGTAAGTTGATGATGAGCTTTGACTTAAGACTTAATCCTGCTTCCCTGCCAGGACACCAAGCAATATCTGCGGGTGGCGTATTCAATGGGAGCGATTTGAGCATAGTTTTTAGCATACGATATTACAATATTCGCGGACCGGGCTGGGCATACACATAGTATAATGGTATGATGGAATGTAAACATTTTCACCGTCCCTAGTGCAAAGTTGTTAATAATTTTGCGGTCAGATCAGCCGCAGCAACCGACATTTTCGCCAAATTACGTAACATAACACACCAGGAACTCGGCAACGTAGTTTTGGGAGGTGCCTTTTCGACTTTTTTTGCTGCGGCGCTGGGGATACTGGAGATACAGCGGGAGGAGTTAATGCCTACTGGGCATGACCCTCAAACGCAATGTCATGCCACAGCTCACATCAACCGCTGGGAAACTGCAGGAAGCACGTGCAATAAGCCCCCAGTTATTCCAATACCGTCTTCCCGCCATCACGGCACGCGTACTGCATACATCTCGTGACAACAATGAACTATATATTGTAGGTCTCTCAAAGATGTAATAATTTGTGACACAAGGATAAAGCATGCTCGATTTGCTCTACCAAACGTTCCTAACAACGATGTACGAAATACGACTGTACAACTAACGATGCCGCATTTCACGTGGAAAAGCTACTGTGGCCCCGATTCGGTGAAGGTGAGCAACTGGCAAAAATCCCATCCAAAAGAGGCCTTGGGTTTGAAGCAAAGATATTGAGAACGATTGCAAGCCACGAAACCTTCAAAGTGCGTGGGAAACTGACTGCTTTCAATCAGGCACGATACATCACAGAATGGCAAGTGAAAACAGCCGACGAGGATGGGATTCGAACCCACGCGGGCAGAGCCCATTGGATTAGCAGTCCAACGCCTTAACCACTCGGCCACCTCGTCCGTTGGCAGCCCGGGCTCCAACATCGAGGCAAATCGTACGATACAGCAACAGCAGCCTAACACCGATGTAATAAGCGTGCAACATGGCATCTGCATGGTTTTTAAGATTTCTTCTTGACGATCACTTCCTGTCTCCTACCGCCAGAACCAAGAAGCATGCAAAAAACAATTGGAAATCCAGCCGGAGCGGCAGCAAGAACCAGAATCCAGCGTAACACTACATCGAGACATGGCAAGAACGAGGATGACATGTGCCTGGGTCTCAAAGGTGGATACAGGATGCCACAGTCTTCTATCCTTATGACACTCTGGTATATTTTGTGGGGTCCTAGGCACATGTCTGCAAGATCTGGCTCAGAATATGCATAGGGATCTAGCAAATATCAAGACTTAGCCTGGAATTATGCCGACGGGTCGAACAAGAACAAGTAAATATGACGGCACATTAGCCGAATATTTTTTTATTTCAGACGCCATATCTTCAGTGGCATCCCATGATCTCGGGCTGCTATCCCGAGCTGGTGCTAAGGAACAAGCCAATCAGAAGCAAACAAAGAGTTCTAATGTTTTGTGAGCTTACGAATGGAAACCGCAACCAGGCTCTGGCCTTTGTGAATGAGCCAGTGATGGCTTGGAACCGGTGAGTGATGCCTGTGAAAGGACCAATGGGAACCAGGGTGTGTTTTGTGTAGAAAGCTGACAGGAACTAAGAATCATGGTATATTGCCAGTGAAGCAGCGAATAGGAACCACCTGCCCATGTCTTTTTTAATGAACCAATGATGGCCAGGGACTTGAGCCCGCTGTTTGCAAAACCGGTGGGATCCGGTAACCCCGGGCTGAGGTTTATGAGGGAGCCAGCAGGAGCCGGGATCCGGAGTCTCGTCTTCATGACGGGGTACTGAGAATAGGCCGGAACAGACTCATGGGGGGGGGGGGGAGGGGGGCGGACAAACAAGTCACGACCCCGCAAGATGACCCAAGCTGGGCAAACATCTGCTCAATTTAGAATTCGAGTCAGCTTTTGAAAATCGTCAGCCCACCCCCACCCCTATCCCGAAGGCGGCATTCTGAACCCGGCCTTGGGGCCAAGAACTACCGCTGGCAGCCCGGCACATGTGTGCACGTGACGCATCGCCAACTGAGCAGGATGGCTTGCAGATGAGCCAGCCAGGGATCGAAGACCGGGCAGACGGATCACGTACTGGTGACCTCGGCGCCCACGACCAGCAAACGAGACAGACATTCTGCACACGAAGGCGGTCAGCAGCATATTCGGAAGTGGCGACCCCCACAGAGATCTCACTACGCTGAGTACGCCCTTCGTTACGAAACACACACGGCCTTAATAATTTTATCCGACAAGGATAATAATCCGGCACTTAAAAAGAGGCACGTCGGGAAAAGGAACCTTGTCCCCCCCCCCCCCCCCCCCCCCGCCTATCCCGTCTTCCGTGGCGGAGCACCGTCAGTCCCCCACATAAATACAGTGGCTAGGTTAACAAACCGCGCCACACCAGAGTGCGGAAAACGGGGTGCTTATGACGACCGGGTTGAATGCAAAAGCGTACATAAGTTGCATTATACGGGACAATCAACTGTATATACTGTGCACCCAAATTGCAAGCAGTATTTTGTTATCCGCTCCCTGGCCTAAAACACGATTAAATATCGACAAGCCTAATATCTACCAAACATCATCCAAGCATAACTTGACGTGCCTAACATCTACAATACATTACCCAACCATAACGCAGACATCTCAGCCCGATGGGGAGAATCCACGAGACCCTCTTACTTGTCATCAAAATCATATGTCATCAAATTTCGACACGAATCCTTGAGTGCAAAAATCCGATACACCCTAAAACATATTGCCTGACTTGCCGAGAAATTGGCTATTCCTTATGCGGAATACCAATGCGGGACCAGGGCGCAGCCAGGATTTGCGAAGGGGGAGGCTTCCAGGATTTGTTACGGAAGTGAATCATTTCAGGATCAAGTCCCAGCCCATTCGCAGAGTTTACGCACTGCGCGCAAACTGCAGGGACTAGAAATGCTACTAGGTACAGCGCCTGACGTATCGATGGGCAGCCGATGCTAGTCCGTCCTGGCGCCCAAATTATCTCAGCTGCGTGCTGAACATGTGTGTAAGGTAATATGAATATTATAGCCACTAACAGGAATACGGCTTCCTATTCAGCTGGAAAGGCCCCCGCCTCCCCACGCCCCAACATGAAAAAGGGTCAAACTCAGGGAGAAACACACTTTTGGATACAGTTTGGGGTGGGTGTACCCATTTTCTCCCCTCAACCTGCTATCTTAACTTATTCCGCGCAACTACGTCCCTGTCCTCTGGGCTATGCGCTGACCATGTCATCTGGCAATTGAACGCAACATGCCACTGCCCCTGAAAGTCACTGAAGTGCAAGGCCGAAATATCTTTCCTAATTGCGGACTTGTGCTGTTGTGGTGAAGAAAAAAGCGCTTGTTTCTTACGGGGGCGGCGGGGGGGGGGGGGAGAGATACAGCCCCATGTGCCCCTCCCCAGGCCGCGCCTATGGTCCGGACGACCAGCTCTAACCCTAATATATCAAACCTCACCAAGTCACGCTCGGTCCCCTGTGCAGCCGGATGTCTTGTTACCGAGAGGAACGGACAATTCCTACAGCTGGATGCCTATTTGCGAATGCGATATCTGCATTGCGCTGTAGTTCAGCCGCCGTAACAACTTGACCAACAAAAACATCTATGCTCCCAAATGGCCCAAAAACGCCAAAACAGACAACGCCGTGCGCTCGTGGCAGGCGGCGAGGGAGCTGCGCCCGATACTATTGCGCGAGGGGTCCAGTTCATCTCCATAATCCCGCTAAATTTCAAGCATCTTCAGCACCGGTCGTCTTCACAGAAAAAGTAAAATAATAGTAATACCAAAGCCAATAGCACGCCTGACCCAGCCGTCGGCAACATTTGCTCGGCCATCGGCGACAGACCAACCCGGCAACGACCATACCACGCTGAATACGCCGTTCCCGTCCGATCGCTGAATTAAAACAGCACTGGGCCTGGTTGGGACGATAAACGGATAAACGACCGGCTGGGAACAACGGGGGAAGTTGTCGGTTTTGTACCATAGTTTTGGTAGCAACCAGCTGGACCCGTCGGCTTTTGGCCGGCATCCCCCGTCCGCCGACAGGTTGCCCCGTACAAAGGCTGAATGGCGAAGCACCGCGCGTCAAATCGGTCGTTTCTCATGACAAATGAAAATGCCTGCCATCATGTCAGTGCGTAAGTAAGCTATCAAACTATAAGAGCATCAAATGCGGATGAACTGCTAATGCGGAGGATTGATCCAGGCATCAAGAACATGATCTTGTGAATGTGAGTGCCACCCGATCTCCTTTCTGTCGCCTTCCTAACCGGTGGCCAAAAGTTTACCAAGACAACCGGTTCCTGAGCTGAGCCAAAACCACTCATGGGCCGCCATAACCACAGCCTATGACCACCATAACCACAACCTGCCAGAGCCGGTCGTTCATTCCGCGCCTGGCAGCGCAGGGCGAGCCAGCCTGGCCGGCCAAGCACCCACCTGGTACGTGTTCCTCGGGCTCTGGTTGTGATCGGGGAAGGGGATGATGGAGGCGCAGACGCCCAGGATCATGGCGGGGTGGATCTCGCAGTGGGTGTAGGTGGTGCAGTAGACGTTGTCCTTCTCGCCGCTCAGGTCGTCCGGCGTCATGGCGATCATGGTGGTCTCCTCCTCCAGGCAGTCGATGTACTCCACCACGCCGGAGGCCACCAGGTCGTGCCAGCTGGTCGGACGGCCGGCCGCGTCAGACTCACGCGAGAACGGACGGCAGGCTTCCGGTGCACACCATATTTCAAGAGAAGGATGTCGCAGCGTTCAGCGGGCCTGTCGCACGGTAGGGACGAGGCCCCAGCGGGCGGGACGAGGCCTCAGCGGGCAGGGACGAGGCCCAGCAGAGATGAGGCCCCAGCGGACAGGGACGAGGCTTCAGCGGGCAGGGAAGAGGCCCCAGCAGGCGGGGACAAGGCCCCAGCAGGCGGGGACGGGATCCCAAGGACGGGGACGAGGGCCTAGCGGGCAGGAATGAGGCGTCGGCAGGCGGGGACGGGCAGCAGCAGCAGCCGCCGCTGGTCCGCTGCGACGTAAACTAGCACGCGGCACACGAGGGTCTGAGGTAATCAGCGGTTGTGCTGTCTGCGTGACTCCCCGTCCACGTGAATGCTTCCCATGCGAGAGAGGCCCAAATCACTACACCGAATACACGCAACCAGAGTTCCCCAAACATTTAATCACGCTTCAACGGTCTACATCGGTAAAAATTGACCCTTTCGGCGGATTGTTCGCAAAGTGCCTATAACCCCTCACCGCCGTCCCTGCGACCAGGTGAGAAGCAATGGGGGGGGGGGGGGGGGGGGGGGAGGAGAGCATGCCCGAGCTGGACGCCAGACCCCGGCGTACCTGTAGTTGTTATACTCCCGCTCCTTCAGCATGTCGATGTGCCGCTTCTTCAGCAGCAGCTGGCCCTTCTCCACGATGAGCAACGGCCGGCAGATGCGGCCGGCGTCCGTGTAGATGCGGATCTCCCTGTCCCGGATGTCCCGCACCATGCACACCTGGGGACGGCGGGCGGTCACGGCCGGCGGAACATGCTGATCAGCTGCATCCCAGTACCACCGGCACCGGCCATCAGCCATGCCCCCCAAAGTTCCGATCCTCCCCGAGGGTCGCCTGGTGAAGCACATCCACGATCCGTCCACACGGCTGGTGCCCGTCGCCAGCCCGTAAGGATCGCGGCTCGGGTACGGGCTCTGACACGGCGCGCCAGTCCCACCTCTGACACGATGATGTCCATCTGGCGGCGCAGCTTGCGCAGGGTGGTCATCAGCTGTTCCGGGTCCCGGTGGATCCCCACCCAGCAACCGTTCACGAAGATCTTGGTGGCGCTGCGGATGAGCAGAGGCCGGATTAAGCACCTCAGCTATGCTGACGGTGTGACACTCCTTCCGAGACCCTTTTGTGAGCGATATTTCTGTAACCACCGGTCAGGCAAATGGGAGCGCATCTTCCACATTTCTGATCATATAAATGTTTGGTAAGCGAACAACAATGGAGCAATACCGTGAGTTAGCTAGGAACCTCATCAAACAACACAGCAATATGTAGTGAATGTTTTGATTTTCAGTGACTTTCAGATAAACAATGACATCCACCTGCGACACGGCCACACAATGCGGTCCTTCACAGCCGGAGCATGGAGGAAAAACAACACATGAACGCAACAAATTCCGCATAAGACAACGCACTGGCACAAATCCAGCATCAGCGTCCTATTGCCGGCCCTAATGAGATGGCAGTATCGCCACAGTAAACGCGACAGCAGCACTGAGCGGCTACACCAGTGCCGTAGACGGCCGCCCGTCTGTCTGGACACTGACTCGATGATGGCGCTGGGCGCGATCTCCTCCAGGTTCTCCATGCTCCACTCCTCCAGGAACTCGAGGATGGGAGACGGCTGCGAGCCGACCGAGATGTAGGCCATCAGCGCCAGGTTCTTCACCAGACCTGGGAGCCGCCACACACGCGTCCGTCAGTCCGCCGCGGGCGCGGCCTGAGCGTCATCGGACGGGCGGCGGCGGCGGCGGCCGGCCCGGCGCCGCCCCCACAACTGCAGCATCCGATCCACTGCAGGCAACACTCGTGCTGACACGGCGCTTCACGCGATAGGGAGCGAGCGGTGGGAGCCGCCAACTGATCAACAGCGGCGACGACAGCGGCGAGCACCGGCTGAACAGAACACCGGCAGGCGCATCAGCGGCTGCCCTGACCGACGGGACGCGGAACTGACCGACGGCGGCGCCCTCGGGCGTCTCGGCCGGGCAGATCATGCCCCAGAGCGTGTTGTGCAGCTGGCGCGGCTTAGCCAGCTTGCCGTCGCGGCCGATCGGCGAGTTCACCCGTCGCAGGTGGGACAGCGTCGAGGCGAACGTCAGCCGGTTCAGCACCTGCGCGGCGGCGGAAGAGTTGACACGGCACGTCACCACCCGGCGACATGGTACGCTCGCCACCGACTTCGCAACATCACTCGCCACTGTACTGTTTTCGGTGGCCGCAAAAGCGCATCCGCGACAGCGGGCTTCCGTTATTATTTCGAACGCTGCGGCCCCATACCAGGAGCGACAGTACGCCAGGGACGGGGATACCATCCCTGATCGCCACGGCGAGCGTTATAACGCCGTGCACTCCGCTTCGATTGCCACCGACAAAACTGGCCGCCCCGCCTGCACGGTTCGTCGCTCACAACACCACTCTCAACGGCGCAATGACTCCTGATAGTAACCGAAACAATATAGCGCCTACTCCCCCGTGGTCAGGCGTGCGAGCAGCGCGCCGCCCGGATTGGCGTTCCGGTCGGCAGCCGGCGTGGTCCTCCGTTCGGCGCGCCGCCGCGGCCCGGCCGCCGCCACTCGCCTGGGAGACGCCGGCGCGCGCCTGGTGCGCCTTCTTCTGGTCACCCCAGTTGCCGGTGGCCAGTGAGTACTTGAGGCCGTCCGTGATGGTGGAGGTCTTGACGGCCAGGTGCAGGCCAAAGTCTTTGCCGTTGTCGATGAATTTCTGGGCGTACATGCGGACCTCCTTCAGCAGGTTCTTGAACAGCCTGAAAGCGGTGCGCCATCATTGGAGGGCTCCGAAACATAGTAGCATGTGACTCCGGGCTGCTGAATTCACCATCAAACAATATCATCTGTAGCGCGCATAGTAGATAAGTACACATCGTCTTACTAATATATGATACAAAATTACTGGTCAAAAATCGCTTAACCATGGGTAATGTGCCGAAAAAGGATGTTTGGCCTACGCAAACACAGCACTTGACATCCAACGAGCTCTGCAGACTGTAGGTCATAGTCCAAACCACGCAGGAAACGTTGCTGCAGGACAGCTTGACGAGTTTCGTGGCCGGCCGGCCTGGCGGACGCCGCGGCGCCCGAGCGGCTGCCGTGCCGTGCGTACCCCCTGAAGAGGAAGGCCAGCAGCGGTCCGGCCAGGTCCAGCCGCTTGTTGCCGTAGTGATCACGGTCGTCCAGCTCGCGCCGGCTCAGCGAGGCCATCAGCAGACGGTGCACCATGTACCTGAGGCCACCGACCGTACCCAGGTCACGGCCGGCACGGCGCGGACGGCACGAGGTCAACAGCTACACCCCAGCCCCAGGGCAGCCGGCGCGAATACTGCTCAACACTATGGCACTAAACGATCATTAACTCTGTGTATGGTTTAAGGTTGTCCCGCTTAACGCATGCCGACGAAAAATCGGGCAATGTCGAAAAAAGCGTGCCTACCCGAGGAAGTAAGCCTTCTTGGTCTCGCAGAAGTCGGACACGCCGACGTGGGGCAGCATCTCCTTCTGCAGGATCTCGCGCGCGTACTTGATGCGCTTCTCCTTCGTCACGCCCGGCTTGGCTCCGCGAGCGCCGATGAAATTGAGCGCCACGTTCTGCTCCTGGATGACGAACGCCTCGTCCAGCGAGGGCTTCACCTGGAAGCACCGAACGGACGCGACTAACGTCTCGCCCGGCCACAGGGATTGCCCTGCCCCTGCCGAACATCACAGTCGGTACCGGGCCGGCCGCGGGGGCCCTATCGCACCATCACCGCCCATTCCACCCACCATCTCCATCATCTCGGGGTCGTCGAAGTCGTAGATGATGTGCTCGAGGATGTCCCGGTCGGCGACGAAGCCCAGCGCTCGGAAAACGATCATGATCGGGATCTCCTGCTTGATGTACGGCAAGATGGCGATGATCCGCTGACCGATCGCAGACTTCTTCACGTTCTGGAAAACAGGCAGTGGTCGTCTTGGAGACACAGGCCGAATCGTGCAATGGCAGCCATCGCGAGCACGAGCAAGAGCAAAACGACGACGGTATTGCACGTGGGCGTCGAGTTTGACGCGTCGTAGATACAGGCATCTGCACACGCGCAAATTGCTAAGAACCTAACCTAACCTAACCTAACTAAGATGAATCAATTCCAAAATGAGCGTTTATTAAATTATGGCGCCACCAAAAAACGAATGACACAATTTCAACTTTTGAACCAGTTTCGAACAAGTTAAATGATGCGCACAGCAACGTGTTTTGTGATTGAGATGGTGCTACCACGTGACCCATTTTAAGTTGTACTGATTTGCTTCCAATTATATATCGAAAACGACTATTACTTCTGGACTCATATGTGTGATGTCAGGATGATGATGATGATGATGATGATGATGATGATGATGATGATGATGATGACGTCATGTATGATATCTTAACTCAGGTGCCACCTCGACACCGACACGCGTGCTACAACGGCCGACGGTAGCACGGCCGGGGGCCAGGCCTTTGCGGAGCATCACACGAGCCACCTGGACACCAACACACGTGCTGCCGCGGCCGCCCGTAAGACGGCCTGGCGCCACGCCTCTGCGGAGCATCACATGGGCCACCTGGACACCGGCACACGTGCTGCAGCGGCCGTCGGTAAGACTGCCGCTGGCCTCTGCGGCCCACCCACCTGTCCGCTCCTGGCCAGCATGTTGACCCACAGCGTAGAGGTGGGCCGAGACGAGTACTCCACCGCCGAGCGAATCTCCGCCTTGAACGCGTACTTGCCATCCTTCATGCTGAACACGTACACCGTGTTGGTCGCCATTTTCTCTTGGGCGATGAGAACCTGAAGCAAGACAACTTTGTACGTGTGTCTTCCAAGCGCATGGCAAAACAGTAACACGCAACCGATATTTGTATCAAAGGATGCTGGGCCGCTCAAATTCAAGGCACTGTTTTTCGGAATGTTTTTCCAACAACAAAATATGAACCGCATTACCAATGTAATGCCAATGTGCATAAGTGTAGCCCCCAGAACCTGGCATTTGTTTCAAGAAGCACACAGCAGCACAGAGATTACTCACATTTCAGAGCCATATCAACAAGGGCAGTAAACCACGAATCGTAGTCAAGTCAAGTCAAGAGCACAGGGGCATACCTGGCGATCACGACTTTCCATCGCTCCACTTCACGACACCCCCTACCAGCCCCGCCCCGGACCTGGCGGCGCACCGGACCTGGCAGCCGCGCGCGCCGCCAGGTCCTCTGTCCTCTGGCGGCCAGAGTCCACATCGTCGTTCGCCGGCCAGCCCGCGGCTCCCTCACCTTCTCCGAGCCGTTGATGATGAAGTAGCCGCCCGGGTCGAGCGGGCACTCGTTGAGCTGCGTCAAATCGCGGTCCGTCAGGCCCGACAGCAGGCAGTGTGTGGAGCGCAGCATGATGGGGATCTTGCCTGCCGAACACCGCACGGTCGTCTCAGACCTACCACCGAACCATCGCTACGCATCGGCCGGAGCGCGCCGGCACGCACGGGGCACACGACCTCCCGGACGCATACATAACACAGACACGCTCGTACGCACGCACGCACGCGCGCACGCACACACACACACACGCACGCAGCCCATATGTTTCTTATTTGGGCTTGGGGGCGCGTGGACGGCAGCGATCATTCTGAGCGTCAACCTGTTCGCCCCCGCGCTCTCGACGACCTTTGAGCACGCGGCGACGCGCCCGGCCCTGCCGCCCGCGCCGTACCGATGAAGGTCTTCTGCTCCTGTGTGACAACAGGCTGCTCGCCGTCCTTGATGACCGTCTTCGTGATGTCCACGTAGAGCGGGGCCGAGTAGACCAGGTTGCGCAGGCGCGCCTCGTTCGGGAACATGGCGCTCGGCGCGCCATCCGTCTCCCAGTGGGTCGGCTTCGAGAGGTAGATCTGCTCGAACTTCAGCAGGTAGCGCGGCTGGGGAGCACAGCACGCTGTGGGTCACGCGCGGCCCAGACCGTCGCACCAGCCTCGCGGTCCCTGTACATTCCCGGTTTTGGGGGGCTCGAACATCCTATGGTTTGCAACATATCAGCAATGCCTCGTCATTGTCCCAAGGTAAAAATCCTCAAGGCTCCGAAAAAGCAATGCGGGGTACTGATCTGAGGGGTACCATAGCATTCACCTGATACGTAATCACAGTCCTACTGACTGAGCTCTCGAACTCATTATCCCACCGACTGGGCATTGACTTTGACCCATTGACATTGACCCATCATCATACTGCATGGGCTCTAAAACGTATCATCACTGACAAGAATCTAAAGCTACCGCCTCAAAGATTGTCACACCGGACTCAACTGAAGTTTCGAACTCACAGAGTGACTAGTGACGTTAACTCACCACCTCCTTGACCAGCCTCCTGACCTCACCTACTCACTAACTGGCACCACCAACTCCTCATCAGCCGGGGACGCGAGCTCACTGTCCCCTAACTGGAGTCACGAAAACGTCGCTTCGCTGACTGACATCACGAGCGCACCATCACGCTGACTGACTCCACGACCCCACCGTGTACCGTCACGAGCTCATCGTCGCCGTAAACGGAGTCACGACCTCGCCGTCTCACGAACAACCCGGCAACCTCACGGGCGACGCAGCGCTGAACGCCAGGCAGCAGGAGTGCAATGTCTCACACTGGCCGGCCGACCGGCAGCTGGCTCCGCTAGCCGTGCGTGCTCACTGACCGGCGTCTCGATCTCGCCCGAGGTGTGCTGCGCCTCCGCCTGCAGGTCGATGGCCGGCGAGTCCTCCACGATCCGCTGCACCGACATCTGGATGAACTCGTCGAACGAGTCCAGCTGCTGCCGGACCAGGCCCTTCTCGTCGAAGTAGGAGTTGATGACGATCCAGCAGGCCTCCTGCCAGAGCTCCGAGGAGATCTCCTCCTGCTCTTCATCCTCATACATATCTGAAAGGTCATTAATTAAAAATGCTACTGCACACTGCAAATACCACTATACATGAAAGCGGGCAGAAATAACAGGTTGCTGTGATTGCTTTAAAACAACCTTTCACCATAACACCTGCAATTCATTCTCAGTTACAATTCCTGTGCCTGGTAAGGCACATATGAAGAGCTGGCTAAGCAGGACTGAATCTGTGCTCCAGAATGCCAGTCAAGCCTGATGACTACTATACAGTGGCCATTATCTGCACCTAGCCATCAGGTTGCCTCATACTTCATACAGAGTTACCATGTTGAATCACAACCATTGTACATGATAGCCATCACTTTATTGCCAACCCAGAGGATATATGTATAGTGGGCTAACAATGTTTTTGCTTGAGTGGAGGACTCTAGGTCCATGTTGCATATTCATGCTGATTTTTAGATGCCAAAGCACAGACAAGTTAAACCTTTATTGTCTCAATCACTAAACTGAGGTATATTTTTTTGTTCAAGTTTAGGTTGTCTTTCAATAATATAGCATGCATCAACACATATTGAAGCTCTGAAAATCTGCATATATTGTCCATGACTTGAGAGGTGTGCATCAATGTTCCCTCAAGTAACAAAGGCATGACTTGATGCATGTGACTTCAGTGCTGACAGTTCCTAGATACTACATAAGGTGTGAGAGCAACATTGTGTGAATGGGGAAGGCATGGGATGTTTTCTTGTTTTGTGCCACACACTATGCTTTTAGTTTTTGAATGAAAGTGCCAGCCATTATCTGTTTACCACATTTACTATGCCCTCTACAGTATCAAAGGTCAGTCTGCAAAGTGTGGGAAGTTTTAATACTTTGTTGTGGCAACAACAGACCAGAAGCAGCTCATGACTGCCTCTCGAGATTCATGGGCAGCAGCTAAGCATTTGATGCCTTGCACCAATTTATTTTATATGAAGCATATGCTGCCATAGTTTGGGTCTGTGTGTCCATTACAAGCAATTAGCAGATGTTCTGACAGTGGAAATGTACTTTTCCTACATTATACATAAACAGACTTCCTGCTTCTACCATAGCTGATTCAAATGAACCAAAATCTGGAACTGGTGCTGCATATGCTAGAACATAAAACTATGCTGTGTTACACTACAAATGAAATAGGGGTAATCTGCAACATATAGGAAGCAAGGAAGAAATCTGAGCAAAAAATAAGGGCTGCATTGCACATTTTTCATCACCTTAACCATCAAAGTCACACAAGAGAAAAATGATTTGACAAAACATGCAAATAAATGAAGGCAGTAAGGTTTGATTTTCTGATAAAAAGACCTGTGTTTTTTATGACAGACCAACTTGCACAGCATTGTCTCTAAAAGGAGACTTGTGTGCACAGCAAATAAACATGCCCAATGGATTGTGACTAGAAGCACACAGACGTGTGCCCAACCCTGTGCACTATGTCTTCAGAAAGTATATAAGAAAAAGGAATATCTTGTTCATGCTGGCTATAATTTGCAATTGATCACATGCTTATGGCCTCTAAGCCCCATGTCAAACAGTGTTAAACTGATAGATATCTGCTGTAAGATTGCACAGAAAGATGCAATTTAGATGGCAGAATCTGGGCACCTTGTGCTGTTTCCCATAAACTGCAATACCTGCCTAGTGCTATACTCATAATTTATGAATAACTTGTGTCTAAGGACATTGCAGCTTCATGGTTATGCACAATGCTACATCATCATTAATTCCATCTTGGGGAAATGGTTGGAACAATCCATAACACCTTGCAAAATATCAATGCTGACAAATTATGCAAAATATAAATGGTTGGTCATGACAAAAGGTAGGTTTTTAATGAAATCCATGTAAATAAATAGCATATGCTACTGATCATGTCTTGCTTGTCAGCATTAAGGTAAGTCTGCAACTGGAAACTGGATGCACTTGCAACTATAAAATGTCTAAAGCACAGGCCTCTCCTGACAACCTTCTTCAAGAACTGCTTCAGTACTAACATCTGCAAGAAAATTAATCCTGTATAAGATGCTTGCATGTCAATGCACTGCTCCTGGAGTGTGTATGCACCATACTCATAAAAAGCTAAATTGCACTGAATTTTGCTTCTTACATGACAAAATTGTGTGGGGGCACAGAAGTGTCTTACCAACATTATAATTTCTTGGAAACATTGGCTTTATGCAACCTGAAATCAGCGGCAGGAATGCACCAAACTGGGTCTCTGGTATCTACGCCATGCCTGCACTGCAATTACTCCCGGGATGTCGATGCTACGCCGGACATCTTCGGCGTAATGTTCTTTTTTTGTAGTCCGCATGCTAAGTAGCTATAACAGAAATAACTTACCTTCCTCTTCATACATGATTGCGGCTGCTTCTTGCTTGGTTTGTATGCCAGGCACAAATATCGATCCGAAGAACAAAACAAGATCAAGGCAATTGGATCAAATAGATAAGCAACAGTATCGCCTTCCCACTTCCCCCGGCCCTCCAAAACACGCCAACCCCGGCGAACGCCGCAGCGCACTGACGGCGACAGCTGGCACCGCGGCAAGCCTAGGTGAAATAAATCTGCAGGGACTAAACGACGGATAAATCCTACCAACAGCTCAACGCTAATATCTTCTGGTACTGATCGCTGCAAAATATTTCGTTTTCACTGCGGCATCATTGATAACCAGCCGTTGACAGATCATGGTGGCTTTAACCGACTTAAAAATCAAGAAAAGCTTCAAAAACTAAAAAATTACGCAACAGCTCACACTAAACCACCGCCCACAAGCTCGTTCCCAGTTGATGCGCCGTGGCCGTTAAATGTGGCAGAATATCTCTGGAATATCTGTAGAACAGACGTGAGAAAACGACATGAAAAAAAATATGCAGAACAGGTCTGCATTTGTAGAATATGGTGGCCTTGGATCGGGTCGACAGTTACTCAAAACGCCAAAACCCGTTAAGACCCAGCCTTTTGGCTTGGTCGCTACCAGGCCTTAATCAATCGACTCAGCAATGTCGAGAAGCTCATGATGAGGAAAGATGTGGTCTTGGGTCAGGCTGAAGGTGATTAAAGCGCCCGAAGCTGCCGTAATTTGTTGGCAGACAAAGCCATGCTATGCGCCTAAGTGACTGATCGCCATAAAATTGCCTTCATTCAGTGCTGCATGGTCGACAATCTACCGGCCCCAGAACATGGTCACCGTGTGCTAGGCTAAGGGTCATCAAAAACACCTGAAACCGAAAAAATCAGGTTGCCGACAGCCAATTGGTGCAAACCTACGGAGCTGCCTGCTACAAAATATTGAACAACGGGTGCACCATGGTAAATACCTATCTTCGCCAGAACATTGCGACCTTGGGCCAGGTGAAAGGTCATCAAAAAAACACCTAAACACGTCTGAATTGGATACATACAACGTCATGCTCCCAGTCTTTGGGACAGATCGCTACGCAATCTGCGCCATTTAAAGCGACATGGTGAATATCACCCCTGTTCAGAATATGTTGACCTTGATGCGGGCAAAAGGTTGCCAAAAATGTCAAGTTCATAAAATACTTGAAGACAGCTCTCTGCACTAGGTCTATGGAATTTCAGATGGGACCTATCGCCTCAAAATAATTGTCCATTCTCCATGCAGCACGGTAGATGACCTATCTTTTCAGACCATGGTGACCATTGGCCAGGTCAAAGGCCACACAAAAGGAATTGCCGAAACTGGCTGCAGCCAACGCCATGACCCAGCCTCCTGGATCGATCGCTACGATGCATTCGCCAGTCCATGCAGCAGGATGCTATAAACTATAAACTACGATATAGGTTGAATTTGCCACGATAAGCTTTCCTTTCCAGCGCAAAGTGACCTCGGGTTCAGTCAAAGGTTTACAATAACACCCCAAAAGCAGCAAACACATATTGCAGATATCCTGATGATCCGAGTCTATTGGGCCGATCGCCACAAACCCATTGCTACTATGTGGCTTACCACTTTTACCACTATCATCCGATATGGCGTGGTCAACAGCATATTCTGCCCAGACATGGTGACCTGTAGCCAGAGGTCAAAGGCAGTGGCGTAGCCAGGATTTCGCTCAAGAGGGACCGGCCAAGGGTCATCCTAACGGTGGACAAACGCGCCACTGGCACATAAATGCGAGATAGAGCTGATTTGAACGTTTTGATATAACGTGCCGTATCATGCTAAATGAGTAATTAGCGGGTAATCACATTGTATTTGAAAACGCCTACGTAGCGGTGGCTGCGCCATCAATTTTTGATTGGGGGGACGGGGTGAGAAAACCATTGTAACAACTGAATAAAAAGGATGGGAAATCATGCGTCTAATGATTGGAGTTTTGCAAATGTTCAGTGCCATATGAATTCCTCATGCGCCTTGCGCTTCATCACCGTTAGGCATGGGGGACGCGAGAACCGGGCATGGTGGCAAGGACGTCTAACGTCGGCCCTGTGGGCGTTGTCCGAAACCATCCAAATGACCATCACCCCCCCTCGCTCTCAGTGTGGAAGGACATCCATTCTCACATGCCGGCGGAAAAAGCTTATCACAGTTTCGTAGCTTCTTCTTAGTAGTCAGCAAAGTGCATACTATTTTCTAAAACAAGTGACTAGAAAATCTACCAGTATGTATAAGTGTGTACGTTTAGATACAAAAGCTTGGCAGGTTGATAGCAGGTGGTGTACTTTTTCCACAGCTGTGCCACGGCTTGGACGCCCGATTCATTTTTTCTTTTTGCTGACAAAAATGATCGCATAGCATAAATCTCACCATTAATTGCGGTTCCGATAGAAACATTCCAACAACACACTGCTTGAGTATAACAGGGTTCACATACTCCTTCCAGGTCTGCACCACCACCGTTTATAGTACGGCCCTAAGCGCGGCGAAAGGTTCGCGGGTGTGGTGCGTTTTGATTCGCAAAAGTCACTGTGGCAAGAGCTGGATCCATTCAATCCAGGCGAATGCGATGTCCACGACACATTACTGTTGCGTTGGTTCTCCTCTGCGTCGCCATTAAACGAATTAAGTTTTGAGCCCATGCCGCGAGCTAAAATTGCATGCAGCTGTGGCTGATCTGGCGTGCAGGGTCATGAGAAGGCGATCAAGTTTGACGACATAAGGAATGGGTTCTTGCGGGTCAGGCCACACACTGCGAAGAATGGACGGGAAGGGGCTATATTTACTCCCTTGACAAATGACAGGAGAGCAATTGACTTCCTGCCCCTCTAGAGGCGCTACCCCAGACGTCTCCGTACAGAGCGTTAAGGTTACACAGCTTCTACGCGACCAGGAATGAGAACTAACGAGCTCGAAAAGAGATAATAAATGGATCAAATGGGGTCTCTTCAGGTTACATGAGGGACATGCTGCAACTTAGTAGTCTTAAAACCAAATGCGTCTCGCACTGTCCACACATATCGCACAAGTTTGATGCTTTCATGTTGTAGCGTAACTTAAAAACCGGTGTCCGATTGATAGATGACATTTATGGCCTTTAAAAGATTTGCTGGTGCTCCGTAGAAATTAAATGAAACGAAGCACGCGAAATTTTCTGCACCACTTCCTCAAGCACGCTGCGGCTTTTGCACCTGCGCGACGAGCCTATATTCGTCTTTTTCCGGTTCTTTGACCACTATAGAAGCGACACGGCAAGCACGTCAGAAGCACAAACTCGTTCAAAATACTACTCATTAATTACTTTGGAGCAGGATAAGAAACGTGCTGTTTTCTTCTATTCTACCTGGTCACGCCCAAAAACGGAAACAAATAGGCTGGTGCCTTAGCCAAGCAAGGATCAAAGCTCCGCAGGGCTCCGCTGGGCTCCTGAAGCCTGGAAAAAATACCAGCACCGGACCCCAGGGATCTATTTCACAGTGGTTCAAAGGCTCGATGGTAACAACTTAGGGACGAAATTGACGATGATATCATTCAGAGACAAAACAAGCCTGACTTTTTGACGGACGGAAGTTTATGCGGTGATGAGTATTCTGTGTTTGAAAAGTTTACATTGGCCGGTATTTTTTTCGGCGACGAGGAGCTCCCCGACATTCGGGCCTTCGTTTGATCTTGAAGGGCGACCTTGAGAGGTCAGGACATTTTGGACAGGACAGGACTTAGTTTTGTCACTAGCCGATTGTGCATAAGCATGACCGTTCTCAGGCAAGCAAGGGTAGATATTTGCCCCATTTTACCTCATTTTGATCTACTCTATTAACACTCATATGACCCCTTACTTTTTCCGGGCAAGGGCCCGTGAGTAGAACACTAGAGGCACATTTTGGTTCCTGGTCAAGGTTTGAAGGGCTACTCCGTTCCAGTGCGAGGTACTTATGTTACACGGGGGATTTTTCGGTTATATCGTCGTCGTTTCCTTCAACTTTGTTTTGCCCTCCGCGTAACTGGAAGCATTGGCTCCTCATTTTTTCCAGCAATATTGCCACGCTCACTCGACGGATTTCTCACCGACACCAAACGGCAATCACGAGATTCCCAAATCCCAGTTTGAATAAATGCGACAAGCGCCATGGCTGACCGCAGGCTTTGTGTGTATGGTTTTTTGGTAAGTGTATATGATAAGCTCCTGTATGGTTTTGAAGTTACGTACTCGAACATGACGTTGTATAATATATAATGTTATGCATATCTGTTTTAAGATGGTGGCTGTACTCACTTATAATCAACCTCGCGAAAAAAGCTCGTTGAAGTAATAGGTCTGCCAGCAAAAGTCATATTTGTTTACATTGAATATACATGTGATTGTTATTGGCGGCTGTTGACTAGTTGGCATACTGCACTGACCCGTAGGTAATTACCATCGAGGCAATCCCGTGTCATAAGCCGACTGAAACTGGCGACTGCAGATGGTGCCGGTCATATTAAAGGAAGGCCTTTAGTGCGGTCGCTACACACAGTCTGCAAGTTATGTGCAGCGATCAGACCCCCTGAACTATGAGCGGAACCGTACAGTCATACGCCACGTATACCTCGGAATTTAGTCCCAGTAATACGTAGCCGCCTGGTGCAAGACTCACCGGGGCATCAACAGGTAGCCCCACCCTCTACCGTTACTGAATGATGCTAGAATCCCTCGCCGGCACGCCGGAATCCCAACTCGGCTCATAATACTTTGTCGCCAGAGTCCCACATTGGCACGCCGGAATCTCTCATCGGCTCATATGTGCGAACCTCGCCTTCTGGATTCGCTGTAATAATTCTGACAACAGTACCCCCAGTGACCGAATTCACTGCCGCTGCTAAGGGTCAGTGAATCATGGTCATCTTAGCAAACCCCCTTCTGTGGCCATATGTCAATCCATCAACGGAAAAAATCAACCAACTTTTCCGACAGCCCAACGCCTTTTCCCGACTTCCATCTCCTGGGAGTTGTAACAAGGCCGCTGAAAAGCAAGTTCCACGTTCTGCGAGCCGCGAATCCGCCAACGGTACCCTACACGTGCCACCACTACTCTGACTAGCGGCTAGCCCTCATCTGTGAGTCGCAGAGAGATCGACCAACAGCCAACTCCCCAACTGTTGTAGGGAGTGAGACTTTTCAACCCACCGACCCACTGGCTAGACAACTAGACAACAACAAGACAAGGACTTTCTCCATCGCTCTGCGCAAGGAGTCATAACGCAAGGCCTTTGTGACGCATTTAACCCGTGGTGGCAAAAGCCTTTAACTACACTCGTGGAAAACTCACAGTCGTCCCAAGCTGCACGCGGTATACGAGCTATGCAAGATAGAGATACTAACGTCGAGAGCATGAACCTGACCATGCCACGTCCTCTCTCATGGTACAAAATCAGACCGCGCATCTTTTACTGGCCTGCTATTTTCCAAGAGAATGTTCATTGAGACGCAAAAGCAATACCACGCGGGAGTCGGCACACCATTTAACAATACGTTAGCTACATAGTTGTGCATTAGAAACACTAGTGACTATGATGCAAAACAAGCGCGAAAAAACTCCACAATATACAACAAATTAAAAATAATGTACAGGTACGTAAACTCAACATTCCTACAGAACGTGCCTTCTTAATCGTCTATGATAAAAAGGCGGGGGTCTTGGAATCACCGAAGGGTTAGCCATTTCCGCGCCGGGCTGACATTTTGCTGAGGTTAAGGCGCCGAGCGTCCGGCCGTCGGCACGCCAGGCCGATATCGTCTCTCATCACCGCGTCCGTGTCAATGTCCCCCGACCGCCGACTCTCAGTGTCGATGTTCTGTCTGAGCGTGTCCATGTACTGGTCGAACGTGTAGACGTACTGTGTAACGTGTCCATACTCCGAGGGGGTCGGTGTTTTTAACTGGCCGTCCCTTACTGATCATCCTGTCGCGCATGTTCGGAACGAGCGCCCGGACCAAACCTCACAAACAAAAGCCTTGGTCACGCATTGAAAAAAAAAAAACATGTGGCCCGCGGCGGATAAACACGCCGCGCGCCAAATCAACGCGCCACACCTACCGGCTGTCATTTTAGCGACACGGAGGCGGGTCCCCTAGCCGATCCGGAGGATTTCAATGGGATATACGGAAAATTGGTCCCCTTCCTGACGCGGGAGGGCTTCTGAACCGCGCAGCTGGCCCCGGATGAACACAGGAGATCTCATTGCGGCACCAAGATTCCCATCGCCGTAGGAGCCCAATAATTGGCAAAGATACTTCACTTCGGCTTAACAGGCCCCTGGCTGAAACGCAAAAATACTGAAATGCTGAAACGCAGTAACCAACAAAAGAGTACCCCTGACATGCGGGGTCCCGCCTCCGTCCCTGTTCGGCAAACGTTCCCTGGGCTCGTTGCCGCTTGTCGGCCAGTAAGGCACTGCGGACCCCTGACCGACGCAGGAGTCCCTCATTGTTGCGGGGACCCCGGCCAATGCAAATCCCGGCCCAGCCTTATTCCTGCTCGGGAAATGAGACTGAAACGGAGCCGGCTGTTCAGTATTGGTGGTCTCTAGCCGAAAGAAAGGAATGCGCTGCGCCAGTGGTGCCCAAAGGGTGCAAGAGGCCCTCTGACCGACATTTCAGGTCACGGTCCTATGGCTGGGGGCCGTTCTTTCTGTAACCTGCAGCCAGCCCTCGAGCCCTTCGGGCCCTTTAGGGGTTGTGATATATTGGATGTTATAACACATTAGTAGTTGTGATACATTAGGTGTTTCGAACAATAGATATTATGATACATTAGTGGTTACGAACATTAGGTGCTGCGATAATCCCCCGACTTGGGGCCACTTGCCAACACGGGGCCCCCGGCTGAGGCCGATACAGAGCCCACAATTCGGTACTGGTGGTGCCTGACCGACAAAGAGGCTCTCGCCGACTAGCGGCCCAAGTGGCACAAGGGGCCCAGGTGGCACGAGGGGCCCAAGTGGCACGAGGGGCCCAAGTGGCACAAGGGTCCCAAGTGGCACCAGGGACCCAAGTGGCGCAAAGGGCCCTCTGACTGGCATTCGAGGGTCCGGCCCGCAGGGCCAAGCCCCTCAAATGTGAGCTCTGGTCAGCCCTTCGGGCCCTTAATCATCGGCGCCAACAGTCGTTTCGGGCCGCACGGGTGATGCCTGCGTCATTGGACCCAGTCCCCCGTCTGGGGCCCGGCTTGAGCCAAGAGGAAATACTGACTGGGATCGCCCCTTACCCTATAAATACGCCACTGCCTCTGCCCCTACGGATTTGGTGGCTCAAGTCTTCTCCTTGTTCAAGAAAGACTGGCTTAACTCCTGGCCTCGACCGTAATGAAGCGAGCTTGAAAATGAATGCTCGATCTGCCAAAACCCGCCAAAACCAATTCGCGACTTAAATAAATACATCGCCATAGTGCGTCGATGTGCGTTTTGGGTCTCGACTGTAAGGAATAAGATGTGTGGATATCATATTTCAACAACAAACGTAATTTGATCACTTACAAAGTATGCCGTACGATTTTATGGAGTGCCTTTTCAGGTGTGTAACATGTTGAAATAAGGTTGATATTGTTTGATATTTACCTTGATCCGACTTCTGATAGTATTCGTCACTAGACGAAAAATAAACAGCCGAAAATGGCGGACGAGGAACAGGTACTGTTTAATCTCCCACACGATACGTGTTTTTACTAGTTTTTCACTCAAACATGGTAGGCAAGATAAACGTCGGCTATTGATTCAAGTATTTGCCTTTTCGTGGGACGTTCATTGTGACCTAGTTATTGGTATATCCCGCCAAAAATGCATTTTTCTATTGCGTCGTATTTGAATATGTCGGCATCTAGCCATCGATTTGCGCTCTACAAATGACATTATGCATATTGATTGATGTCTGTCTCTGTTTTTTACAGCAAGTGCAGCAACTAGAGATACTATGTACACGGCTGTACGAATCTACAGATCCACTGCAGAGGGCAGAAGCAGAAAAAACACTGGTTCAGTTTCAAAATGCTCCTGATACTTTGAACAAATGTCAGCTACTCCTTCAGAGAGCTGACTCTCCATACTCACAGCTGCTTGCTGCCACAACCCTGACAAAGCTGGTGACCAGAAATGTGCAGTCCATCTCTCTTCAGCAAAGGATTGACATGAGTAAGTTGCATGGTGGTGGCAGTTGTGAATGATTTTTCTAGACTACAGATTGTGGTAGACCTAGGTAAGGTCATGTCTGGGCATGGTTGGGGCCAAGTATTAAAAGAGGGGCAATATGGAACAAGATTTAGGCAGTTCCAAGTATCTTGTTGCCATTCTTGCCATGGTTTTGTATGCTGTACTATTGTTTCTGACTGCAATGATACATGTTGCTATGTAGTTTTGAAAGAGCTGGACAAAATTTGTGTTGATGCTTACCTCACCATCATTTTGTTGTTCAGGTCTTGTTTTTTCACCAAAAATGGCTCAGTAATTAAGCTAGATAGGGTTTTATTATGCTGGGAGCTAATATCTACCTTGGTGGGAGTTGTTTTCAACTTGCAACACATGCAATTTAGCATGTTGATTCTGGGTGTGGACTGTGTCAAAACCATGTAAAGGAATCTAATGTACTGGCTTAATTTGCTGAGATATTTTGGGTTGTTCCATTTTTGTTTAGGACATTAATACATTTCCAAGTATTTGTTTTGTAAGACTCATTCTTCCATTAGTCTACTTTTCAAAGATGCTCAGTTACCTCAGCTACCTCAGTTAATTTAAGGCCATCTGCCATGCTCCTATAATGCTGGGATGGTGGCATTATTTACAGAAGAGCTTTCCTGGGGTTCTTTGGATATCCCTTACACACAATTCTTTGTGACTATTCCCTGCATCTGTGATACATTTCCTTTTGGGCTATACAGTTCAATGTGGCAGTGTGATCATTCACTTTGTCCAGCTTGGACCTGACCCTGCAAGAATGTTATTATAAGTGTAGTATGTGTGTTGGTTTTGTAATGGAAGTAACCAATTAATAGTTGATAATGAGGTGTGCACAGTTATCTTACATCCTTAAATGGTCATATGTGTCTGATTGAGATGCAGTAATTACTTCAGATGTGGCTGGAGATGGTCTTTCAATAAGCTGAAACCAGATTCTATCACAATTGAGTTTTTACTAATTTTGGCAAATTGATACCAGCATGCATTGGTGGAAACTTAGAAGTCCTGATTTATTATTAGTTGTTGCTGCAGTCTTGTGCACAATGTAATATAGATTAATATAGGGCAGTGATGTTGCATTGGGGTTCAGCTTTCAGATCGTCTGATACTCATAACTATACCACCCATGGTATTTACTGGTTTTAACAGCTTTGTTACAAAAAGATCCTGTGCCACAATTTCTGCTACTCACCTTTAGCTGCCTTTTCCCAGAGGTGCATTTGTGTTGCATTGATGAGGATGCTTCACTGCCTTTTGACTTCAGGAATATATATATATATATATATATATATATATATATATATATATATATATATATTGTGTGTGTGTGTGTGTGTGTGTGTGTGTGTGTGTGTGTGTGTGTGTGTGTGTGTGTGTGTGTGTGTGTGTGTGTGTGTGTGTGTGTGTGTGTGTGTGTGTGTGTGTGTGTGTGTGTGTGTGTGTGTGTGTGTGTGTGTGTGTGTGTGCGTGCGTGCGTGCGTGCGTGCGTGCGTGCGTGCGTGCGTGCGTGCGTGCGTGCGTGCGTGCGTGCGTGAGTGCGTGCGTGTATACAAAGTTTCTGCTAATATTGCCAATGGTAGGTGGGGCCAAGACATTTTAGTCCATTGAAGTGATCTGACAGATACCATCAGCCAGTTGCTGCCAGCTATGACTGATGTCACCATATTTATTGAGTAATATGTGTCGTGAAGAAATAGCATTACCAGGACATGCCATGTGCTGCCACCAGTGCCAGCTAGTGCTAATGAGATATTCTTCATCATTGATGCCAGCAGGAGTTGAAAGTTTGCAAGGCATTCTTGGGTTAAAAATATGACAAACTGCACCCTAAGCTTCTGGTGTATTTGCTACATCCCATGTTTCCAGGAGTTGTCTTGTTTCACTGCTGTAGTTTTGGAAAGCTTTGTTGTGAACACCTGGCCCATAGGAGGTGATTACACTGATTGTGGTAGTGCTTTAGTCTACAGTGTTGTAACTGAACACAAAACCCTGAGGTGACAGCACTTAAGTTGTTGACAATCTTATGAGGTGAGACAGCCTTATTATCATAGTTTTCTGCTTGTAGAACACAACTTAGGTTCCTCATTGTGGGGCAGATTGCAATCATGGCTTTGGAGCAGATTGTATTGTTTATATTTTAGATAAGAATGTCCAAAGCATCTGCAGTCATAGCATAATGTGCTTGATGATGCCAAGCTCCACTCAAATTAGAGGAGAATCATAGGAGTAGCTCAGGCTGTTCAAACAGTTCCATGAGTTCACAACCAGCTGCAAAATATAAGTTGTAAAGCATGTAAAAAACATCTAAACTCAAAACTGTGCTTACCATTCCTATGTAGTATGATATTGTTCTGTTCATTGAATATGTTTAATCTTGACATTGTGCTGCTGTCTGTCCATTATGTGGTTAGTCTTTAAAATACTTGATCGCATGATATGACAGCAATATCTGGTTTGACACAATACCATCCTCAAGGCATCTGCCCATGCACTGCAGATGGTACAGTCAGCATGTTCTCATGCACATTACCATTACAGGGAACTACATTTTAAACTATCTGGCGACCCGGCCCAAGATGGAGAACTTCGTGGTGCAGGCTCTCGTCACACTGTTCGGGCGTCTGACCAAGCTCGGCTGGTTCGATGCCGCCAAGGACGACTTCGTGTTCAGAAACGTCATCGAAGATGTCTCCGTGTTTCTTCAGGTGGGTGGGTGCGCTCGCGGTCCTTGTTCTGAACTGCCGGGACGAGGCGGTCTGGTGCGCGCTGTCCAGAGCGCTGGACGCTCTCCCTGCACAGGAGCTCCTCCCACTCACGTTGTCCTCGTGCCAGCTTTTACGAGTGCATCTGACAGCGTGCCGTGTCCGGGTGGTCGGGCTGCGTGTGCCCTGCGTCGGCGCCCGGCGGGGCGGCGCGTCACCGATGGTCAGCTGACGACGGCCCCCGCGGCAGGGATCGGTGGAACACTGCATGATCGGCGTCCAGCTGCTCTCCCAGCTGACGGTCGAGATGAACACGCTGACCGACCCGGACGCCATCCGCTCCCTGAACCGGCACCGCAAGACGGCCGCCTCGTTCCGCGACACGTGCCTCTACGAGGTGTTCCAGCTCAGCTGCACCCTGCTCCGTACCGCGCTCGAGAACTGCAAGAACCTCGACTTCAGCGACTCGGCGCAGGTGAGCGTGACCCCGCCGGCCAGCGCTCGAGCCGGGCCACAGGGGGCCAGGGGTGCCGGCTGTTGGGCGGAGGGCGGAGCTATACGTGATCGGCCGGTCGCCGGCTGCCGCTCGCATGCCGGACGTGACGGAGGAGGCGCGCGCCTGTCTGGCAGCGTGCGTGACGCCGGCCTTCGTCTGCGTGTTTCAGCACGGCCTGATGACGCAGCTACTGCGGCTGTCGCAGAACTGCCTCATGTTCGACTTCATCGGCACGTCCACGGACGAGTCGTCGGACGACTTGTGCACGGTGCAGATCCCCACTGCGTGGCGGCCGGCCTTCCGCGACGCCGCTACACTCAGGCTGTTCTTCGATCTCTACGCCGCGCTGCCCTTCTCCCTGTCTTCGCTAGTGAGTGGCGTCCACCCCCAGCCGTGGCTAGCGGGGATGAGGGTGTATGGTGGCCTCCCTGGCATTGTTCGTGGGCGGGATGTGGGGGCGTCCCTATCATTGGAAGTCGCGGAGAGCAGCTGAGTTTTTGGCCTCACACCCAGCGATCTACCGATTGATCTCGCCCAGCTGCGCGCGTCATAATGTTGTATATGGCGTGTTAATGTCTCGGCATTCTGGTAACGTGCATTTTGCTCGTCCGTCCGGCGGTATTTATTTCATTCGGTGGTACAAATGACATTCCAGCCTAAAAACAATGAGCTTAAGCTTTGCCTGATATTTGGCATCAGTGCTGAAAATGTAAAAGTGTGATAAACTGTTCCCAAAGCCGTGATAAGGGAACACGGTCAAAGCAGCGGACGGCCTAGCTCAGCGGGTTGACAGTTCGCCTGCAGCTGTTTAGGGAAAGTTGTGGGTTCGAGACCGGCTGCCGACCTGAGTTTTGTGGTAGCTGGCCGACGCGTCCTAAGCTGTAGCACTGAATGACTTGCAATATGCAGCGTGTCGCTGCACCCCCGAAATTGACATGGAATGTAGCTGTTCCGGAGGAAGTACTGCTTGGTGATAGCTGTAGTGTCACCATTGTTGCTTTGTGCATATTAGTCCCAACATCCGTTCTATGGCGCTTCGGCAATGACGTGTGTTGTTTCTTTGTTTCAGGCGTTGTCGTGTTTAGTGCAAATCGCTTCCGTGCGACGGTCGTTATTCAATAATCAAGAGCGTGCAAAATTTCTCAACCATCTAGTACAAGGCGTCAAAAACGTCCTGCTTAACCCGCAGGTAGGATACCAGGTTAAGTTCCATGTCTGCCAGCAGTCGACCGTGCGCACGCAAAACATGCTTTAATTCTCTGTGATGCGTGGTTGCTTTGTTACAATACTACACCCGATTGTATGGGAGCCACATGCTGTCACAGGGAACAATTTAAGCTTAAACTTAACTAAAACGAACGAAAATACCTTCGCTTTGTGCGGATAAAAACACCAGCACTATCATGAAGATGCTGCCAAATCCGATATTATCCAGGGCTTTTGCGCCTGGATGTCGGCGATACCTGTTACGCTGTCAACAGCTGTTTGCTTTGTTCTGCAGTGGAGCGTGTCACCAGCCGTCTCGTGCAGATACACTGTCTAATGTGGAGGTGACCCCGGAGCACGTGGCGGTGGCCTGTGCGGTGCGCTGAAGGCCAGCACCGTCGGGTCACAGCGCCGTACATCTCGTATGAACGCGACGGCTGGGGTAGTGACATGCGCTTCCCGCTGCAGGGCCTGACGGACGCCAACAACTACCACGAGTTCTGCCGGCTATTGGCGCGGCTTAAGTCCAACTACCAGCTGGGCGAGCTGGTCATGGTGGACAACTACCCGGAGGTGATCCGCGTGGTGGCCAAGTTCACTGTGGAGAGTCTGCAGGTGGGTGGACGCGGTGTCGGCGCAGACGCCGCTGGGGCCGTGGTGGTGCCGCAGCCTGATGTCAGCCGGCCGGCGGCTGTGCTGCGGTGAGATCAGTGATATCGACGCAGCACGTGGTGCAGTGCGTGCCCCCCTCCCCCCCCCCCCCCTCTTCTCAGGGATAGACCCACTCCATGCTCTATGGACACTCGTTGGCGGGTCTGGACGCTGTGTGGCGTCTTATCCGTGGTCCTACTGCGTGACCTGCGCGCGTGCACGACTGACGCCCAGCGCACGGGCCCCGCAGATGTGGCAGTTCGCGCCCAACAGCGTGCACTACCTGCTGAGCCTGTGGCAGCGCATGGTGGCGTCGGTGCCGTACGTGAAGGCGTCGGAGCCGCACCTGCTGGACACCTACACGCCCGAGGTGACCAAGGCGTACATCACCTCCCGGCTGGAGGCGGCCGCCGTCGTGGTCAGGTGAGGCGGCCGTGTACCGGCCCGCGGCGCCCAGCGCCCGCCGGCCGCTAGGTCCGAGGAGCGCGCTGGACAGCGTGGCTGTCACAGTTCACCTCCCGCTGGGATGGTCTGTCGGTACGGTTGACGTGGGTTTTGGTGCCGGTAAGCACGGCCGCCGGGAGCTCCGCGATGAAGTCGATTAATGGCATCAGATAGTTGGACCGAAATTTCTTGACGCCTGGACGTCCCGCAGACACCCTGTTTCGTATGTGTTCTTGTCTGTGCGCCTGCCTCGCCCAAAGTCTACAGAAGGCCGGTGTCGCAGTCCTGCGCCGTGATGCCGGTGGCCGTGGTGGAGCACGTGTGAGATATGACGTCGCCGCGCCGCCGGCCGCTGGCAGGGACGGCCTGGAGGACCCGCTGGACGACCTGGGCATGGTGCAGCAGCAGCTGGACCAGATCAGCACCATCGCCCGCTGCGAGTACAAGAAGACCTGCCGCCTGCTGGTCAGCCTGTTCGACGAGACGGCGCAGGCCTACCAGCAGGCCCTCAACGTTTCCAACCGGCTGGAGATCGCCATCAAGGAGGGTCAGTACACAACGGCACACCCGGCTCGGGTCAGGACGCAGCGGCACGCCCGGCTCGGGTCAGTCAGTACACAGCGGCACACCTGGCTCGGATCAGTCAGTAAGCAGCGGCGTAGCCGGCCCGGGTTAGTACACAGCGGCCTACCCGTCCTGGGTCAGTCAGTGAGCAGCAGCATAGCCGGCCCGGATCAGTCAGTAAGCAGCGGTACACCTGGCCCGGGTCAGTACACAGCCGCCTACCCGGCCCGGATCAGGCAGTAAGCAGCGGCATAGCCGGCCCGGATCAGTCAGTAAGCAGTGGCACACTCGGCCCGGATCAGCAAGCAGCGGCATAGCCGGCCCGGGTCAGTACACAGCGGCCTACCCGGCCCGTATCAGTCAGTAAGCAGCGGCATAGCCGGCCCGGATCAGTCAGTAAGCAGCGGCATAGCCGGCCCGGATCAGTCAGTAAGCAGCGGCATAGCCGGCCCGGATCAGTCAGTAAGCAGCGGAATAGCCGACCCGGGTCAGTACACAGCGGCGTAGCCGGCCCGGATCAGTCAGTAAGCAGCGGCACACCCGGCCCGGGTCAGTAAGCAGCGGCACACCCGGCCCGGGTCAGTAAGCAGCGGCACACCCGGCCCGGGTCAGTAAGCAGCGGCACATCCGGCCCTGGTCAACCACTGCAGCTCATGGGCTTCTTCCCATGCATGCTGTTTGGTGTCTGGTGTACATTTCACATTTGTTTGGTATCCTTGGTTTGCGTATACCATGCATATGCACCCCTGACCTGTGCTCATGGTTTTGTGCGCCACAATGCTGACATCGTTTGAAACACCATTTCATATTTGCTAGTTCCTCCACAACCTGGCGAATCCCGAGTTATAGAAGAATTTTTAGCATATGCAATGATTTGATAGTGCTCGATTTGGTTTCGTAATCGCGAATGATCTGACATATGTTGTGGGCAGTTGTCTTTGCGCTTGTGTTAAATTGTTGGGCCACATCCAACGAAATGTCCGGCCAATTGGAGCCCCAGCCATTTGCATGGGCAACACAGTTCATTTAGTTTCCAAAAAAGCTTCGCCGGTTATTTGACTTCAAGAAACCAAGGGCAAGCAGTGAGATATCGACTGTGGAAATCACATATCGGGTCCAAATTGCCCATTAATGGCCATCGTCACAAAACAGGTCTGCACATCCCGCTGCATCGCTCCCTGATCAGGTGTCCAGTCAGTGGGGTCCCGTGCCCGACCTGCAGCACTGGTCCGCTTCCCTGCAGGGGCACTCCGGGCGGCAGCAGTCGTACGCTGAGTGACCAGGTCATACGCGACCCGATCTGGATATGGACAAGTGCGAGCTAGATCCCGAAAATAAGTCCCAGTGGCACCGCCGACACTCCGGTTTCCCGTGTTTATATATACATACATATATGTGTATCTATGCATATATATATATATATATATATATATATATATATATATATATATATATATTAACACATAATCAGTTGACATCTTACAAAAATGGGCCTTCCAGGATTTCCTGATTAAATGAGGTTATGAAGTGCACATTGGCATATGTTATGAGAACGCTGGAGGTTTAGAGGCATCGCTCATGATCGCCAGTGACAACGCTCGCTTAAGACAATCATGTATAGCACTGCTTGCTTGCTAGCGTCACCCAACCAGCGGCTGATATATTGAATCTCGATTGTTATATGCGACATGGGATCTGGTAATGTTAAAAAGTTATGAGCTGAAGGCTTTTGTCATGACAAAAGATGTGTTACTGCATAATGTGATTTTCGCTGTGTCTGTATTCTCACAACTGGCACATTCGCAACCGATTATCACGTGGCAGTCAACGCCGTTCCCGGGTCTGATCAGTTTCAAATGACACGGAGCCGGCTGGAACCGACTGCCTCGGTCTGGCAATGACCGTCATTTAGCGGCAAGCTTAACGCCCAAATTCATACGCCGCCAGGCACGTCGTGGGCAACGATGTGCGTCTCGGTTTATATACTATACACTGCTGTGCACGCTGTATACGCGCTGTGGCACGATCTGAAGGGTTCTGCTCAATCGTCGATCTGAGCGCTGAACTCAAACAGCTCTTTTTATTTCTCAAATACATGGGTTTGCAGGCTATTTTCACGCTTTGCTAGTTAAGGAAGAAGATGTCTCTTCGCTAGTTAAGTAAAAGGTGTTTCACAGGCCGCCGATAGCTCCCGAGTTAGAGGCCAAACGACAAAGTCTCGCTGTTCTGTTTTGAGATAGTTGAGCTTGCGTCGGCAGCACGCCGCGGCCTGAGGCGCGCTCTCTCCTTGTGTGGGCAGGTCAGCTGACTCGGCTCGTGTACATCATCGGCTCGGCGGTGGGGGGTAGGGTCAGCTTCAACACCAACGACGAGCACGACAGCATGGACGGCGAGCTCATCTGCAGGTGGGAGGCGCCGCCGGCCGCGCACCCACCTCTGCTGTCGCTCGGCTCGTTAGAACCAGCAATGAGCCATTGCTGCACATTTTCTGCCGATCGATTGTGCGTGCATATCGTGCGTCTGTGACATTGAGGCGTGCCAGATCGTTTCCTTGCGTCTGCTCCTCTCATCATGAGCGAGGCGGACAGACTTAATGTCATTTCGGCCGTCATTCCAAAACGATATTAACCTTTGGAAACCATCTGTGCATGATGTAAGGATGATTGGAATTTGGGCTGCGCCCACATCTCCGGTCATTTGGCGCGCATTATGTATGATACAAGCAAATGAGTGGTGGTTCCCTGTGGACAGCGCGCGATGGCCGTCGGCCGGCACTGGTGGCGGCTGGCGGGGCGCGCCCCCCTTGTGTCGGCCGTCCGTACCGTGTCGACGACGCCTCTCGAGCCTGTCGGGCTTGACGCCTCATCTCCGGCCGCGGCAGGGTACTTCAGCTGATGAACCTGACCGACTCGCGGCTGAACCAGGGCGGCTGCGAGAAGCTCGAGCTGGCCACCATCAGCTTCTTCGAACAGTTCAGGAAGATATACGTGGGGGATCAGGTAGGCAGTGCAGCGCACAGAGTGGTACGGATGGATCGCTTTAGGCAGATCTGCGAGTGGAAAGTAGATGTGTTGCGAGCGACGGGGGGGGGGGGGGGGGGGGGCAGACGTGAAGGCCCGGTTCGTATCGCGCCTGGTATCGGCCGTGGCGGTACCGTGGGATCGCGGACGTGTACCCATCCTCACAGCTGACCGCCGGACTAGCGGAGCGGCCTCACTCGCCCGTCGCTGGCCTGACCTGACCCGATGCTGACCCCAGGTGCAGAAGACGGCCAAGGTGTACAGCCGCCTCTCCGAGGTGCTGGGTCTCAGCGACGAGGCCACTGTTCTCAGCGTGTTCATGCGCAAAATGTGAGTGGGCGTGATAGTCGCGTGGGCCTCGCTTTGTGTTGGAAGCACACACGTCACACACACATGTCGCACACCGCTGGTGCAGAACTCCAGTTACTCGCGTCAGGCTCAGGTGCTCAGCAATTGCCTGTTTGCCTTGTGCTTTAGCGTAGCCCAGTGCTGACTGATTGGATGGTCGTGACGCCTCGCTGGTGGCCCGGCCGCGTCAAGTACGTTCGTTGGCGCAGTTGTCTGCTTAGGCCCCGTCGGTACCACGCCAGCCAGTTGTGTCACGGGCTGTGGCTGGATGTGCTGCCACCTGCCGTCAGAATCACGAACCTGAAGTACTGGGGCGGCAGCGAGCAGATCACGTCACGGACGCTGATGCTGCTGAACGACCTGTCGGTCGGCTACAGCAGCGTGCGCAAGCTAGTCAAGCTGGAGGAGGTGCAGTTCCTACTCAACAACCACACGGTGAGCGGGCCCCGGTGCACCCCGGCGACCGGTGGGGAGCACGTCTCTTGAAATGGTCTGACACTTCGTGTAATGGCCATGTGGCATTCTGACAGGACTCCGTCGCGCCTGCGCTAGCTCGATCTGTGATCAGCTGCGGGGAAGCCCAAAGTAAGTGTGCTTGCATTGTACTGTTCTTGTTGGGGCATGACGCTGGTAGTGGGTGTGGGGCATTCCAGTGCCTTGATTCCCTGTTGCAGCAATGCGATTTAGTGCTCTTTGTTCGCGCCCCTGTGTGGCGTCTGATCGCGTCTGGTCTGGTCTCCACAGAGTGACCACTTCCCGTTTCTGGGCGGCGGCGTGGCCGTCAAGGAGATGAAATGTCGCACCATGTTCTACACGTCGCTGGGCCGGCTGCTAATGGTGGATCTGGGCGAGGACGACGACAAGTTCCAGACGTTCATGCAGCCGTTAACGGCCGCCTGCGACGCCATCGGCACGCTCATGTCCAGCGAGGCCAACATGTTCCAGGTGAGCCCGTGTGGTTGGTCGGCCTGCGCTGGGGCGGCTCCCTGCAGGCTCGGCTCCGTGCAGGCTCGGCTCCGTGCAGGGTCGGCCCCGCAGGCTCGGCCCCGTGCAGGCTCGGCCCCGTGCAGGCTCGGCCCCGTGCAGGCTCGGCCCCGTGCAGGGTCGGCCCCGCGGGCTCGGCCGGCGCGGAGACCCCTGGAGTCCGCTGCGGACGGCACAGCTGAACCTCTCCTCGTGCGGGCCGCCAGGGCGAGGAGACCAAGAAGGCGCTGATCGGGCTGGCGCGGGACCTGCGCGGCCTGGTGTTCGCCTTCAACACCAAGGCGTCGTACATGATGCTGTTCGACTGGATCTACCCGGCGTACACGCCAATCCTGCACCGGGCCGTCGAGCTGTGGTACACCGAGCCGCTGCTGACTACGCCCGTGCTGAAGCTGTTCGCCGAGCTGGTACAGAACCGCTCTCAGCGGCTCCAGTTCGACGTCAGCTCGCCGAACGGCATCCTGCTCTTCCGCGAGATGTCCAAGCTGCTCTGCACATACGGTTGGTGGCGGCCGGGCCGCCGGCCTGCAGACTGCTGGACACGTGGGACCGTCATTCCTGGGGTGGCAGCCCGGCCGTGTGAACCATGCGACTCCTGTTACATTCACAGATAATCTGCACGTGCTGTCGTACATCCACGGATATGCCACGAATGGTCGCTTTGCCTGGCAGGTCCAGAAACGTATGCAAAATACAGATGGTCGTCGGGGACAGCGCCGTGCCGTCGTGCGCAGACCATTGTCTGAAATGACTGGTATTGCTAACTGGACTGGTTGGCCAACAGGGGAGAGAATACTGACCATTCCGGAGCTGTCCAAGGACCAAGTGTATCCACTCCGGCTGAAGGGCATCTGCATCTGTTTCTCCATGCTGAAGTCTGCGTTGTGCGGCAACTACGTGAACTTCGGCGGCTTCCGGCTGTACGGCGACGAGGCGCTGGACAACGCGTTGCGAACGTTTGTCAAGCTCCTCCTCTCCGTGCCGCACAGCGATCTCCTGGTGAGTGGGGAGCGGCCTCGCCGCGCGGCGGCGAGACGCTGTCACGCGGCGGCGGCACTGCTGACGCGCACGTCCTTACGTGTTCGCCCGAGGTGTCCGTCCTGTTGGACTTCTGCGGTGTCTTTGCATCTGCTGGTGACGATTTACGAGGCGCTGATTGTTCATTGCAGGGCGTTGGTTCGACATGCTGTTTGTTTATCTCTGCCGGGTGATGGTTTGGTTGGCGTTGATATACAGCCTCACAGGATTGAGTAAGATTCACTCGTCCACCCCACTCAAGGTCTTTGGGGGTCGACGGCAGCATTCGAGAAGTGACGCGCCTGCTTTGACCTGTTGTATGATCGAAGTGAGGCCCATGTGATTTCATGTCATAGCCTGTGGCCCGTGTTCAGAAGTTGAAAAGCATGAACGGAAATTTGGTGGCTCTGCAAATTTGCAAAATTTGGCTGCTCCACTGTCTAAGCTCAGGCTGCAAAATGTTGACCCCAGTCCAGTATTCCAAACGTCAAACCAAAAACTTTTCGATGGCCATCGACCGAGTGGCTCGGCTCGTCGGATCCGGGTCGAGGGTGACGCTGGGAGCAGATATCGCATATCACCTCTTTCCCCTCCAAAAGACATCGACTGTCATCGGATGACTCGGATAGTACGCCATGGACGCTGTATGATCGCGCAGTTGAAGCGTCCGAAAGGTCTCATTAACACCACTGCTACAACTGCGATGATTCGGGGGCGTGCTGTAGGGCTTATTCCGTAGTGTCAACGCGGTGTGCCGGCCGTTGCAGGACTACCCGAAGCTGTCGCAGTCCTACTACGTGCTGCTGGAGTGTCTGTGCCAGGACCACATGGCGTTCCTCTCGTCGCTCGAGCCGCCGGTGTTCCTCTACATCTTCGCGTCCATCTCGGAGGGCCTGCAGGCGCTAGGTGGGAATCTCAACTATTTCACAGGTACAGACGCGTCCGAGGCGGGCGCGGCGGCTGGGCTCACACTGGCGGCGGCGCTCGGGGCTCACACGGGCGCGTGGGACCGTTCTTGCTCTGGCTCCGGCGCCCTCTCCCTCCGTCTCGCTCTGGCTGTCTGGCCCGCTGGCCGCGGTCCGACCGCTCTTTCTCTCTCTCGCTGCGCTCTGTCTCTCTTTCACCGTCCACTCCCCCGCCTTGGTGGCTGAGGTTTACCGCGCCTGTTGCGCTGGGCTGAAGACTGCCCTGTGGTCAATGCTCACTCACATGGTGGTACGCGGCTTGGCTAACACGGGGTGCGGTTAGCATTGTGTACTAAAATGATCGGCAACAGCGGGCGGTCTTCTTCAACATCAGCGTTTGCCCTGTCTTTGACATTGATTGTTGCAAGTGATTAAGCTTCAATCATCGGCTGTTGCGCCGAATTGTGCATGCAAAGAACATGTTAATTTGTCAAATATCTCTAGAGTTGCTGAATGTTTACCCGGGGTCCGATTGGCCGGGGTTTGCGATACGGCTGCTGTGGGCCTGCCCGTGGTAACAGCCGTCCCGCCGGCTCAGCTGAGCGGGGCGGCGCTGGGGCAGCGAACCGAAGGGTGGCGCGGTCGTCCGCGAGCCGCTGGGTGGTGGTGGGGCATGCCCGGCTTGGACCGGGTCCCGTGCGTGGAGCCGCCAGTGGAGCCCGACCGCCCGCCTGGCCCGCCTGCTTGCCTGCCTGTCTGTGTGTGGCTCTCTGGGGCGTCAGCGGGCGGCGCCGACCGCCGTCTGTGGACCTGCTCGGTGCGGCTGCTCCCCCCGTCCGCCGGTCGGCCGGGCCGTCCAGTCCGTTTGGTCACTGCACCACCTGGCCTGCGCCGTCCTGGCCTGCCCACCCGCCCGCCGGCCCGGCGTCCTGTCTTGAGGAGGGCGGCTCCGCCTTGACCGCCGAAACTGGTGGCCAACGCCGGCTGGCTCCATCGTTTGCGAGCAGCGGGCCGCCTGCGTTTTCGTGTGCCGGTCGTGTGTGGAGACTGGAATGGCACTGATGAGCATGGCCACCGCGCGGAACGCGGCGTGTGTTGCGTGGATAGAGCAGAATTTTGCTCTACTAGTATAGCAGGGTATTCGTGGTAGCGCTGAGCAGCCCCCTAACCTGGCGACAGAGTGCTAGTCGCTCCTTATTAGTCCTTCGCCGAGCCGACAGGCGCTCAGGTCCACGACTGACTGACGAAAGAACCACCGAGACCGGCCATAGTGTGACTGTATACCACTGGCGTCGTAGACAAGACCAGTTCTCAAGTGACAGCTCAGCAGTTCAGCAGCGTCCTAAATGCCACGTTGGTCCATGCCTGCGTAGTTGGCAAGATCCTTGGGCGTCGCAGGTGTTTTCTGTTGATGTACGAGTGGCCACACAAATGCGCTAGTTTATGGCCTGCATGTGCTAACGCACTCTCAGACCTAAATGGATGAAGCGAATTTGGTTATATGTCCTGTGATAAAACAAATCTGCTGTATCGCGCGATTCGGTTATGACTGGGTTATTTGCCGCATGAGTTACTATTGCCTTCGTCATCGCCGTTGTGTCCTTACCAGCTACCTTTTCCGTGCGAGATCCTGCGACGCTGATGGCTGCGCTCGTTATTCAGGTGGGATCATAAACAGGCCAAGCCTGATGATGATCGTAATGGAAAGTCTGTGTCAACGTTCGTCGGCGGCGGCGCCCTCGATTACGGCCGCGCGGACGTTTATCGGGAGGGCGGCTTCTGCCCGTCGGACATTACCCACCGTTGCCTCACCAATTGAACAGGCGCGCGAGCTTCCCCGCCCACCCCCTCTTTGTGTGCGGCTCAACTGACTCCTGGGCTTCCGCGTCACCGGTGTCTGCTCTGTCCGCCTCCTGCATGGCCCCACTCCGCATTTCGTGCGCTGCATCTCTAGTGGTCGCCGTGTACCGCGTGGCCGAAAGGCCGGCTCGCGTGTGCCGTCTGCTGTTGGTGTGCATGTATGCTTATATGTTGTTCATTTAAACCTCTCCAACGGCGAAAAGACTGCTCTTGTGTCGTGTCGGCTGTCAAGGTTATAAGGCACGGTAAGACAGGTTAAAAACGGCGCACATGGCAGGCGCCATGCGCCATGCAGACAGGCACACATACTCCCATCGCGTGGCGAGCGTACTGTGGCACCCTCTCCGCGTTTAAAAGCGACAAAGGTCACGCAATATTCATAGCTCGGAGGCAATGTGTTGAAACACGCAGGCGAGGGTATACATAGCAAGCTGCCGCTGCCGACCAGTCTCGGTTCTACAACGCTGGAGGCTGGATCAGTGGCTTGGCGAGGGAAGCGAAGTCGCAGCTCGAAACTGGGCTGGCGTTAGGTGGCCGGCTGCGGTGATCCGCCTCTGCAAATTTTTTGACTAAAGAAGTAGTGCAGTTCCTGCAGTTGGTGGCTGGTGGGCCGCCGAATGGGAGCTGATGTCGCGCGTGAATCAGGCCGATGACGATTCATTTGCACCTTTTTGGCCTGGGCACAGACAGGCGTGTTCCACGTGACATTGTGACCGGGAAGCACGAGTAATCACGAAACACGAAGAAGGAAAAAAAGAAAAAAAGGGAGGCAACCTTTTTGTTCACTTTGCGGCTGCCTCGCTACATCCTTGCGAAATTGAACGCGGGTAGAAACCATGCTCCGACAATTTAGTCAGAAATGAATATTTCAGTTTTGCTAGTGCTGGTTTCAGACCTTGTGAGTGAAACCAGGCATACACAGAAATAGCAGCTGGCTCCCTAGCGGCGTTTAACTGAAGAAGGTAGTCTTTCTATCGGGTGCTCTAATTTGTGAATCGTCTGCGCACGGTACGACGTACGCTGTTGGAACCTGGAGGGATAGATAGTCGCCAAAGATATGGAAGAGAACGGGCCGAGTGGGAAATATTGGAGGCCACCTCCCCTGGTCGCCACGTAAGCCATGCCTGCGTGAAGAGCTGCCGTCGCCTCACTGATCTGCCTTCTCGGAGGCCGCCGGTCCCGGCTCCCGTCGTCGTGAGCCGGCGTCCCGGCTGGGTCCACCGGTGTCCTCCCGCAGCTGGGCCCAGGTCGGCTGCTGCCCCTGCCCCCCCCCCCCCTCTCGGCCGCACCGCGCCGGTGTAGACGCCGGAGCGGCCGGCGCCCACCGCCGGTGCCCGTCCCCGAGTCGACTGGCTGGCCGCTCCGCCGTGTTGCAGATACGAGCCAGCGGCCGGGCCCGCTCACCAAGTTCGGCAAGGTGGGACCGGTGCTCGGTAAGCGGTGTCGACTGGGGCCCGGTGGGAGCGGAGTCTGACGTGGTGCCGCTCGGCTCTCGCCCCGAACTAGAGGCGCCGTGCCGTCAGCTGCATGCCACCCTCTGTGGAGTGTTTGCTTGCCGAGGCCGTGCAGTCTAGTGTCGGCACTAGGCGGTAGTGCTCCAGCGAGTGGGCTGCGGTGGTCAGCTGCCAGCGGCCCGGCGTCTGCTGGCCCGGGTGCTGAGCTGTCTGTGGGCGCCGTCTGTGGCGGGGCTCCCGCCGCAGTGGGTGGCGTCTACTGCGGCGGCCGCGGCGCAGACCGCCCGCTCGTCTCTGCCCCGCTGCTACCCAGCGCCGGCTCTGGCAGGGTGCCGAGGCCAGCGAGCCCGTCTGATCCGTCCCAGCCTCAGGTGCGCCGGTCTCGAGTCCCTCTATTCGCGGCGTCGCTCATGACAAAATCGTATTTCTCGACAATAGCATCGTGTGGGACTCGCGCGACATTGTCCCGTTAAGAAGCGCAACGATGCTCTCATCGGTGTGGCTCACGTGCGGCATCAGCCCCGACCTACCCCCTGCCCTGCTCCAGCCAATGGCTTGGCCACCCTGCATGTCCGGCCCTGCCAGTTGGTTTCTGGCAGCGGCTCATGAAGCCCGGCCACGTACCGGTCGTGTGAGCTCCCTCGGCTGGCCACCGCCGGCGGCCCTGTGCGCGCCAGCCCTGCTGCCCCAGCCGGAGCCGGGGCAGCCCCTGCCGGTCCGGTGTCCGTGCCACCGGACCGGCCGGGACGCATTCCCGGCCGACGGTTGTGCGGCTGCGCTGGTGCTGTCCTGCTCAGGTGGACCGTGGCGCCTGACTCCGGCGGCGAACGGCTCGGACTCGGGACCCCGGCAGCCCCAGCTGTGCCGGCACCCTCCCAGCTGGGGTCGGTGTTGGCGTGGCCACGGCCGACGTGGAGGAGCTCAGGCTCCGTGTCAGAGGCGGGCAATATGGCTGAGATTCGGACGACCTTCTGGGCGCCAGGTGGTGTTGCGGCGCGCCTTCATGACGTGAGTTCGGATGCTGGGAGGAAAGTGCATGGCTTGTTGGTAGATGCGAAGCATTCGCCTTTTGGCCGACATAGTTTTGTAATGATTGTTTTAACTCGTAGCGTTGTGGTAACGTGTATTGTTAAAACCTTATTACGAGCGTCCTTATTGTCGCTGCATCTTACTGCTCCTTGACTCTTAGGTGCAGGAATTTAATCGTGTGTTGACAGTATGACGGCGTCGACCTCGGAAACCGGTTGATTACCTCGACGGCAGATGGTGAAATTGAAGTCTGGCCAAACTCTTGCTTCTACGGATAATCCGCGAAGGCATTCTTATAGAAATATTTAATTTATTCTATGTTCCAATGTCGGTATGTCCCAACGAGAAGTTGCTCTGTTCTTGAACCACAAAATCGCCAAATTGATTTATATATATATATATATATATATATATATATATATATATATATATATATATATATCGCTATATCGATAATAGAAATAAGACGTGACAAAATCGTCTGACTATGGTTGGAGATGAAGGTTGCGGTGATTCAGATTCATCGGGGCCTGATTCCTGACGGAGAAGCCGCTGGCGCTGAATCCACCAGCGTGTGGCGACGGTGACGACCGAGTTATGAGGTGACATGCGGGCACCTGGCTGGGGACAACGTCAAACACAACCCGACGCCAGACAGCCCACTGGTCACGGTCAACCGGTACCCATGAGAGGATGACGCTGGTTATGTGAGGTGCCAAGCTGTCCACGAGATTGTTGCTGGTGCCGGGAGGGGGAGGGAAGGCATAACACCGGACTTTGTGAAGCACTAGCCCCTCCCGCCTCTTTGCCCTCTCCCGACTTGCCAAGGCCTCGTTTACAGGTCAGTAGTGTATTGGTCACAAGACAGCAGGGTAACATGAAACAGTCGAGTTTATCTCCCATCAGAAGCATGCGAGAAGGGGGGTAATTTGACCCATGGTTGCCAGTTTAAGATGAAAATGAAATGCACAGAACAATAGAACGTGCACTGCAACGTATTCATGGAACGGCCTCTGTATTTGGTGGTATTTGAAGGCAGATGCCAAACATTCCGTGCCTGTTCTGTATGGCTTGGCCATTTGGGTGTGCAAAACGAGACATTGCTGTCGTTTTTCACCAGCCTTGATGTGCTAACCGGTGTCGCGCGCCGTGCCGTTGTAGTGCAGGGTAGTGCAGTGTGTACGGGTGTTTGTGGTGCCGGCGCGGCCGGTCCATCCGGCACTGACGGCGCCTCCGCCGACTGACCACCCCGTCCGCTGCCGCGTCCTCAGACACGATGGTGTGCACCGGCTGCTGCGCCACGCTCGACCATATAGTCACCTTCACGTTCAAACAGCTGGCTCTCAAAGGTGGGTTGTGCCAGTGGCTGCTGCCGGGCCAGTCGGGTCGCGTGGTCCCCTCCGCGGCCGAGGTCGCTGAGCTGGCGGTCGAGGCTCGGGCGGCCGGGCTCACACCCGACAGTCGGAGAGTGCGCAGCCAGGTCAGCGGCCGGCGGCGGATTGAGAGCCGCCCGGCGTCGCTGCGGTGTGATTCCCGTGCCGTCATGACTGGCGTCGACCCCGGTCGGAAATGACGGCTGTCCTTGGGAAATTGGCACATTCCATCAATATGGCCATCAACTGGAGCGGCTTCTGCGCCTGATCATTTCCGGCGCTGCGACGACGGCTGAGGGAGATGACCCGGCCCGGCCCCGCCCGGCTGTTGGGCTGGCGTTTGTGGTCGGCGGTGGGTCACAAACGTCAAATCATTTTCACTGTTGTGATTGAAGGTTAAGTTAAGCATGTGGAACAACTTTGGCGTCACACATTCCGAGCAAGTGCCGGTTTGGAGCTTCTCTAAGACCTATTGATAATATCGGTTATGTTTGTGTTGTTCACGCACGTGATGCCAGTAGGTGATGGCGGCAGTGGCCAGGTCAAACCCAAACAGCACAAGGAACTTGATTGCAGCAGTGTATTCAAAAACGGCAATCGTAGGTGGTTGCGTATCATGAGCCTTGCCAGAAGCTATGTGTGCGGGCCGGTCCCGCGTGATGGGGTATTGTGGCTAACGTGGCTCGGCCGGCCGGCCGGCCGTGCAGGCAAGAAGAAGTCGGCGCACAACGCCAGCGGCCAGGCCATCCTGCAGATTCTGGAGTTGCACCCGGAGATCTTGCAGCGGCTGCTGGCCACCGTGCTCAACATAATCATGTACGAGGACTGCCGCAACCAGTGGTCCATGTCGCGACCGCTGCTGGGCCTCATCCTGCTGAACGAGGAGGTGGGTGCGGCAGGGGCTAGCCCGGTCTGGCTAGGTCTGAACCACCGCCGCGTCAGGGGACGTTTAGGCAGGGCTCGGGCGCAGTGCCAGCCGCTTGTGCTGCTGCTTGTCGGCCGGTGGCCGTGCTGTGGAGGCAAACTGAAGGGCCGAAACGGCACCGCCGAGGCCGGGCCGGTGCCGGCGCCGCAGAGCCTGCTGTCGTCCTGAGCGCGTGTCGTGCCGCTGTGCCCCGGACCGCGTGACAGCAGTCGGGCAGGCGGCTGAGCGTGTGACTGTGGCGCCGGGTGGTCGCCGACGCGTGACCGGTGGCGTCTGGTGCCGTGGGCCGCAGTACTTCGCCAGCTTACGGGAGCAGATGATCGCGAGCTACCCTCCGGACCGCCAGACGGCGATCCGGGCCGCCTTCGATTCGCTGATGGACGGCATCGAGCGCAACCTGCTCACCAAAAACCGGGACAGGTGAGGAGGCCGGCTCCCAGCTGGCGGGCGGTGCGCTGGGGCCTAGGTCACTAACGCCTGCTCTAGCGGTGGTCCTGATGATGCTTGGTGGACTTCTTCTTTTGTAGCTGCGCGTATCGTGGGTTGCAGCTGGATGTCATGAGCGTCAGAGCTGAAGTGCAATGTCCAGTTTTTAGCGCGAACCACTTGTTGCCAATCATGAGCCTGGCTTGGAACTGCGTATTATGCATGCATGGATGCAGGCCGGCTGGCTGGCCGCATATCGCCATGCTTTGCGCCGGCCTGTGACACCGCGCCCGCCGGTCGCCTGCAGGTTCACGCAGAACCTGACCACCTTCCGGCGGGACGTGAACGACCCGTCGAGGAGCCCGACGGGCCAGGGCGGCCCGGCCGGCCCCGGCTTCGGCGACTCGGCCATGATGACGTAGCGCCGCCGGTCGGCGGCGGCGGACGGCCGACGGCCGGGACCACGCCGCCACGGCCAGACAGTCTTTCCAGGCGGGGGCGGGCCGCGCCGCCGCCGCTGCTCGCCGCCCCTCTAGCGCCGCTCGCGTTTTGTACGGGTGCCGACCGCGGCGGCCCGCAGCGTGACCGGAATCAATACATGTGAAGTGTCTTAGCGGCCGAGTGTGCGGCGGCAGCGGAGAGGCTCCGTGTGTCATGCCGTTTTATTGAGTACCGAGACGACTACAGCAGGTGAGCGCCGAGAGCAGCCGGGCGGCGCGGGCGGAGCGGCGCAGACGGAGACAGAGAGACAGAGGAGAGAGAGGGAGTCAGAGAGAGGACACGGGATTATTGCACAACGGCGACGAAGAGCTAGAGGATCTAGTGAGAGGTGGGAGGACATCGACTGTACAGAGGGGAAGTGGGGCCGGATGGAGTCGCCCAGTGGCGGGGCGCCCGCACCGAGCGCGTATTGCTACACACAGAAGACTCATTATGCACACGACACTTAGCTTCGCACTTACCCGCTCGCACGCTACCGACACAACTCATTTAATGGCACCGTTCAATTATCAAATGTACAAGTTCGTTGTGAGAACCTTGCGGCGGCGGTGGCCTCGCCGGCCGTGGCTAGAGCTACGACACCGAAGACGAAACGTCTGGAAGCTCGAGATTATCCGATGCGGCGAGTCGGCGCGAATTTACCGAGGATTTTGGCACACACGGCAGCGATTTCGGAAGCTTGCACGGCTGTTGGAGGAATGGCGGCGACTGAAAGACAAACTAGGCAACGCCTTCCAGTAAATTTGGCCAGTACGAAAATAAACTTATTGAGTGGCGCGCCACCGTAAATGGAATGCATGTGTTGCAGTTGTACGATGGCAGGCCGGCGCCGCCCGGCCGCCACTGACGACGAGACATTGCTGCACCCTACGCTGAGGTCTGCTAGTCACACCGACCGACCGACTGAGACATCTACTGGCACGGCTATCGTTGGCACATGGCGTCCTGTCCCTGCTCGACACCGTATGGAAGCACTATCGTTCACCCACGCGCTATTCACAGTCGGCGCGCTGGCGGGCGCCGGGCGCGACGCCGGCGCCCCTAGCGGCCGCCCCCCGCACTACGGTACGCGTTGTGTGCTGCATGGCCGCGGAGTATGTACAGGCGACTGCGCCGCGGCCGTCGCCCGAGGCAAGGCACGGTCAGGCCACGGCAAACGGATAACCGCAACGGAAGCCGAACCAAGGACGTGGCTATGGCCACCTGAGTCACGATAAATTTCTACACGCGGCACGCGCACAAGTGTGCGCTGGAGAGCACGAACGAAGCCTGGCACCACAATGACTAGCGGTAAATGAAGAACAAACTGGACAGGCTCCGACGGGGCAGACCCCGAACACGCCCGCACATGAGTATTTTACCAGGTACTCGCCCACGTGACCTGCTCCACCTCTCGTTCGTGACCGCTCATGCACACGGACAAATGCACTCGCGTAAGACACGACCGACACTGGAAACAGATTGTCTGAAACAGTAGTACACTGTTCTTGCGACATCGCTACTAGACTAAAGCTATGTTCTATGTCATTTGGCACAGCTGAAGAGCTCACAGACTATATGTCTATTCTACATAAAATTTACACATTTCTAACGACATACTGCCTAAGACATAATAGAACCGACCGTCAAAAATAATACGCTATGGAGTTTTGGCACGGATGAGGGGGTAATATCTTTCTCCTCATCCATCACAGTCCACATCTGTGTAAGACAGTAATCGGAGACGCACGGTGAAACCTTATTGCATCGTAACAATTATTATGTCGTTGTAATTTCGATAAAACCATCGCATGTCGACGAGTTGGCGCTATCATTATGGAATACATAGAGAGCCGGCGCGCCGGTCCGCCACCAGCTGATGGCTTCCGCACGCGCCGGGCTCAGCTGATTTGGTCTACTCCCGGTACGGTTTACAGTAGGCGTACCGGTGATTAATGTGCTGACTGTAGGAGCCCGAGTGGGAGAAGCGCTTGAGGCATTTCTTGCACTGGTATGGTTTCTCGCCGCTGTGGAGACGTTTGTGCTCCGACAGGTGGTGCTTGTGCTTGAAGGCTTTCGGACAGTCCTCGCATTTGTACGGCCTCATGCCTGCGGACCACAGACAGGGCGAGAGGTGAGCATTCTGCGGGCGTACGTATGTCCACGTTGATGATGATGATTTGGAGTTTTAGGGCGCATCGACTGCTAGAGGTCATGCAGCGCCCATAACTATCGATTCATGCAGAGCCGTCAATCAGAGAAGTGCATCAATCAGGTCACCCTATAGAGCCATGATGATCGGCCCTAGCATCATGATGAGAAGATTACAGGAAAATCTATAGCGCGAAGGAACTGGATCACTTTACCAAACCCGACGATGTTCGAAGAATCCCCTAAAAAGTCGCATAGCGTGCGACTCTGGACGTGACGTCCGAAAAACTGCGCTCTAGTTGCAGTAAGGTGGCGGCAAGCGACCGTTACGGGGCCTGCGGTTCCGCTACCACCACCATCACTCCAACGGCCTGCCCATCTTCCGGTTTCCCAGCAGCCTTCGGTGAATAAGCTCACACCACTGCGCGTATGCGGAACAACTCTGGCGGCAGTCAGCCAATCAAGACCTCTGGCGACCAACAGTTGAGCCTGCCCAGTCCGGGCTGCTGCGCGGATCAGCTGGCCTCTGCGGAGCGGCGGCAGAGGTCGCTGACTCACCGGAATGTTCGTATTTGTGCCTGGCGAGCGAGCTCTGCTTGTTGAAGGCTTTGTCGCACTGGTCGCACTGGAAGAGGTCCTCGCCGGGCCGCGCCAGCCGCCGCTTCTTGCCCGTCTCGCTGGACGAGTCGTCTCCCGATCCGCTCAGCTCGGCCTGCTGCGGACGCACAGACGCAGCGAACCGTCACCGGCGGGTCGACACTGACACGCCGCGCGGGCTGCTACGCGCCGAGCGGCACGACACGCGGCAGTCGTTAAAAGCGCGTGTGGCTGCTCGCAGGTAGTGCCACTCGTGCGCGGACTGGCGGTGGGAGGCGAGCGACCCTTGCGATTTACGTGAACGTCAAAATAGGTTGCTTACGGAGCAGACTCGACCGATTCCTGCAAAACGGCTGCTTATAGAGATATTCACACCTTACTGGTACTCGCAGCGGGCAGGTCGGCACCAGAACAGACCGCGCAATCCCGCAAACCACCACAGCACTCACCTGGCGCTTCCTCGTCTCCGCGTATATCTCCTGCTCGGCGGCGCGCAGCAGCTGCTGTACCGCTGACGTCATCGGGCCGCCCTCGGACGTCACAGCGCCGGGCGGCGGCGGCGGCGTGTCGGCGGCGCCGAGCGGACGCGGCGCCGGCGAGCGCGGCGAGCAGGAACGTTCGTCACGCAGGTAGAGCGGCGCGCCGCCTGGCGGCTCGTGGTGCGGTGGCCGCTCGTCAGGCGGCGCCACCGGCGTCGAGGCCCGCGACGAGGCGTCGCTGACGGGCGGCGGCGACGCACTGCCGGCCGGCGACCGCTTGGTGGACAGGTCCAGCGGCTGGTCGTACTGCTCGGGCGGCGTGGGCGGCGCCAGCAGGGACGGCAGGTGAGGTAGCGGCGAGTAGAACATAGGCACGGCCGAGTAGACGGGCGGCAGCGGCGGCCCGCTCGGCCGTCGGCCGCACCAGGCCCGCCGGGAAGCACGGCAGCGCGAACGGCTTACCCTCACGCTTGTCGCGGGCGCGCGTGTTCTGGAACCAGACGCGCACCACCTCCGGCGAGATGCCCAGTCGCTCCGAGATGCGGTTGACGTCCTCGCGGCGCGGCTTCGAGTTCATGATGTAGCTTGTCCGCAGCACGAGCAGCTGCTCGTCCGAGAACTTGTAGCGCACGCGCTGCTTCTGGCCATCGTCGCTGTGCTGCGACGACTCGTTGTCGCTGGTCTCCTCCGGGCCGGGGCCGGTGGTCTTCTGCTGTTTGGCCATGAGTTCGCTGAGTCGCGCGGCCAGCCCCTCGCTGAGCCGCTCGCCCTCGGGCACGGCCGCGCGGCACAGCTGCTCGTGCCGCGCCAGCTCGCGCCGCTCGGCGAAGCTGCGCGAGCAGCAGCCGCACTGCAGCCAGTCATCGGCGCGGCTGTCCGGCGGCGCGGCCGGCTGCGTGGTCGGCGCCGCGGTCGGAGCGGCGGCCGGCGGCGGCGCGGCGGCGGGCAGCGCCGGCGGCGGGGTCGGCGCCGCTGAGCCGGGCCGGCTGGTCGGCGCCGGCCGCTCGCGGAGCGCCTCGCCAGCCATCCGGCTCTTCACCGAGTCGACCATCTGCTGCACGCTGCGCTGCAGCTCGTCGTCGCTGAGCTTCTGCGCGGCGACCGGCTCGGGCGGCGGGCCGGCGGCCGGCGGCGCCGGCGGCGGCGGCAGGCCGGCGGCGCTCACCGCCACCTGGCCCGGCTGGCCGCCAGTGTACAGCGGGAACGGTAGCTCGAACCGCAGCGCCGGCGAGCCCTTGGCCTGGCTCTGCTGCAGGGTGCGGCCGCGACACTTCTTGGACGAGCGGTGGGACGAGTACGAGCCCGAGTGAGAGAACCGGTTGCCGCAGTCGGTGCAGACGTACGGCTTCTCGCCGCTGTGTATCCGGGTGTGCTCCTGGATCGGGAGCAGACGGATGCGTCAGAGGCAGCAGTCGCGTGCGCTAGTCGAACATGACGACTTATTTTTGGCATAATCAGTCATTTTACTCACCACATGCATATCCACAAACAACGCACATAAATTTATGCGAATGCCAAAACTTTATCAGGTGCACAAAAGAACAAAAGCCTACCAGGCGCATAAAAAGGCTCAACGAAGATAGATTGCCTTCCAATACTTCTAGCGTATCATAGCCATATGTGTGTTTTCTGGAGTGGGCTAGTACGTATCCAGCTTTCCCTCGAAAAACATGGGCATGTGGATGGGCGCTCTTGACCTGAAAGGAAAGGGAACGGAAGACAACAACCCAGCTACTTCGATCAGAAATAAAAATGAGCGCCGCAAAACAGAGGCAGAAGAGGAGTGCGCGGTGAATATGTGCAAAGCCTCAACCATACGAGGTCAGCGTCCGGACGTCAGCACTTGTCCCCAAGGTGGCGCTCATTTACGTCAGTCGCAATATTCATAACCATGGCATGATCACAGGCGCCCAGCCCCACGCCAAACGGCAAATAGTTGAAGAACGCGCACGGCCATGTCTTTTGTCTTAAAAGGACAAGACAAAAGACACATCGCCAAACACAGCTCCCACGGGCGCCGCAGCCCGGCTGGCCAGCCTCGCCCGCGGGAGACAGACAGGCAGACGGGCGACAGCGCACAACCCAGACGACGGCGGGCACAGAGGCCGACCTGCAGGGCCCGGACACTGGGCTCGGCTGGTTGGTATGCGGCGGCGGCGCGCCAGCCCGGCACCTAGGCTCACCTTCAGGTGGTGTTTAAACTTGAAAGCCTTGCTGCAAATGTCGCATTTGAACTTGCGCACGTTTGCCGACTCCTCGTGACTGATCATGTGTCGCTGCAGGCCGTAGATGTGGGCGAACGTCTTGTTGCACACGTGACAGGACTGTCAACGGAAAGCGAAGGACGTCAGACAGCTGGCCAGCGACGCTCGAAGGTTAGTGTGGGACCTAGTTCCGCGGGCGGATTGGAAGAAGACAGTTCCATGTAACGGTTTAGCGCAATACTGGGCCGGAACACGACCGCCCTGGCATCCATCGCGTGTTCGGTTTGGCCGCAGCCCACGAGCGGAGTCTGGGGATGTTGCCCGTAGCTCCCTTCAAACACAGGATGATTGGATCTGCTTCTCCCGTCTTTCCGAATGAAGCGTTGAGAGCGTCAGCATGTGGGAGTGCATGCGCGACGGGACAGAGGGGCATGGTAGTGAAAATGGCTCTCCGCGGCACTGCAGCCCTTGACCTCTAGAAATTCACGGCTTTATAAGCGACTCTTGCTTTCATGGTAAGGCTTAAGTCAGTGACTGGTTACATATATCACGCCGTGTCCGCGCCAGCTTTACGAGGGGCTTCAGTGGGTTATTACTGCAATACGCGATGCATTGGGAGCCGCGAATTAGGGTCCGAAATCAAGCAATTGAGGCAACTCTCGGGCTTGCATCGCAAGCCAAATAATAACAAGGAACCACTGAGTGTTTAGCTCTCAGCAAGTTGCTCAAAGGCATTGCCGTGACATACGCAATGAACGTGTTCATCTGGAAACGGCATAAAGCCTCATAAAAGCGACCAATAGCAAAATATACGCTTATCCTTCGACCAGTTCCAAAAGATGTGTTCTTTGTATGTCAAATATGTACCAAAAATCATGTCGCCGGAACGTCAGCCTCTTCCCCACTCAATCGAAGAGCTCATGCAATGATGAACTCAACGGTAAAACATCATCCAAGGGTAAATAGCGACTGGGAGGTGGCATCCCATACCACAAGTCCGGCCCCAGTTAAATGCGTCGAATACCTGCCGTACACGACGGTGTAGCTGGTGATCCGCCCTCCGACGACAGATGTTATAACTTTTGATCCCCGTTGCAGACGCAACAAGCAGTGTTCGTCAACAAGCGGTGTTCTTCAACACGAATCTCCTGACGCAAGACGCTCCACGCAATGGACGCGCTAATGGCCGTCCCCGTGACTCGGGCGACCGAGCGTTGACACCCGACCACTGTGATGGCGGATTGCGCGAACTCACGCCCCAGAATAACGCTGAATTTTTGGCTTGTCAAAGGTGGCCAGCTGTCATTTGGCTTGAGAGGGTCAGGGTGGCACGCAGGACGTAGCCTCCTGGTTCCATGTCATGAAACAGGTCATTCGGATGGAGTTTGATGCCAAAGCCATCCCAACATGCCGCCTACCAAATTTCCGCAGAGAAACGTCGCTAAACAGGACGCAAGTGAAATTCAGACGCGCCCGACGCGCGTATCGTCACTTCGCGAACCGACTTTCAACGCTCTGCGTCGCCAGAGCCATAAAACTCTGTGTTCATCATCGACCTGCGTTCATTGGCCACGCATTATAAGCGATAGGACCAAAGAGCAGTTCAGTCATGCCGAAGAAACATTAAAACACCCCATAAATCCGAGCAGATATGGCACTTCACGGTCTCTCTGGCACTCCAGAGCCCAAAGCGGTCGACGTCAATGGCTTTGAGCCGCGCCCCGGGCGGAGAATCGCCAGCGCAGCAGTTTGGCCGCGTCGGTCTGGCTTCACCGGTGAGCGAGCCGTACCGCTTCTGTTTGCACGCCGCCTCCGTCTAGTATCGGCACAAAGGCGGCGGCCGCGGCGCTGATAACGCATACAAGACGCGACGTGCCGAGCTGGCAGCGGGACTTCCCGAAAACGCCGACACCGCGGCGGCGGCGGCGGCGACGGCGGCCGCCGCTGCCGCAGTTTGGAAGCTGCCGGGGAGGCGCGCCGACCGCGGCGAAGCGCCGTTCCCACGTATCTTACCTTCGGAACGCGTCGACACCGGCGGCGCCGCGGTCTGAGGGCAATTAGTCACAGGCCGCGCCAGCCGCCGACTCGCCCGTTTATTTTCACAGCGCGGTTTCTCATTGAGGTTGGGTTTCATCTTTCAGTGCTCCCGCCCATGCTAGATAAATATACGGCGGTGCATCGCCGGCAGGAGCGCACCTTGGCGATAAAACGAGGGCGGGGTGCAGAGACGCCACGCAGCTGCCGGTGTCGCGCCGCTCCGCAGCCGACTCAAATACCAGTCCACTCGCTCGCTGCCACGCACAGGGGTGGGGCATGCCAGGTGTGCCGCTTCCGCGTCTAGTCCAAAACGGACTGATAGACGAATCTAGCACAATGGTTAGGTGAAGTAAAATCAGGCACAAGCCCCGTCACCACGAAAGCCAGCAGCTAACATTGTTCATACTTGAAGGACGTTGCAAATATAAGTTGCATTGCCTTGCTCGCCGGTCAAAGTACTGCATTCAGAGTTGATGCACGCAAAGCCAAAGAAGCCGCTTGAGTTCAGTCCGCACAGGGCGCGAGGCATCGAAAGCTACCGGTCCAGGCGAGACCCGCTGCGCAGAGTTGCCGAGTACAACAGCACCATCTGTCTTGTGAACAGGTCGAGAGGTAGCCGGTTCTGGCAAGCGCCAAAACAAACTGACAATGACCCCCTCAGACAAAGGACCACTGGCACGCCGGTGGCTGAGAAATAGATTGAAAATCAGTCACCGTTTTTGTGGCAACATTGTTCCGGTTCTTTGGCGAGCTGGCAGCAGGCAGTCGACTCTGCCCATCAGCTGGTCAGGAGCAGTTTTTTTCATCGCCCATGGGGGAGGGGGGGGGGGGGGATGAACGGCGCGCCGTCGACACCGTCCGTCTCACCTGAACACAGCTAGCCAGCTCAAAACGCTTTTTATTCGCCACAAAAACGTCTTCCTGGCAGGACAGCGTCTAAATGTGGCCCGTAAAAAGAAGCAAGGCGCCTCGAAACGAGCACGGTGTCATCGAAAAACGCTCCCGGGGGCACGACCGACCTGAGGCCGACGCCAGCGGAAAATCGGCCGGCAGCCCGGCTGACAAAGGTGGCCCGGATGGGTCGGAGAAGTCATAGACGTAGCAGGGCCGGAATGACGGCTGCGGTGGAAAATCGCAGCCTGGGGGTCGCTTTCGTTCCGACTGGGCATCGATCAACGACTCTTTGATAATGCTTGTCGGCCAAGATAATAAAAAGTATCATGTAGGGAATGAGGTGGTCAATGAACGTCAGATATTGGCATACACCTTTACAATTTTGTTGACAGGAAATAAGGACATGACCTGCAATCATGAAGACACAACATATTTTGAATCGCTGTTGCGCAAGTAGATAGGAGCTTTACTTCCTAGGCGCGAACTGCATTGTCCGCGAATTTCAAAAACATACATGAACATCGTGCATGTATAAGAAAAAAAAAAACTATGAGGGAAAATAAACTCTCGGACGTCTGGTGACTTCAGACTTTATCTGTCTGCGTTCACCACTTTAACTGAGACACAGCAGCGGTCATCATCCTTCGCAAAAGCCGCTACGAATTTACGCGAGGTGATCGACGATAAGCGATGAAAAGAGAAATATGTGCTGTTGCTGCACCTATTGTACCAAAACAAAAGTTGTGTCCTCCCAAACGTTAACAGCAGCAAAGCCTATTCAAATGTGTGCTAACACATCCATCAGGGTCCTCACACTGTCTATCCGTTTGCCCGCTGTCCGATGATGACGATTGACATTAGAGTGCGCTTCGGCTGCCTGGGCCGTTTTGCGCTCTCATTTCTCCAGTACCCACAAACCGGACTAAGCCAGAACTTATTCGGTCTTTTCCCAGTGCCACCAGAACTCCATTGCTGATAGTGTGCTTGACTATTATGAAGCAGCCCTGATGAGATGCTCTCCACGCTCAGTGGCGGGGAAGCCCCATAAAAGCGCCGGCGGGCGTGTTCAATGCTACGAGCGGGACCAGGTCACCACTAAGCACTGCCCACTAACTCCGGCTGCCAATTTCCCTTCGCTCTGGCATAACGGTGTGAAGGACCCATGTAATTGTGAATCTGACATCCGTCATGGGCCGTGTCGCTGTCCGGCGCGCGCTCTCGTGGCGGCGGAATCGACACCTCGCCGGCCACCAGGTCATTAATTCGCCTGGTGCCGGCGGATCCGGCCGCGCCCGCCCCCAATTACAGCCGTCCCCGCGCGCCCCTCCCCGGCCGCCAGACGCCCCGGGCCGCGCCGGCCCGCCGCCGCAGCCCCCCCCCCCCCCCTGCTGCCAGATGACACAAGGTGCTGTCTGCGGCGCCGATCTCAGATGATTCGGGTCGACTCTCACGGCAATACGAGCCGTGGGCCGGCGCCGCAGGTGGCTCCTCGCCGCGCTCCCACATCTGGCCAGGCTCCGGCCGGCGACCGCGCGGCGCCGGCGGGACGCCGCCGCGACTCACGCCCGTCCCGGGAACACACGGACCAGCGGGTGGGAGGCGGGGGGACTTACCACCTGCGTGGGGGGACCGTGGCCCACCTCGTGCACCTCCAGCTTCTCCTTGGAGGGGAAGGTCATGCCGCACGTCTGGCACATGTGGCCGATGGGCGAGGCCAGCGCCGGCGCCCCCAGCCCGGTGGAGCCGGCCAGGCCGCCCTTCAGCGTCAGCGCCGCCACTGCAACGGACAGACGCACACCCCGTCAGAGGATGACAGCTGCGGCGGGCAGGCAGGCGCACGTCGATGGCGGCGTCCGAACGGTGTTTGCTGATGTGGGCCTAGGGCCCCACAACTGCTTGGTTATTCGGCGCACATAACTAGCGGTGATGATGAACGCTACAAACGACAGACACAGCGATGGCGTTGGGGACGAGGACTGCTGAAATCGGGGTTTGGGACATCAAGTGCCGGTACCGGGTAACATTTCAATAACACTGTGTAGCGTGCCCCAATTCACAAACGGCATCGCTCAAAACAGGAAGTTGTGACGATTATACCGCCGACTCAGAGCAAAGCGATATTGCCATACTGTAACAGTAAGACGCTTTTTGCGGCGCGGGACCGGCGAGACGAGCGCTGACTCGTCTCGTCTCGTCTCGTCTCGTCTCGTCTCTCGCTGACTCGTCTCGTCTCACCAGTTGGATGATCTTTAGATGACAGTACAGGAAACTCGTCGACTGCGAGCGCTTACGCGAATGGGGCTTACAGCAGCATCTCAATATCCCCCTTTCACGAGTTTAACAGGCAAAGGTGCGCTGATCGTTGACGTCCGAGCCAAAATTTACCAACGACATCGCTTAAAAATGACTGGCTGGAGTCTGGTCTGGCCTGATAATTTCAAGTGACGAAAGCGATAAATATGAAGAGATATTTTGGGATCCATGACCATGATAGCATTGTAGGATACACACATAGTTTGAGAAAATGCATGCTGCAATACAACGGTGACACATAGTATAGCCCGCACTATCGTTCCTTTCCTCTTCTATCAATATGAGCCTCCTCTCACCGGGGGCACCTCCTCACCGATACTTGGACCGCTTTCGATCCGTGTTACTTAACTTTTTCGCGATTTGCAAAATTTACGTTCCTCATGTTGTATGTATCAAATGTGTGGATGACAGATCAGTGATATTGTTACGTTGCAAATACACAACGTTTACGTGATATTGCTATGTTGCGGATACACATTACCAATTTACAATGATGTTTTGAGATGCATTACCATGTAAGTATTGTAGAATACACAAATAATTTGAGTTAATGCATGTTGCAATGCAACAGTGGCACAAAGTTTAGCCAGCACTATTGTTTGTTTCCTCTTTTGGACCATTTTCGACCCGTAAAACTTAGCATTTTCGCAATTTGCAACATTTGTGTTCCACATGTTGCATGCATCAAATATGCAGATGAGAGACCAGTGGTATTGCTACGTTGCAAATACACAACGTTCAATTAAAAACCTTGCATTTAAGTGCCTCCACAATACGGCAGCCCAACATCTTACAAACTTTGCTACGTCCGGCTGAATATTTTACGACGATACGACCAGCGGTTGTACAGATATAATTCTGTGAAAAACGTCACTTGCCGTGAGCTACAAGATGACACGTCGGCCCGCGGTCTCGCTCACAAACAGAGATATCACGGTACGTAAGAGACAGATCTGCCGTTGCACACGTATGGACATAACCAGCCACCTGCAGGACGGAAGGAACATATACGCGGGCCCTTCCACCGTACAGAGGAAACGCTAACATCACTAGTGCAAAGCAATCGCTGTTGTGATGATACAAACCTAAAGGAGCTTCTGCTGTGCAAAAGACACTGCCTACCGGTTTAAATGCTACAAAGCACTTCTGTTTTGACAAACACACACATTTAGTTCTGTCATAATGTAGACGGACGTGATTTTCCATCGTAATGCAGACACGGTTCTGAACGAACCTCCATTAAACCGCGAACCCATGCATGCTTTGGTCGCGAATGAACAGGGAGAGTGGACCACGGCTGCCGTCTGTCGTGGAAATGAATAGCAACTCTTAGATGACTCATGAAAAGAAAAAAAACATGATCAGCCATTCAACCCCTCAAATCCCCTAACTCCGTTTTTAAATTCCTCTCTCCCCTTCGACACAGGCACAGATAAGAACAGATTAGGGACCGACAAGTTTGTCGAACGGGTCGGGCCACCCGGGCCGCCGTGGCCCCGCCGGCCGACAAATGAAGACGCGCTGACCGGCCGCCGGTGCCGGGTCCGAAAGGTCATTCCGAATGCAGATTTGCGGCGTCCGGACGTGGAACGAGGGGCCATCCTTCTGCTGACAGTGTCGGCCCGCCGCTGTCGCGCCGGCCGCCTCGTCGCACCGCTCGAGTGCGGCCAATCGCGCCAGGCCGGCCGGCCGCACGAAAACCCGGCCAAGCTAATGCCGGCTCCATCCGGCCACCCGATTCGACAGATCGCTCTTATATTATTAACACTATATATCATAATCAAATGCTTGCATTGGCGACGGTATCAGCGGTCATCTCGGCTGCAAATTGCACGGTCGTCCGACGGATGAGGCTGCCGGGATATGAGGCCGCTGGCCGCTGTCCAGCCACGAATGAACAGGCCACGTGAAGCGAATCACGAGCGACCGCGCGCTGACTGTGCGCTCTGAATTGTCGCCGCGCCCAGATAAGGTGTATAAATCAAAATGAGTACTTTATGGGCTACAAAGCCGGCAGGAGCGGGATGAGCGGCTCCGTCGGCGGCGGCGGCGGCGGCCGCCGCCGGCCGGCCCGGCGCCCCGGCGGCCACCTCCCCCGCATGAGGCCGGCAGCTCGTCGAGCGCCGCCTAACGGCATGCAAGTCCATAATGGCCGGCAGCGCGGCTGTAACGGCAGAGACAACAGGGCCATAAAGGGAGCGGCCGGCGGCGTGACGGGACGAGTCGGGGCGAGGTCGGGCCGCCGGCGCGCTGCTCGGCCCGGCGGGGCGCCATCGGAATCGGCGGCGGCGCCGCGCGGCCGCCGCCGCCGGCAATCAGCGATGGCGCGCAGCCGCTCTGAAGCAGAAATGATTTGGTACTGGCGTGCTCGAGCCTCGCCGCTCAGCTTGTTTCATGTACTGTATATCAGTCAGCCATCTTAAGGAGGGTCCATAATTTGGCCGATCCGCCCGGGCCGACGAGTGAAATCTACCAGAGGCGGATTTAGTGGCACGCTGAAATGTGAAGCGGCGATAAGCCGGGCCGCTGTCGGGCGCATCCGGTGCAGGCCGGAGGAGAGGCGCCGCCGCCGGCGACCCGGCCAGGTGGCCAGGGCCAGCCCCGACCGACCCCGGGCTGTCGCACCCCTGGCGGCCGAGGGATGGCACACGCGCGGCGCTAATGGCCAGAGGTGAGGGCCGCGATTATCGCGGGTGCGACACCCCGACTCCAAACGGAAGGGCCGCGGAACCTGGCGTGGATTACGGCCATGATCGCCGGAAGTCTTTGACATTGCTCGCCGGTGAGCGGAGTTTCCCCGCGAAAAGCGGGTGCCCATAGTCCTCAGGTCTTCACTCCATAGGTCTCCGGTCTCAATCTTCTTAGTGCGATGCCTCATATGATGCGCTATCAACTCCAGCGCCGTCAGCGCGATGCATGCTGAATAATTGCGGAGCCAGCGAATGCCAATTTGACGACAGAACCGCGTGCCAGACTGTGGACGCGACCACAGCCACCAGCTTTGAAGGAGATCACGCACGCAACGTATACAACATGCTATCTCATACGAGGGAGCACCTCCTGTGAGCATTCCCTCCTGTGACGCTTCTTCTCGTGGACGGGTGTCAAACTTTTCGTCAGCATAGGACACCGACAATTTGTCACGACTTCGCTGATGGGTCTGATACGAAGCTGTCAAATAATTTTCCTCCAGGTCATCAGACCGATACGTCACCAGATTATCCATGCGATTGGTCGCCAGCTTGCCCGACCGATTGGCGTCCGGTCCGCAGACCGATCGGTCGTCAGGTCAACCGGACGATTGATGGCAAAGTCAATTAACCGATGAGTCAGGTCAACCGGCCAGTTCGTCCGCGGCCCGTCGGACAGGTCAATGGATTGGGATCAGCGCCGGCCGTCAGCTGTCTGCCGCGTCCCGACCACCTCCACCGACCCCACCCAGCGTGACTCATGCCCGCCGCCGACAGGTCACCGTCGCCCTCGCCTGTGGCCCGTCCCCGGTCCACCTGAGCCGGCCGGTCCCGCTCCCTCGCGCCGGCCGGCCGGCCCGACGGCCGCCGTCGAATCACTGGCTCGCAGACCGGCGGTACAAAGATCCAAATGGCGCGCCATCCGCTCGGCCGATCGACCTGTACAGCGATCATCGGCGACCGAATCGAGTCCAGGTCACCATTGTCCGGCGATATTGAGCCGTCAGCGGCGACGGCCGGACACCGCGGCCGCTCCGGCCCGTCCAGCCCGGCCAGATCGCATGCACGGAGGCCACTCGGCCGGCGCCTAATTAAAATCAGATAGCTGGCAGCACAGGCCGTGGGGACCGGGCACCCGACGAGCCACTGGCTGCTATTACACGGGATGAACACGCCGGCTGACACCGACGTGAATCACCCGACACCAACTGACACCAGCGTGAATCAGAGAACGGAGGGCGATAAGGTCACCGAGGTTTCAGACAGCCGAGATGCTGCGACGTGTCGAAACACGCAGCCCTCCTCCCAAGCGTGGATCAAGTACGAACGCATGCAGCTCTAGAAGGCGATACGATACACGCACTGACACGCACGCACACACAAGCACAGACAGAGAGGCCGGGGCGCCTCTACCTCGCCGGCCACCGGCGAGGTTCGCTTACGTGGATCGGGCAGCCACGGGCTCCACAGCTTGGCGAACGGCAGCGGTGGCAGCGGCATTGGACAGGCGCTCATCGCGCTATACCGGCCGCCGGCCGCCAGCAGACTGTCATAGGCCGAGTAGAACATGGCACGGCGGACACCTGCGGCCGCCAGGCCCGGACGGACCGCTCACGCACTGCTGCCCTCTGTCGGCCGCGGCGCCAAGCAGCCGGCCGCGCGCGCCGTGCGTCCCCCGCCGAGGAGGAGCGCGCTCTGGACGCAACAAGCCAAGACGACAGGACTGGGCCGCCGCCGACCGCCGGCGCAGCGGCCACTTGTAACACAAAGGCCACGACACGGGCCCGCCCGCCGCCCGGCCGGGAGGTGACGGCCCGCGCGCGCGGGGAGGGGCCGCCGGCCGGGCCGGGGCGGGGCGACGGTGACCTGGCGCGGCCGCGGTGCGCTCGCAGCGCGCGCGCTCGGCGCCAGCGGGCCGCTGGCGCCTCCGGCAGCTCGCGCCCGCTCGTAATTGGAGCCCCGCGGGGCCCGTGCCCGCCGGAGGTCCCGTAAAGCTATAATCAGCCGTCACGTATCATACATTCCACCTGTGAACGCGGCGCCCTGGGGAGCGAATTACGGCTATTCCGCCAGCGGCCGCGGCTCCCCGGCCGCGGTGACATTTCATTATTAGCGCGCTCTCAATAAAGGTTCCCGCAAGCGGCTCTCAAGAGGGGCGCTATTGGCCCAAATTAAATACGTAGGTGCCAGCGCCGGCTCAGGGGAGGACAGTAATTGTCGCCAAATGAGTGTTATTCTTCTTGGCCAAATGAGAAAAGACCTACTATTTTCAGTGTCATCCGGGGCGAGAGAATTGCGAGACAGAAGACGTGCGGGCGGTGGCCGAGCCGGCGTGGCAAGCGTGCTGAGACCGCCAATGCCGTCAGGTGACAAAGTCGGCGCGTGCTTTACGTCCGCGTGAATCGTGGTTGACACTGCAGACGGCCGACACGACCTACATCTGACCTGTGCCTTGGGCAGTATGCTAGCAAATCAGCAAGGCTAACTTGATCCCCGGCAGAAGCACCGCACAAACACAGCGCTCTCGCGCTGGAACAAATGACGCGGTGGCAGAGACCCCGGGCATTCCACACACGGCGTGCTCTTCCGCGTGCGAAACATATGGACTTGCATTGCAAGTTTCCAGGCAAGGCTGACTGAAAGCGAAATGTGCGCACGAATACGGGTTCCGAAGATATGACGCATATTCTGTTGTGCAGCCAGACATGGCGGTTATTTGCACTGGAGGAAGCACATCTATTCAGTTTTGTATCAGACTCCATCGGCATCGATCTACAGGATCAGATGCTAGATGACCTCCAAGGATTTCAAGGCTGACTAATTGAGGGCCACGTTTTTGTCACACTTAATTATTAGCGGTGGAACAAAAGCACAAATCCCAGGTGAAATCAAATGAAGCCGATTCCAAACTGTGACCAAAACCATCAATTCACTTCCCGAAGCAACTACTCATGCTGTAGTAATAATAAAGACAGTCCTATTGGAATGAAGTCAAGCATACGTCTGTACATCATGGTGAATGAACTGTCGGTCCAAACTGTTTGACGTAGTACCACTGGTGAGCTACAAGTTCAGAATCGCCGCTGCCATCACTCTCCCGCCGAAGCCAGATAGTTTTGGTCGCTCATTATTCTTCATCCAAAACTTCACTGCAAATGAGAGGTCAGCCTCATGATAACCGCTGTATCTGGTGCTCAAGGATTTATGGAGTGGTTAATCAAAAAGACGACGAAACCTCCTGAGGTAAGGGTGCTAGAAACCAAACCGAATCGAAGCGCTTATCGAACTGGTGTCAAAGCTGAGCGAACAAATAAGCAGTGGCATGGAAGCATCATCCTCAGAACATACCCTCAGATGCCAAAAACTACGGGCAACGATTTTGGCGTAAGGCCGCAGAGAACGCGTTCTTTATCTAAAAATGGTGACTCAATCAATTGTTGTTTGATGTTGAACGTGGGAAGTGTGGCGTTTAGGTTCGGTGCGCAATTAATGTGGCGTGATGGTTCGGTACGCACCATATGTGTACCAAACCATCCTGCATCATAACGAGAAGGATAGAGTGCAACGCAAGAGTGCACGATCGCCATAAGTACATCTGGAAACATATTGCCTCCAGCCAGCGCATTTTTGCAATTTTTCACAGGCCCACATATCATTTCAAGGCCGCTTTCTGTGAACTAAAGGAGCATTTCCTGCCAAAAAAGGCCACTTTATGGAGGAACGAAAGGACACATAACTAATGAAAAGTTACAGGGACATCACATCGAAAAGATAATGACGGTTACTGAAAAATCACATATGACCGCTACATCCCACTAGAGCACCGCCATCATCGGCGCTCGGGCCTTCGCTGGTGCTTGTTACAGAGGTACGACCATGTACGTACCATGAGGTACGACCATGTACGTGAACTGAGCGGTCGCAGTATGACGGGCTACCCGACGGCAGCGGCGCGATTTCGTATCGCTGGCGCCAGCAACGAGTTGCGACGCAGTGGCACCAAAATGGGAGGCGCTGGGTCGCACACGGAGGGGCCGCGTCGCATGCATGCGACGCAGTGGCACCAAACTGGGAGGCGCTGGGTCGCACACGGAGGGGCCGCGTCGTATGCATGTGACGCAGTGGCACCAAAATGGGAGGCGCTGGGTCGCACACGGAGGGGCCGCGTCGCATGCATGTGACGCAGTGGCACCAAAATGGGAGGCGCTGGGTCGCACACGGAGGGGCCGCGTCGCATGCATGTGACGCAGTGGCACCAAAATGGGAGGCGCTGGGTCGCACACGGAGGGGCCGCGTCGGGTCGCACACGGAGGGGCCGCGTCGCATGCATGTGACGCAGTGGCACCAGAATGGGAGGCGCTGGGTCGCACACGGAGGGGCCGCGTCGCATGCATGTGACGCAGTGCGATGAGAAAAAGTGTTTCCTGCTTTAAACCAAAGATGCCTGTGTGACAAATCTGTGGGTAACATATAACCAGCTCGTGCTAAGCTTCTTGGCACCCATCAAACAAAACCGACACAAACATTGCTGTACGAATCTTTGTACTACAAATCTGTCAAACAGAGCACCAAAGCGGCACATCGCTGGAGTGAAGTGTTTGTCCCATTCTCACAGTTCTATTTCGCACGCGTGTTCTACGAAAAATCTTCACAGGAGTCAATGCTTGGCACGTCACGTTTTAATGGGCCAACAAAGCGTCAAAACTACGAAACACCGGAACAGCTTCCATTCGAAAAATCTACGCGTCGATTTTCCGTGGAGCCGGCCCGAGTGATTCAAGAGAAACGCATAAACAACACGCCGGTTCTGAGATAACGGCCAGCAACCTTGCAGATTCCAGCCAAACAAAATCTGACATTCACCTCCGGTCGCCAACAACAGCCATGCCCAGATAAGAATCCACGCCGAGCGTCCGACTGAAGTGCCACGCCACCCCTTGAAGGCGATAAGATTAGAGGAAAATGGCCTGGCCCCAGCGTGTTCCGCAAGGTGAGAGGCTGTTTCCAGCGTGGGAAGGCAGCGCAAAACAAGCCCTCCTGGCTTCCCCGAATAGCCATCCCAATCGGCACGGTCATATCGGGTTTCCGAGATTGCGGCCGGCTGCGGGCACCGGGCACGTTTGCACAAGGCGGACCTCGCTCGGGGGGAGGGCGGCGGAGGACGGCACCACACGTGACACGGTGGAGGATGTCGTCACCCACCAGCTGGCCACCCCACCGCAGCGCGGCCACCGCCGCGCCGTCACGCGGTTAAGGCACGCCGATAACGTGCCGCTGGTGCGCGGGTCAGAGGCGCCCACTCACGGTACAGGCGCACCGGCCGGCTACAGCCGCCCGCGGAACAGCCGTTCCAGTACAGCCTCACCGACCCGCAGTCCAGACGTGCTGGCTAGCCACGGCACCATGCGATGCAACCATGCTGGTACAGCCACACCGACCCGCGGTAAAAGGTACAGCCACACCGACCCGCGGTGCAGGGTACAGCCACACCGACCCGCGGTACAGGGTACAACCACACCGACCCACGGTATTATCAAAACGAGCCAGCCTGTGCCCAGCCAGGTGTTGCTGACTCGCATTCCATCAGTGCACCATCACACGTTCTACCCACTTTTCAGGCACGTGCATAATGTGCTAAATAGACCGCACAAAAGCCTATGGAAAACCATACGAGCTCGACCTTCTTCATTATCAAAACAGTTAGGACTAGCTGCAAAGAAAAAGGTAGAGGATGAAGGAAGAGTGAAAGAAAGACAAAGGGAGTGAAACAGGAAGGTCTGAACAGAGAAGCACGGGTCAGTAGCTTAACCAGGTGGTAACCTTGCCCCCTATTTTGAGAGCTCGAGCTACCTGGCGATGGGCTATATACATATATATATATATATATATATATATATATATATATATATATATATATATATATACATATATATATATATATATATATATATATATATATATATATATATATATGAGAGCTCAACATTGGCACTCAACTCACTTGGTTAGGACCTGGCCCGGCACTCTTAAAAAAGATCCTGAGTGTTCCGTGCCTGCCTCGCTGCCTCTACCACGCGCAACAAGTAGAAAGCCACTCAAGAATGGCATTCATGTCTGCCACAAACTAGCTATCGTGCGTAGTTCTCCTGAACAATCCCTTGATCCAGCGGCATCGGCCCTGCGTAACACGTCACACTGCTGTAACCGACCTGAAAGCAGAACCTGACCTCAGCAGTTCTCCGCAATGCCAGCAATAGCTCATTGCGGGTCAGTCACGGGTCGCAGGGCGGCACTCCGCGAACGCGAGAAGCCGCGCGAAGTTGCACAATCCGGCTTCAGGCAAAGCGGCGTTCAGTCGGCCGCAGGCGGCACTCTCCGCCTCCCAGGAGATAAGGCGCAGAGGCGCCCGCCGCCGCCGCCGGCCGGCGCTTCCTGCCGCGGCGACTTTGAGCGCGGCGGCGCACGTGGTGCCGCGTCGTCACCTATCGGCGCAGCATCCGAGCGGCGCTGGCGGCCCCTTCCTCCTCGCCGCCCTTCCGGCGGCCCGGCTGCCGACCCCGTCGTTCCCCGGCCTGCAGCCGTCCGCGCGGGGCACCACCGGCCGCCTGCGGACACACGGCTCGCGGGGCGCCCCGCTGTTCGGAGAGGCCGCTCCTGAGTCATCTGGACGCTGGCAGGGCCGCTCTCCTCTGCAGCGGTCTCCGCGTGGGCCGCTCTCCTCTGCAGCGGTCTCCGCATGGGCCGCTCTCCTCTGCAGCGGTCTCCGTATGGGCCGCTCTCCTCTGCAGCGGTCTCCGCAGCGGCCGCTCTCCTCTGCAGCGGTCTCCGCAGGAGCCGCTCTCCTCTGCACCGGTCTCCGCAGGGGCCGCTCTCCTCTGCAGCGGTCTCCGTATGGGCCGTTCTCCTCTGCAGCGGTCTCCGTATGGGCCGCTCTCCTCTGCAGCGGTCTCCGCATGGGCCGCTCTCCTCTGCAGCGGTCTCCGCATGGGCCGCTCTCCTCTGCAGCGGTCTCCGTGACGCTCGACGGAGAGCGAGGGAAGGCCTTTCGGCGACGGCGTCGCCCGACGAACGGCCGCTTACATGCTGGGTCACTGAAGTGGCAGTGGGTCCACGTGACCAGCGGCCGGCCCTCAGTCAGCGCCCAGCCATGACCAACCCCGCTGTCCCGTCCTACTGCGGGACCTGTTGGTCCTGCAGCGAGGAACCTACTGCTTCCTGGGGCGTCGCGTCTAGTCTGGGTGACAGCACACTGCACTCAGTGCCGGGGCATATATCGTCGTGTCAACAGAGGCACCCTGCTCGACAGCAGTAGCTTCCGAGGCGGTGAAGTAAGGCGTTGGTTGTGTACATTCCTCATGCCGGCTACTGGTCTGCTGGCGGGCGGCTGCCTGTTTTCGAGGGCCACGTCACGCTCCCACCACTCGGCGTCCATCATCGCCGCATGCGCGCCGAAGTGGTACCAGCGGCTCATTTCAAAGGCCGCCGGGCCCAGCGCCGCTGACCGGTCCGTTTACGTCACCAGGCGAGATCAAAACGGCCGCAGGACCCGGACGCGGGCCGCCTCAGGAAGCAAAGCCTGCCGCGCCGCCGGCGACGCGGCGCGGCGTGCGTCGCTTGGCAACGGCTGTCCCCACCTGTCGCCGACGTCGGACCGCGCCGATACACCGCTCGGCGTCGGGGCCAGCCAATCGGACGGGCGCCTGACCGCCGGCAGCGACGCCCCCGAGAAACCCCGCCGCGCCCGCCGGCCGCGCGGGGCCCACCCGCGGCGACGCTGAGGTCCCGTTCAAGTCGAGCTCCTCCGCTGAAGGGCACCGCTCAGGTCCCGGCTCGGGCACGGGACCGGTGCCCGCGTCCCAGAGTGGCGCCATCCCGGCCGGCCGGCGCCTGTCGGAGGGGAGGGGTGCGCACCGCCGACAGATGTGCTCCCGCCGCGTCCGGCCATCGCGCCACTGAACCGGCGCATTATCCAATTAATCCCGCAGCCGGCACGTACAGCACTACCTGCCACGTAACCATTTTTCACTTGAATTCAATTGGCGCACTCCCCTGCCGGCGCGGCCAGCGCTCAAGGACAAATAAATTCCCGCCCAATTAGCGGCCATTCGGGCGGTGGCGGCGACGGCTGGTGGCGCGCGCTCGCGCCGCTCAGGCCACAAGGTAGGCAGTTGGGCCGGGGCCCCACCGCCGCGACAGCGCTGGGCTCGCGCGCCAACTCGCGGCGACGACGCGGCGTTAACCGGCGCGCACCGCATGCGCCGTCACCCCCCCGACATATTGTTCTAAGCCGGAACATCAGCTTGGTTCTCGGTTTGAATAAATTCCAGCCAGGTTCAATTTCGGCGGTGTTTCATTCAGGTCCGGTCCAATATCTTCCGCGGCGATTCTCTATGAAGTACGTGACACTTGTGTCAAGCCGGCCCGCCGCCGTGATTTCTAGTGGTCGTCGAGAGGCGTAATGGGCCAACATTTGCCAAAAGGTCAACACCCGTGAGCAGTGATTGGACACGGGCGCCAGTGGCGGGATCACAGCCGGACGCAGGTCCCGTCAGGGTTGGATGGGGAGGAGAACTTCAACTGAAGAGGCTGCAGAGCACAGGCTCGGCTAAACTGAGGGAGACCGAGGTATCAACCATAGCGGCTCAGATGAAGCCCTTGACTGCCATGCTGCCCATGGTGGGTCGAACAAACCAAGGCAGTAATACGAAGTCAGATGGGAAGCAGTGAACCAAACGTGTAAAACGGCACTGGCAGGGGGGGGGGGGCGGAGGCCTGTATGCAGACGAAAACGGCACGAAGTTTGTGCGGGCAGAAACCAACCAGAACCAAGAAAGCCTCCCGTCGCGTCGCTGCTGCTCACGCGCTATCCCTGAACCTGAACTGCGATTACTTACCACGGCGATGGCACTGGCTCGGCGCGCAGCGTCGGGCCGGCGGCGGCGGCGGCGGCGCCCGGCTGGCGTGGCGTGCCCCCGGCAGGCCGCCCCTAGTTGGGTCGTGTCACAGCCGCCGATACGATCGCGTCCAATTTGCCGTTATCAGTACCTCGGGCTCAAGTCCCAATGAAGTCAGGTCCACCGGACGGCACATTTGTTATTGTTCGTCGGTTAACTAGGGTTTGATTAGCGATAAGCGCCGCTGCAATTTGGCCCTTATCGGCGTCCATCACTCGGCTGCGTCGACGGATTTGTTGCCGGCCGCGGCTACGGTTGAAAAAGACGCGACGGCCGCCGCAGGCCGCGGCAGCAGCGCACCCCACCGACTGCACCCGCCTCCAAAGAAGCAGAACGGTCGCACTGCACTTCAGCCACGATGGGGAAATTAACGCTGCCGAAAAAGACACGGCTGCGTAATCAACGCGGCCGCAACGTCAGCCGGCAGGAGGCGCCGGTGCGGCCTGCGGCAAGGGCGCGGCGCCGCTCGGGCGGCGTCCCCGGTGCCCGCCGCACGCCGGCCATCTATCTCGCTATCTAAGCGGGCCGTTCCACTGCTCGCCAGCACCCTTTCCGGCGCCAGCGCACCCCCGCACTGTGGCTGACTGGTGGCCGCCATTTTCCCGCCTATGAAAAATGGCAACTACTCTTGTAATGATAACGGTGAAAGTACTTCCCGCGCAAACAGGGGACGAACCGAGCATTAGCCCCTGGAATGCCGGGGATAATCGAACAAATAGCATGCCTTATCGCCAGGATAACAATCAAATTAATCATAGACTGCAGAAATAAACGAGGGCATCCTTCCAGGCAACCGGCCCCCACGCGCCCAAAATACGCAGGATTCTTGGGCAAATTGAGAGGGTCGACCGGTCGTCGTCAGGCCCGGCAACCTGGCGGCCGGCAGCCGCTCCCACTGAGTTATGGCGGCCCGCAGAAAAGGTGGGATATATCATCACGAGAGACCAACGTGGGGGTGACATCTCATTCTCCCAACCTTTAGAGAGAGGCTGCCGCTGGCACTCCGGCCAACGCCCGCCGAGCCCGTAATAAAAGGTGGGCGCCAGAAATCTCCACCCGCAGTCCCCGCGGCGTCTATTCACAGTTCCCGGCGAAGTCAAACTCTTGATTAATTCAAAAGGAGCCAGTGAAAGGAGAAATTTTCGTAATTTCTTGGCCGGATAGGAACCGCACGACGAAAACATGTCGGAGAGGTGGGGTCGTTTTCTGTCCTTCCATGCCATAAGCGGGAGCCATTACGTCCAAGGTGTTAATCCCTTTAGCCTGTAATGGCTTTCAGATACCAGCAATATCCATGGGAATCGGCCGTTCGAACAAATCCCCCCCATTTCGTTATCCATGAAAACGATGGAAACGCTGCCGAGTGATTATCGGGGCATAGGCTGTTCCGCCGAGTAGGTGGGTTGTGCGGCACAGTATATCGGGGCAGGTATGCTATACCTTCAACTTGCCTCACATGCACGGCACTCCAAAAAGCCGCATACTTTGAACATAAACGGTGACGTAATCGAATTCTGCCCAGGAAGGAGAAAAATCGGATCATCCGGGGCTGTTCTGGTCAAGGGCTCCTCTTCGTCGCTGTATGGAAAGGCCCTATGGGAGATTCAGAGGACTCTTTAAGCTCGAGACTTTATTTTGATGTCCTAGGGCGGTTTGTGAGCGTCTAAGCAGCCCTACGAACGTCCTAAACCAACAAAAAAGGGCTGGGTCCTTGGCCCTAGGGGCCCCGCCATCTACACGTTGAGACCATGTACCCGCGAGTCTCCTTCTTGGCTACGCACTGAACATGGACGTGACTGAGTCCAAAGACCGGGGTTCGAGCCCGAACCCCAGTTCGAACCCGTTGTCATGAGTTGTACTGAGTTTCATGTCCATTATTTGCACTCAACACGACTCCGATTCCGATTATGAGTCCTAGGGCCAAGGGCTTGAGGTCGGGGCGGAGCCAGTTCTTTACCACGGTACATAAGTCCGAAGCCGACTACAATTACTAACCGGTGGCGTAGTCAGGATTTCACCGAGTTGGAGGTCACGTCTGGCCATAGGGACCCTTTTCCTATTCAGCTGACCCTTTTTCTCATTTTTCTTTTTAGAATCGCTGCGGGCATCTTCAACCCCAAAAGTGTTGGGGCTTTACGCCTAAAGGGAACGGGTCCTTGCTTCCTCCATGGGTGGGGGGGGGGGGGGGGGGGGAGGGGGGGGGGGCATGCCCCCAAACATCCTCCCTTCGTGACGCTACTAAGTCTATGACTCCCATCATGGTCCGAGTGAGTCCTAAAGCATTCGTACTGAGTTCGCCACTTGTCGAATCGTACAAGACGTTGGTGGTACCCATTACGTTTTCAGACAAAGAGGTTGCTAGGAACAAACCGTTGCAACGTATAACTCGCCACCCTAACCCATTGTAACATGGCCTAGTCTAATCCCTTTTATCCAAACCTCTCCTCTCCTAGTCGCGCTGGCATCATAAAAATACATCATAATACATGTCTTTCATCAGAGAACTTATCTAAATTGACCGACTGGCCATGACGTGCAGGTGCTGATTGTATCACAGGTTGCTCATGTTTTATAACATCGTATGTGTATCGCTGGCGTTGCGTCTCATTTGCATGGATTGCGTGTTCTGTGTTGATCTATGTAGTATGTACTGACGCAGCGTTAGAATAGCCACTCGCTGGATTTCGCCAAGGTTCGCAATAATAATAACAATAACATAGTCATCAGTGGATGGGCCCTTGTCGACGTCAAAAGTTGTTTCCTCCAGACCATCTGCTTTGTTAAAAAATGTACCGAGTACCACAATGGCTTATGTCAGTTGAGAAACAAATTCATTTTCAGTCTGATTCGCCATGTATGGGTAGTGAATAAAATTCAGTTGGTGCCTTCATAATGCATAAAATAAGAAGCTGAGCTCTTTTTAGTTGTTTTACCTGAATAGTTTAAACTGATTTGAGTGGGTCATCTTTCGTCGTTGATCTCAGCGTTAATATGAACGTGAGTCCGAGTCTAATTTTCAATAATTTTTCACTTGATTTTGGGCTAGTTACTGGTCCCCGATCTGACGAAACCGGTTCGTGCCGGAGTTCCAGTTCAATGTTTGTCAAATGTTTATCAAAGCGGTGGGTTTAGCCAAAGTCATTTCTGAAATGTGCCGATAAAGCCAGGTCTGAGTCCTAAAATGTCATAGCCCAGATAAGAGTCGGTGACCTGCCGGATCATACGTGCGTTTTGAACGTCTGTCGCTGGCGGCAAGGTCTCAGGATGTTTCCCACCAGAGGCATGCAACACACGAAACACGCAATCACGTCAAAAGGCATGAGCTAGTAGAAAAGGCGCCTTAACTTACCCCCAAGTCTTCTAAACTGGCACGTATATCGCTCGGTTTTCCCGAACACTGGGCTTGAATAGATGCTTCAACCGACCTTAGTCCGCCTGTTGCCGTATTTGTGCTCCCAGATCTAGCGAAGTTAGATAGCATGCCAGCAAAGCTAAATCATCATTTACAATATTCTTGATCACCAGAAAATTTACGAACATACCAACGGTTGGTTGAAGATTGTAAAACATGTCATGAATACAGCAAAACTATCTTAAATTTACATTCCTTGCTACACAAACAGCCCATGTGTGTAACTTGGCTGAGAAATTCAGAACGTAAATGTATTAATATTTTGCCAAAATGAGTCTTTCATCCAGTAGCGGCCGTAAATTCACATTTTTTGTACCTTTCATACCATGAGACAATTTTGCATACTTGCACCAAACTACATAACTGTTCACTTAAGTAAAATTATATATAAATCGTATATAAATATAAAAATATAAAAATCTATGCTCAAGATACCAAATATATAAAAATCTATGCTCAAGATAACGCACGCACAACTTCTATGGCAATCGCACGACCTTGCATGCTATGTGCACTTATCACATTTTTAGCCAGTTGAGCGATATATCCATGGACGCACTTATGGGTGAATCGGCACTGAATCGCGCACACTGATCCTCTACAAACGCACCTAGACTTGGGCGCGTTGTGCTACCGCCCCGCCTACTGATGCACCAGGCGACGCAGCCCTGCCGACCTTACGGAGCCGCGGTCTCAGGCGAGCCGGGCGGACGCCGCAGACACCCGGCCAATAAAAAACACTCGCCCGCCAGACCCCCGACCATTCGCCGCCGAAAATCCTCTAATGCCGCCATCCCGTATGCCGGCACTGTCCCCAGCTGCAATTAATTCCCCCGTAAAAGATAGACTAGGTCGGCCGACATGGAAAAGGTGTTACCTAGCTCACCTCGGCTGAATAAGCCATCAGCCGTTTTTCGGCGTCAAAAGCGCGGGGCGCCCTGACGGACAGGGTCTGGTGGCGACAGGCGCACGGGTCGTCGACGTCGTCACTGAGCTGCATGAGCCTCGGCGGTGCGCCGCAGTTTGCATATAACTGGCCGGGGCACGTCGTCGGCCGAAGAAAAATTACACCGCCAGTAATAAAAGGCAAACGTGCACCTTTTAAAAATTACACCCCATTTACAACTCATCGTTTAATTCAGTCCGACCGCGTGCATCTAATTGCCTTCCCCGTTTCCAATTCGAGATATATTGGGGTATAATTTTCCTTAACTGACGGACAAATGGTGCCGGGTCAAGGAGAGAGGGAGGGAGGGAGAGAGAGGGAGGAGAGAGGGAGGGGAGGGAGAGAGAGAGGGAGGATGAGAGAGAGAGAGAGAGAGAGAGAGGAGAGAGAGAGAGAGAGAGAGAGGAGAGAGAGAGAGAGAGAGAGAGAGAGAGAGAGAGAGAGAGAGAGAGAGAGAGAGAGAGGAGAGAGAGAGAGAGAGGAGAGAGAGAGAGAGAGAGAGAGAGAGAGAGAGAGAGAGAGAGAGAGAGAAGAGAGAAGAGAGAGAGAGAGAGAGAGAGAGAGAGAGAGAGAGAGGGAGAGAGAAGAGAGAGAGAGAGAGAGATAGAGAGAGAGAAGAGAGAGGAGAGAGAGAGGAAGAGAAGAGAGAGAAGGAGAGTAGAGAGAGGAGAGAGAGAGAAGAGAGAGAGAGAGTGCATGCCACACGTCCCGCCCCACCCCGAATAATCGAATGCGGCCGAGGGCGAGGGCGGTGGCGGCGGCGGCGGCTGCGGCCGCTGACACCGACAGGTGGGAGGGGAGCGGCATCAGAGGTGATGGCGGCCGTGTCGGGCACACACCTCGGCAGCCGACCCCAGCTGGCGCGCGGGCGGTGCAGGGCGAGGCTCTGGTCCTGCGAGTGACGGCCCTTCGGCTCGCAGAGGTGTCACCGCGGCAGTTGTTTGGGCGGCCAGCAAACAAGCACCCACGGCTGCCACGACCGGGCAGATGCACTTTTTGGACGGCCTTTCTGGGATGTTTGCGTGCTTCGTTTTCGCGTTCGGCTGAGCAAGTTAACTAGCTAATCTTGCTTTGTCAGTTCCAGAGTATTTGAAACACGCAAAAAATTCCGCTCACCCGCCTCGCCGTCAACAGCGCGTATGTCTTGCACTTCACGCAGCTCCCTCTGCAGGATGGTCCCGTTTGAAGAGTGAGCAATCCTGACATTTACAAGCCGATTCAGTCCGGGGCAATTCCAGCGGGTGTCATCGACGGGAAGAGACACCGGTGCGGAAATAAACCTTGCCCTTCCAGCATCGGCGCCCTCGTGAGAGAAGAACACCGTAAACGGCGATGTTGAGCCCACGAATAAACAACACAGAAACGTGATCTTCCGGTCACTCGTCAACCAGGAAAATGTGACTCAGTCTTATAATCCCCCGACACTGAGCAATCGCAAATGCGGACAGGATCACCGCGTCGACATGCCGACCAAATGAATGTTAGCATTCGCGGGAGGGAACTCATCCTCTGCTCAGCGGCAGCGCAACGGAATGCCCCAGCGGGGCGGATACGGATTTGGGACGTACTGATGATGGCTTTGCTTTCAGTGAAAGCTACATTTGTACTTAGGTTTGGAGCCGGGCGAGCCCAGCCGCCGAAGGTGACAACAAAGTGTCGCCGAAGCCGTGTTGCAGCCGTGCCGCATCAAAAGCCCGAGCTATTCCGACGAGGACAAATAAACAGAGGCGTCTGAGCGGGGCCGGTTGGGTAGGGGGGGGGGGGGCGTGCTGGGGGAGGGTAAGGACCGACCGAGCGCCAGACATTGCTGAGTGTTTACCCCAAAACATTACCGAGAGTCGGACGCCTGATAAGGCCGCTGGCGGTAGTCGGGCCACCGCACGGACCAGCGGGGTTCGGATGGCGCTGATCGGGTCTCCTGGGTTCAGCCCGGTTCGAACGAACCCTGGCCGGGGTCGTGGCTGACTGCAGCTGGCGGCCGGGTCCTTTACCGGCTCGAGTACTTCGGGCGAACTGCCGCGTCGGGCGGCTTGCCTGACCCTGGGCCGAGGATGGCCCGCTGACGGGAGTGGGGATGGGGGGGGGGGACGCCCGGACCGGCATCAGTGTAATCGGACGCCCACCTGCCGCCAGCGCCGGCGCCGCTCCCTCCGTCTAGACGAGCGCCACAACAAACAGACGCGCCGCACTGCGCCGGTTTTTGCCGCCGTGTGTCACGCCCGCAAGTGGGCGCAGTCTGTCTACGACACCGGCCCCCCATCACGGCCGAACGCGCCGCCCAGGTGGACTCAAGGACCGGACCTCACTCGCATGCCCTCATCTAGCGTGTGTCGTCATCGTACTCTCTGGCCCGGGATGCACGTCTGAAAGCCAGGGCCCAGCATATTGAAGTTTCTTTTTCCGCGCTGCGAAACAGACACGGTCTGTGGATGGTCGGCGTTCCATCCGAAAAACAGAGCGCTGTTATCTCAAAGTTTATAGGACGTGTAACGCACTTGGGGCCGCCCCTTGACACACTGTTTGTCGCACGTGGCTCGGCAGATTTTCATAAAGCGGGAGTTATGACCTGTGTTTGTCATACCGCTTTTTCAGCCACATTTGACACTGGTGGTCGTCATCTGTTATTGCGAGTGGCCAGTCTTTAATCAGCTAACCGCGGCAGCGTGTCTGGCTTCCCTCCGGACCGCGAGCGTGTGCGCAAACTAAACAGGCACCTAGACGTGACACACGGCAATTTCTCAACGGCGATTCAGGAAACGAATGACGCATTCCGCCAGAACGCTGGATTATGTCAGACGAGCCGTGCATGGGTACAGCCCCGCTGCGGGGGCGCCCTGCCGCAGCTGACGACCGCAGCCAGCTGCAGCGTGGGCGCAGACTCACCGGTGACGTCGGCGGCATCGCGACATTTCGCTCCGGTGCTGATCGGGAGGCTCCAGCCGTTCAGTGACCGGTGTCGCTCCGCTGCAGCACACCGATTCGCGTTTCCGGCATGCGTCTGCCAGCGTCGCTGTTATTTTCGCCGAGTTGATCCCCGCGCAGGGAGTTTTATTTCCCTGTTTATGTTCCCATTTCATTTGGTCCACGTTTGTCACGGCGTATTACACAAGTCACATTAGTTTGAGCGGGAAACAATGCAGTGTTAGCCGCATGGCTGTGCAGGCATTAACTTCTGGCCCCCACCAGCAGCGTAATTCCAAAACAAAGGTGGATGAGCCCCGTAAAGAAGCGGCATGTTCAACACACACTGACAGGGCCAATCCGCTCCAGATAACCAGTTGGCCTCTAGCGTGCAAAAACAGATCTCCCGTGCACTGCACGTCACCGCACTGCGTGCAGTCACAAGCTGAGCTCGGGCTTGGTGCGAGGCTGCTTCCGCGTTGGCCACATTTTGTAGTCAACCATTCCCGAACCAATCAGTTATGGAAGCAAAGTCTCAGGACGGGTCAGCACGGTTGCAAGTTACATATGCAGGAATAGCGTGCTGCCCACTTTCACCTTTTCTACAGAAATATCACCTCCAGTAGACTGGGTCAGCCGTAATCACCGCTCCGTGACCCACTAAATATCTAATGAAACGAAACAGGCTATCACGCTACCCGGCGTCACCGGGCGCGCCCTGCGGCGCAGGCTCCACATCTACAGGCAATGAGTCCGGCCGCCGCGGCCGTGGTGCTGACGGAAGGCCGCCGAGGAGCGCGGGCGAGCGGCCGGCCGGAGCCAGCCGCCGTCAGCTCGCCGGTCCAAATCCTCGCGGCGGCCGTAGATCGTCTCGGCCGTCGCGTCGCTCCCCGGGTGCTCGTCGTCGCCGACAGCCACGCGCCGCCCACCTGGCCGCCGGCCGGACGCCGCCATCGGCATCGATTGTCATCCGAACGGACCGCCGCACTGACGGAGCGACGAACCTGCGGCTGACGGGCGGCGGCGTGGAGGGCGCGGGGTGTCCCCAACGGCCCGGCGGGCTCGGCCGCGCCGCCGCCGCCGCCGCCGGCCGGTGACCGCGCCGGCGGCCCTCGTCCGTCTCGACCTGTCCAATCGGCCGCCCTATTGCCAGGTGCCGGGAGAGCGGCGGCCGGGCGGCGAGAGGACGGGACGCCCCGGCAGACCCGCCGTCGCAGTCGCACCAAATAGGCCCCGATCGGAAGAGCCGCTTATTGAGGTCCCGCCCGCCTTTCTGAGCATTTAAACACACACTGAATCACTGAGCGGTTGCCATTTACGAGCCTGCTCAAAATGCCATTAGCCGCTCCCACTCAATAGACTTAAAAACGTTGCGGGATGGATAAGTGGCTTATCGAAGCATTGTTCTTCCACGGAATCTGCTTTGGTCGGTGACTGGAGTCAGGTGATTGATCGCAGAAGGAACAGAATGGCTGAATAGAGAGATTTCGATGCTGACACAGCACGACGCCGCCAGATCAAAGGCCACAGGTGATCATATACGATTTCTCCTCAGCAAGTTTGGAAAGCGAAGCTCGATTTCCAACAGAGGGGTTCGGAGAAACGTGTCACCACGCCGCACACAGCTGACAGGCGTTGGACCACGTTGCCATAACAATTTCCAGCATTGCACCAAGTTTTACATACCGACGTATAAATTCGTGGAAATTTGAGTGGGTTTGTCGTCCTTTTACAACTGGCGCGGGTTCAAATTTCCGCCGAACACGTCTACACGGGACAAACTCGGATCGTGAGACCCCCGGCTCCACGCCGGGGCCGACTTTTAATCTCGGCACAATCGGGCAGCTTCTGCGAACCGATTGGCGCGCCCGCCCGCATTAAAATATGTCCAATAAAACAAAGACGTTCTCCAACGTGCGCTAGTGGTTTCATTTCCGCCACGCCGCAATATCGCCGCTAACTCTGCATTTAATTTCCTAATGCACATTTGAAAATCTGAATTGACGGCGGTCAGGGACGGCGCGATCTGTCCCCATCCGTCGCCGGGTTCGCGGCCGGTTCGGCGGGGCCGCCGCCGGCCTGACCGTGGCTCTCCCGCTGGCGGCCGGCCGGTGCCGCCGCCGGGCCCGCGGGCGGCGAGAGGTGCGCCCCGCCGCCGTCGACTCTCCTGCCGCCCCAGCGGCTCCCAATCGCAGGGGAGCGGCCTGCACACGGAACTTATTCAAATAAACAGCCGACACCGATGGCAGCCAGGCTTATGGATGGCCAGAGTTGTGTGCTGCATTATTGGCACAGCGATTTGCAGCGGCCGCGCACGGACTGCCGGTCTCGCTCGCCGGTCCCATTCGGTAATGCATTCGCGCACGCACACATGCTCCAAGTTGGCCTCGTCCAGCTGACGCATTACCGCCAGCACACCAATAACGTTTATTGGCCGCCAAGCCGCTTGGCTGACTCCTGCTCGGCTTACGTCGATCCGGCGCCGACAAAAACGGCGTGGAATATGCAGTGGCGACAGGGGAAGCCGACTATGGGCTGAGCGTGAGGGTGGATCATAATTCCGATTGGTCACACGGATCTTTCCATTAAATAGAAACGTCTCGGCCAGCACGCTGACAACACAATCATATGCATTTCCCACACCGGTTTAGCAATCAACAGTCGTGTGTGGATGCCTTCCGCTGTTTCCGCCATCGTCTCCGCAGTGACCTTAAAATGAGCCTGGAATCCAATGTCAATTTCTGCTGGACAGTGCCAGCGAGGATTGTATTCTTAGTACACGTGGCATCTACTCGCTACCCTCTCTATGCTGGACAGTGCCAGCGAGGATTGCATTCTTAGTACACGTGGCATCTACTCGCTACCCTCTCTGTCTGCTTCATTGCCGAAAGCCCGACACCGTGTGTCATGCCTGCCGACGCGGAAGGCACTCTGTACTCAAGGTTCAAACCCTTTATGCAGCGTAATGAATCTGCCAAAGTAGTTTTTGACGGAGTTTTCTCAAACGACACTTGAGTGTGATAAAGGTGTGTTTTTCACCCCAAAACGCGCAATGCAGCTTAAATGCTGCAACGCTTTCATCTTTTCTGTGGCTTACAGCATCAAAACGCTGTCGCCCAAACCACCGCCGTAACTCTCTTACCATTATGGTGCTCTGGCCTCCATTAGGGCTAGTGCTCTAGCGGACACTTCATAGAAGTCGCGCATGGTCAAGACTGAACGAATAGGAGAAATCTAATTAAGGTCAGAATGATTTTTATTATCGTTTGTGATTTAGGGACGCGTCAACTACAGCGGGCACAGCTATGTACGCTCGTGCACGTCAGCAGATGTGCAATGGAATTTGCACGCGACTCACTTCGGTGTGCACTTCCGCCCGAGCTGGAAAACAATTAGCCGGTATTCTGCGTCGCCTAGACACGTCCATCAAACAACCAAGCCACGGCGCTTCCATGACGGCGCGCCCGAACGAAAGGCGCACGGCCCGCGAGCGCCGGGGCAAAAAGTCTGGCGGCCATCAGCCGTCGGACAGGTGAGGGCGCCGAGGGCCCTCGCCGGTCGATCTCGGCGGCCTGAGTAACAGCGGCCGGTCACAGCCGACCGGCCAGGTGCCGGCCCGCTGACAGGTACCCAATTCCGTACTCTCCTAATGAAACCGGCGGCAACGCATGGCTGCGCAAATCGGCGCGGCGCCGGCAGAGACACCTGGCGGGCCGGCCGCCAACTAGCCGCCGCGCGGGCGGATTTCGGAGCGGGCCGAGATTGTGTGGCGGTGCACTTAAAACATCGCGGAGAATTTATGATTTCTCTATCACTGCTGATGATAACTCGACAAATTGTCCGCGGTAATATCAGCCGGCGTCCCCCGGGGGCCATTGATCACAACAGCCGGTGTAAAAGCGGTGACGATGTAAATTAAAGTTGCTGGCCTGTAAAATGTCGCCAGATACAAACGATCTCCTGCAGCGCGACACATACCCGGGGGACTCATCTGATGGAGTGTTGCCGTTAGAACCTTCCCATGCAACATCGTGCTAGCGCAGAGAGGATGCATATGAAATGCTCTAATAAAGTAGGAAAATCAAGACATGCGTTGTGCCATGTGTATGAATTGTGCTTTAAAAGGTTTAGTCTCGTATCAGAAAGGAAAAACATCCATGGGAACAGTCCAGCAGCCAAACTTTGACCGCCGGGTTAAAGTTACAAATTCCACATCAAGCAAAGTAAACATTTCATCTTTCCAATACTTGAGTGATTGATAACCGCATTTAGCAGGTATGTGCTGAGACTGCAGTCCACGTACGTCATATCTGGCATCTTCTGGCATCCGTTTACATTACCCGCTCACTCGATAGCCGCCACTGATGATGGCATGAGCTCTCAAGTTCCACTCAATAACTTGACCAATGCGTGTTTCCAGCAGTTGACAAAATTGCTTCGCACATAGCGTGTCCAATAACAACAGTTTACTTGCACATCTTCCTCCACGTTCGTTACGGCACCTTTCGTGGTACCCAAACTCCCACACTCCGTGTGCTGCACCATGCGGCACCTGCGTTCGTCTTCGCAAGTCCTGTCTTCAGTGTCCCTCTGGCAGTTCTGGGCATTCGGCGACGGATATAGCGAGCTTCACGTCAGATCAGCTGATCACACGAGAAGGAAACACAAACTCACCGCTCACACCGGGTGTGCCGTGACCCAGCTGTTGCCCAGTCAGGTGGTAAGCGATTTTGGAAGTCGGCGGAATACTTATCACAGCGGACGATCCTGCGTAACGGGAGCCCCAACAGATGGACGGTTTCAGAGTGTTCCTCACGAGAACCGAGAGAAATTGTGTTCGTTGCCCTTCTAACGGTTTTACAGAACACAAATGCCACCCTTGCGGTCATTTGACTACGTCAATGCATGAAATAGCTTCGTGCTATATTGCTGACAAGAAAACAGCTGTCAGGTTTTGCCTATCTGTCTCATCCCATCCTTTGTCGCTTAGTTGTTCAGTGCAGTCCAATTAATTGCTCGGTTCGATGCCACCGCTGTCTGATGAACTACGTATCTTGCTATGAAAGGACAAAGGCCCACTGAACATTTCGAACAGAACACGAGTCCGATGCATGCTTCCTTAGCCAATGCAAGGAAAAGTCAAATGACTTAAAGCATCGTGTGCTGTATACATCAGCAGGTCCACAGCGCGCTTATTGTGCAACCTTGCGTGCGCTGTGAGAAAGCAAGCTGCTTTCTTCTCTTCTCCCATACGGCATAGTTTTTCCACATGCGGTTGTAGGACGTAGCAGCAGGTGTCGCGTTGAAACCTTTTTTATGTAACGGCCCCTCCGGATCAATTGCATCAACAGGACTCAGAAAATCAATATATATATATATATATATATATATATATATATATATATATATATATAATAAAGCATATAATAAAGGAAATCCAGAATTGGCGCTCCTTTCCCGACTGGTATCCGGCAGATTCCACTCACTGGAATCAGATCGTGCCTGATAGCTTCCTTTGGAAGTGCCTGTGCCTGTGCCAAGTGTTTGCAGAAAGAAGACTTGTTTTAGTCGTAGTGCCCAGCTGAATTAGCGATGACATTTTCGTTTTTCGTCTGTTGGGGCGAGCACCGAAAGCATAACTTGAGTATTCTTGGGCTCGTGAGCGTCTTTTGAATATTCAAACGTGGTCCTTTGCCCAGGGCGTTATGTGGGATATACGCTCTACCTGTTCACTCACGTTATATTGACTTATTTTCGCTTCGCAGGAGGTCATTTAGACGCAACTGCTCGTTGCTTCTGATTTCATTTACCGCAGAGGAGCAAACAGATGTCCGCCGTTTTATCCTGGTGCATCACCCTCCCAAGGGCGTAAAGCAGGCATCAACCTTCGCAAATTACACCGCGGCGTACCCGCGCCTAATCAAAGGTTCACCAGCATGGAGCAAACTTCAAAAATCATCCATCCCGCCTTTAATGATACGTAAACAGTGCCGAACTGCTTTGAGCGGACGCCGCCGCTGCAGACAGCGCTGGAACCTGGTCGTGAGCGGGGCTGCTGACGCTGTTGGCGCATGCTCGCGCACTACCAACGCCTGCTGACGCTGGCTGGTGGTCGCCTGGTGCATGCTGATCCGCTGCTGACCCTGCTGAACCTGCCGACGGTCCGCCTACTGACACCTGGTGACATCCTGCTGATGCCTTGTGAGGGTCTGCTGACTTCGGATCACGGTCCGCTGACAGCTGATGACCGCTTGCTGACGTCTGCTGATGATCTGCTGACGCCTGCTGGCGCTCGTCGTCCCCACTACACGGCTGACCAGCGATCGGCCGGCCCAGCCAGACGCCGCCGCCCAGCAATCAATGGCGGCGGGGCCGCATACTGCTCCCACCTGATGACACCTCTGATCAATACGGTTTACCTTTGGCAGCGGGCCGAGCGGCGCGGCGCGGCGGGCGCATGGCGCCAGCCGCCGCCGCCGCCGGCCGCGCGCGCTAATCCGATCAGTCCGGCCGGCCGGCCGGAATTTCTACCTGGTCGGCGCCATATCGGCGATTGGCCAGCCTACGTCTGGACGGTAAACAGGCGGCGCCGGCGGCGGCGGCGGCGACGGCGGCGGCCGCGCGCTGCCCGATAAATCGGCGGTGAAGCCGGGCGGCGGCCGGGCCAGCCGCCGAGCTTCCGCACGCACCGGCCGGCCGGCCGCCGGACCTGGCCGGCTCGTCGCGGCCCACTAATCTCCCAGCCCGGCGCAGTAACAACACAATAAATCTGCCCGGCCGTCCCGAGATCAACCCGGACGCCGGCGCGCCATGATAAACGCCCGGCCGGCTGGAAGTTGGCTTTTTTCGGGCGCCGGCAGCGCCGCGCGGCGGCCGGCCGGCGCGACGCCGCTCCCCTCGCCCGGTTCGTCGCGCGGAGATAATGCAACGGTGAGCAATAACGAGAGGGATAAATCAAGCGCAGGTCGGCCGGCGCACAAAGGTGCTGTGGGGGACCCGCGCCGGCGATGGCCGCCGTCGGAAGCGACGCAGGAAACGACGCCGCGGCGCGCCGGCCGGCCGCCGGCGTCCGCTTCGACGGCCGGTGAGTCAGAGGGGCCGGAGCCGGCCGACGAGGGGCAGATGATGCCGCTGGTCCCTCCTGCCGGGCGGCTACGGCGCCTCCTCGGCCCCTCTGCCCTCGCGCGGTGGGAGAGCCAAACGGCCCAGGACCACTGGCAGTGAGGAGCAGGACCACTGGCAACGCTCGGCGCGATGAGGAGCCGAGCGGCGTGAATGACGAGGGCACGCGCTATCGGACACACACACACACACACACACACACACACACACACACACACACACACACACACACACACACACACACACACACACACACACACACACACACACACACACACACACACACACACACACACACACACACACACACACACACACACACACACACACACACACACACACACACACACACACACACACACACACACACACACACACACACACACACACACACACACACACACACACACACACACACACACACACACACACACGTGCGTGAACCTCAACGTGCCGTTCCCACGAGTGCATCGCTCACTGCACTCGAGTCCAGCGCCCGGACCAGCAGCAGCTCATGTCGCCGATGGCGGAGTGGGCAGCAGTCATCGCTGCCCACGGCGCACGGCGGGCGCGCCGCTCGTGCCGACCTGTGTGCCGGCGGCCCGCTAAGCACCGCCGGGGGACCTGTTAGCAGAGGCGGGCGACCTCAACCGGCCTCGCGACGGCGACCAAATCAAAACAAGCCAGATTTACCGCCCGGCCCGGTCGTTGCACAGGCGATATTGCCCAACTTTAGACATCATAGTGGAGTGGCAAGACCGGGGATTAGCTCAAGTGTAAACAGGCGCAGACGCGGGCCCGTGTTAGCTCCGTCTGAATGGTTTTATTTCGCTCGCAGATCGCGTCGGCCGCCTCCGTTCGCCGCGGCGCCGACATGGTGACGCCCTGTTTGCCGCGGGCGGCCCGTTCGTCGCCGCCGTAACCGGCCGCGCGGAACTTGCCAGCGCCTTGTCAATAGTCGTAAGTAATCAGACAGGGCCTGGCGAGAAAAATGGTGGGCGTGTTGACGCGTTGTGCACACAGCGCCGCGGCCCACCGTCCGGTGGCGCTCGTGCTGACTCCGGACGGGGCGCTCTCGGCCACGCCCCGCCCGGCGCGCCCGCCGCCCCGCCGATATATTGAAAATTCCCCGCCCGAACTTTCCGATGGCACGAGTATGCACGGTAGCGGCGCCTGGCGCACCTCGGACCTGGCCGGCCGTGCGCCGACCGCCCCAGGGCGCCGCCCTCGCGCCAGCGGCGAGAGCGGGGTGCTGCGGCCGGCCCGGCGCGCCAGCGGCACACTTAGCGACCGGCGCGGGCGGCGACAGGCGCGCGGCAGCCATCGTCTGCGCGCCACCACCCGTGGAGCCGTGACAATGCATTACCGGCTATCGACAATACATGCCATTAACGCCGACACCTTTCAATGGCCGCCGCCGCCGGCTTTGTTATACGGACTTTGATATAAGGCCTCCATTATACGTGCACAATACATATGACCGGCAGATATACCTTGGCTTGTAAAAGGGCCTGCCCAATAATGTGGATACACCTTTTGGCGGTGGGCGCGTTGTCGGCGGCGGCGGCGCGGCGGGCCGTCGCCGTCGCCGGCCGGCGAAAGGTGTAGCCGGGCCGAGTTGACTGCAGAAAAGGTGGGAGGGGCGGCTGGTATTGATCGGGCCCGGGCCAGGAGAGGAGATTCGGCTGTCTCGGCACCACCGAAACTGGCCAGAGGAGCGGCCCGGGCCAGCCGGGCCGCCGGCGGTGGCGGCCTGTGCTGCCGCCGGCGGGCTCGGCCTCAACCAACGCCCACCGGCCGCCGCCGCCGCCGCCGCCGCCCCATACACGGCCGCACATGAATAAAAATGGAATTCATCACCGCAATGTGATTTCAGCAGTCATTCACAGGAAAATGACTCCGATACGTATGGTGCGACGGTTCGCGTGTGCCGCGCCTCGTGCACGAATTGCCGCGTCGTGGGGCCGACGGCGGCGGCGGCGGCGGCGGCGTCAACGGCCCGTCCGCCCTCCCAGCGCTTCTAATTTTCCGGGACGCGCGCGGCCGACTGTGAATATGGCCGGCTGGGGCTGCTGCTCGCACGCGACAGGTAGAGAAGGGTGCATAATAATCGGGCGCAGGTCCGGCCAGATACCGGCGACGAATCGATACAGCAGTCATTCCGTTTATTAGGCGTGGCGTTGGGGAAAGCCGGGCCAAAGCGATAAGGGACAAAATATGGCCGTAAATCAGTCAAAATTGGCTGCCGGCTAGGTATAAATACTTGGGCGCTGCATCCCATCACGGCAGAGCGTACTAATCTTCCACCTCACCAGGTTATTTGGGTTTAACCGCGCCCGAGAAGGAGCAAGGAAATGGACGACCACGCATCGCTCGCCAACACTGTGTACATAATGTTCGATTGACAGTGCAGAGAAGATTGCATGCCAGGTTTCATAGAATACGTAATCACACCCCGCGGCGCCTGCATAGGTGACGCCGCGAGAAAGGGATGGTGCGCCACAATTGTGGCGAAGATGTGCTGCCAACTTTTCACACGTTTGGATGTAAGCAGTAGACCAGAAGGCGCTTGAAAGCGTCGGAAAACTTTCATACGCCTAAAGTATACATTATTGTAGGGTGCCCTTGTCTGTCAGACTCGTGAATGACACCAAATGTCATATTTCAGCTTGTTATTATGCGCTGATCCGTGTCTTTCATAGCTTAACAATCTTCACCGTTCTTCACATGTTGTATCAGGCCTGACGCCCGCCGAGTCGCAACCTCCAACTGATGTACATCGTCTTGCTGGACTGTCCTCCACCTTGTCCTGCGACGCCCTGGGTGCCGTCCCTCCCTGCCCGGCCCCAGGTAATCTGCTCTCTGATTGGCTGTCGGCTGTACAGGTGGGCCCGGGCCGTACACAGAAATCAACCACACGAAGCCCGCTGATTGGCTGCCGGCCGACAACACCTGGCTATCCCCCGGCTCAGTGGTTTACACAGGTAAACGGCGGCAGGGGGGCGGGGCAGCGCCACCGGGGCACTCCCACTCACAGGCCAGCCCGCTATTTGTCATGTGCGAACAACGGACACAGACGCCGATAAAAACACGCTGTAGCACTATCAGTCATGGCAGAATTGATGGAGACGAAACTGACACAAAAACGCGCCTCGTTCGTGAGCCTGTGCCTGCCTCGCAGAAGCCGGCGGCTAGCGGAGCTTATTAGCCCCGCCCCGCAGCCGACCCGCGGCGGCCGCCTCGGCGGCGGCTCGGGCCGGCGGGCGTCACATGGCGTCAGATCGCGCGCCGCCGCCGGCCTCATTACACCATCGGAACTGCCGAGTACCTCGGCCGGAAGCCGGTAGGGGTGCGCCCCATCATCGGCACGGGCGTCATCAGGCGGCGGCGCCAGGTCGGCCGGCGCCGCGCCCGCCCGACAGCCGCACAATGCCCGGTATGAATGATGGCAATCGGCACGCGCCTGGCGATTACAGCCGCCATCCGAGCGGCATGGCGTCCAGGAGACAATTGTGGCGCCGTGCGCGTGACACGTGCGGCGGCCATTACGGAGCGAGAGCGACGTGCGACGGCGCGGGGCCGGCGGGGGAGATGAGTAGCCCGGCCGGCGCGGCGACGCCCGGCGGCCAACCTGGCGCGCCGCGCCGGCCGCCACCGAGGCGTCCTTTGTCCACGCGGTCGAAACAAAACGGCTGGCGGCCATGCTGTGGCTGGACGACAGAGCGGGCTTTTGAGTGCGGTGAGTGTCGCGTCATCAGTGCGGACTGGCCGACTGGCCTGTCGTTTATTACCCGGCCGCCGAGGCGATAAAAGTCTCCTCCTGTGCTCTTTGCTTTCACTCGGTAACTTACGACTCTGCCCGGCTGAATTCGATTACTTTTCCATTTGACCAGTTCTTTACAGCCGTTCTCTTTCAATTTTAGCCGCTGCTCCCGAGTGCAACGTCGCGATTTTACTGCAACATGCAACAATTGGCGCGGCGATGACGACTGTAGCGCCATGTTACACCCCGCGATACATGCAGGGTCGGGGATCGTCGACGACAAAGACGCCTGGGGCGACGAACTTATTCGCGTGTCGCGGCGTTCCGAGCACAAAACTCTTCACCACGATGGCTGCCGTCTCCTTTTGTATTTTCAGTTTTATCTTCAATTCGGGCGGCAATAAAAAACAAACGACTGTCAATCGAGAATGGCTGCCTAAACCCCAGGAATCTGGCTGTTATTGGTAGCGGCTCGGGGGCGGCGGAAGCGATAAAGCTGCCCGTGTCAGCCGCATCTGCGGCAGGGGAGCTTCTCCACCGTCACGAGCGGTCACTCGGCAAGATCGGGCAGTAAACGGCGGCAGATACGGCAGGGTGGCGGCGGCGGCGGCGGCGGCGGCGGCGGCGGCGGCGGCCGACTCCATCGGCCGCCCGCGGCAGGGCAGAGCTGCAGCTGGCCTTGACCAGAGCCGCCACGGTCCACACACGCCGGCCGTGCTCACGGGCCTCCGCCGCTGCCGCTGACAGACCAGCCGTGCCAGCTTGCCCGGTGGCTGCAGTCGGCGCCGCCCCGGCTCGCGGCTCGGCCGAATCTCACAATAGCCCCGCTTCCGCCGACCTCATGCATGCGGAGTGCGACCGGCGGCCGGCCAGCGGGAGCGCAGCGCCGGCCTGCCGCCGCCAGAAGTCAGCCAGCCGTGGGAGCGCGCGGCGCCGCGTCACTCGGACCGCCGACACGGGGGCGGCGACGGGCGGCCTGTGACGCTGTCGCGGTCAGCGGTTAGCGGTCAGCCACCAGCCGACAGGCGCCGGCCGCCCGCCGCCGTCCGGCTGCCTCAAATGTGTCGTGAACAGATGAGATCAAAATGCTTTATGGCCGCGAAAAGACGCATCACTCTTTTGTCTTACTCCAAACGGAAAGATGCGTCTCCATACAGATCTGCTCATTTCCTCGGGCGCGAATAAATCTCGGCTGGCGAGCGTCCGGCCAGCGCCGCTCGTAGGTCAAAGAGGTCCGGCCACGGCTCGCTTACGGCAGTCGTCAAACGCGGCGCAGGCGCCGACATATTCGGTCGGCCCGTCAGAGCATCTGTCGGATTGCCGTCCGGATTGGCCCGGACGAGCAGGCTCAGCGGCGGCAGCCGGCTCCGGGACGCTCCGCAGGCATTGCCGGGCTTCGAGCTCAGCCGAGCCATGCACACCAATCAGCGACGCCGTCCAACGGAGCGCGCACCAAACGCGCGTTAAACGCACGCCCAACGCACGTCTAACGCACACCAAACGCACGCCGAACGCACATCGAACGCACGTCAAACGCACGACAAACGCACACCAAACGCAGGTCAAACGCACACCAAACGCACGTCAAACGCACACCAAATGCACGTCAAACACACACCAAACGACGTCAAACACGCACCGAACGCACGTTAGACGCACGCCAAATGCGCACCAGGCGCACGTCATGCTGCGTGAAGTGACGTGACGTCCCCAGCGGCCAGCGAAACATTCCGCAGAAGCCGGCTGGCCGGCACGCCGGGCCCCTGCCGTCTCGCCGGCGACCCGGCAGAGCCGTTCGACAGGAGACGGTCTAACGAAGAAATAACGGGCCGACTGGGCGGTGCCCGAGCGCACCGCTGACGCAATGACGCATGTCGGCGGCGCGCCGGGCCGCCGATGACGTACGGCACACTCGCCGCCGGCCGGCTGCCGCCCAACCGGCCGGCCGCCCGTGCCATCTCACATAACGGATCCGCCATCGCATGGCGCTTCACGACGTCGGCAGTCGATAAAGATTGTTTCCAGCTTCTCATAACGGCCGATTCCGGACGGTAATCGTGATGCATGCATGCCGTGTCAATGGCAAAAACATTTTAGGAGCGCGGCGAGGTCCCGGGCGCGAAGGGACGCCACGGCGGCCCCGCCGCCCGCCAGCCGCCCGCCAAACACAAAACGGACACGGCATATATGAATGCATAAATCTAATCCGGCTAATGTATGACGATTTGGCAAATGAAATGCGGCGGCGGCGGTGCGTTGTCAGCCGGCGACGTGACGTGACCCGTCCAACGGGCGCAGTCCGAGCCCGAGCCCGTCGCCGCCGACAGACCGCCGCCGCCGGCCGCGCCGGGCCCGCTCTGTGCACCGGCGGACAAGCGATACTTCAGCGGCGCGGCGGCGCCCCACGCCGCGGGACCGCCAGCAGCGCGACCCACCGCCGCCGGCTAATCATGATTTATGACGTCATTAGTCACGTGATGTGCAGGTAGAGGAGCCGTGATGAACGAGCCGGCTTAGGTCACGAACAGTGGGCTTACGCGCCATATCGGAGCTCGATCTGAGCTCTCGTCCCGCGCCAATAGCAAGAGCGCGCGGATTAAAATCGTCTCAAAGTAACATTAATTACGGTTCCATTTCCGACAGCCAAAACGACGTGGGCTGAATTGTAAATCAAGTTTGATTTTTGTCGGCGTTTGCGGCGGGCATATCATCGCGGCTCGGGATTGAACGGCGGTTGCCTCGTGCGCCAACCGAGGTAATGAAATTTCGGCTATTGTTTTGTGACTTTTTACGTGCCCGGCGTCGAAATGCCCGGCAAGTGTAGGACAAGGAGCCGAAATTAAATCACAACGATCCCAGCCAGCGCACGGCGGACGCATTCCGAAAGGGAAGTGGGCCTCAAGCGCGGCACGGCGCGCGGCACCCCCGGATCACCACCTTTATTGTTTTCGAGAAGGAGAAATAATGGCTTGATTAGAACATCTGGATAAGACAGCGCTGAAAGGTGATTGCCGGCCGGCTCGCGGCGGGAGAGGGGGGATGGGGGAACGGGAGGGGGGGAGGGGGCTGTGCCGGCGTCGGCGACGGCGTCGAGGAGGGAGCGCGAGCGCCGCACGCCGCCGCCGTCGGCTCGGGGCGCGCCCGGCGCCTGTTCGCCTCACCTGGAGCCGACTCGTGGGTCGCGTCCACCGGCTCGGCGAAGATGACGGCCGTGTCCTTGCGCGTCATGTACTCCTGGATCTTGCGCTGCTCGCTGACGTTGTTGTTGTGGCAGGCGTCGGCGTCGGCATCGGCATCGGCGTCGGCGTCGGCGTCGGCGTCGGTCGGGCTCGGCCGGCCGGCCTCCATGTCAATGGTCAGCTCGCTCTCGGCTTCGTCGTTGGTATCCGTCTCGCCGTCGCTGCCGCCGCGGCCGGCCGCCAGCGGACGTGACGGCTCCTCGTCGGTCGACATCTCCACCATGGCTGACACGTCCAGGTCAACTGGCGAGAGACGGCGCCGGGTTAGCGACAGAGGGGTCACGCGGTGCCCACCGGATTGCTCGGAACGCATCCAGTGGGCCAGCAGATTCTGCACAACAAGCAGCACAGAATGTCCCCCCCCCCTCCACATCCTGCAAATCAGGCGGCTCGGCGCTCCTCCATTCGTCTCAGCTGTCGCCATCCCCTCCCCGCCTGGCTGTCGCCGAATTGTCATCTGCCGAGGAGGGGAGACTGACTCAGGTGAGCCTCCCCATCCCATTTCCAGCCGCGGCGCCGCGCTCCGCTGATGAATCATCCCGACCAATTATGAATAGTTCTGCTGGCGGGCGGGCGTTCGGCGGCCGCCAGGGGCCGCCAGTGCGCGGGTCCACGCCGCCGTCATCACGGGGACGACGCTGCGCGGCGGCCGGCGTCCATCGGGGCCACCCGAACGGCCCGAGCCGGGCCCTGCCGTCGTCGCTGCGAACAGCTGCGCTCGAGTCCGCCGGTGTCAGCCATACGGCGCGATCTGTTCGGACGCCGTGAGTTGTGTTTTTATTGTTAGATACCGTCCTAGGCGGCTCAGGGGTGGGGCGGAAGAGGATCTGCAGCCCGTGGGCGGCACTGGACGGAGCTATTCTGGAACGAGGTCGCGTTGTCGGCGGATCTTACGTCACCACCACGTGCAGGAAAAACACATGCCAATATCGTAGAAGGTGCTCGTCAGCAAAGCAAACAAGGACAGCCCTTCGCAATGGTTCAGATTGTTGTACTGGCCGCTGCAGTACGACAAGTGAACATTTGAACACTGTTCAAGCTCTTAGACCCCGCGCTGAGTTTGAGTGAGGCAAATCCTGGGAGCAAAGCCGTTAGCAGTGAATTCCTAATCAGACTACATCAGCTGCACATAAGTTGAGCGGTGCCATCACCGCCACATATCCTCAGGCAATCACATGTCGTTTGACGCACCCAAGGTGGACACGTGGCCATCACTCAAAAACGGATTGTTGTATGGTTCCATACGCAGAGATCGATAATTTTCAACAAATCCCACGGGTCCCATGCCCTAAACACGTACAAGACAGCAATGTCTACGCTCCAAATCAAAAGATAAACCCCGGCGGGTGAAATATTTTCAGCAATGCCAGGACGGCTAAGGAATCTGGCGCACTCAAACAAAGGGTACCCTCGTGTATCTAAAACTGGCCGTGGAATAACTTATCTGTGCACATTTGTTCACAATTCCAGCGTCGCTCCAAATAATGTCATGTTTCGCTTTCCATTGTTAAATCTCAGCAGCTCTGAAAGGGCAGTGCGGATCGTTTACGTAGACATTCGCTTCGTAATACCGTCGGTAACGGACTCCATATTGTACGGTGGAATATCAGGGGCGTGTGATTATTTCAATTTAGTCTGCTCGATAAATTGTTTTACACTGCATGTTCCTTACGAGTCTTCATTTTGACGAATTTAGTGGAGGCAATTGCAAGCTACAATCTCATTTTCCACAACTGGTGCGCCTTAACGATAATTTAATTACATCAGGAGCGACCCTATTTGCATTATTCCTCCACTCCTTTACATAAAACTCAAATAACGTCCGAAGAATTAACTCCAAATCTAATAACTGCACAAAGAAGCAGAAGTCACGGTGGTACTCGGCCTCATTACGGGTTTCAGCGACGCTGGTCAAGCGACCAAGACAGCGCCGACACTGGCCGGGAAGTCGGAGCTGGGTGGGGAGGGGAAGGGGTAGAGACCGTCTGAACCCCGACCGCTAACTTGTTGCCATCTTCGCTGAGTTACGACCGCTATTCAAATCAACCGCATCGTTGTCGCATTTTACAGCGCTTTTACGCGAAAATCAATGCTAATTTGCATTAGGCAGTTACCGAAGAGAAGCGGCGCAGATGCATCCAGACGCTAACAGAGCTGGTCCCGGTGACCCCGCAGCGCTCCTTCCCGACGCGATCGGCCGAACCTGCGCATTATCATGGTGCCAGAGCGGTGCTCAGGTGCTGCTGCCGCCCCGCCGCCGGCCGACAGGTGTTCTCCATTAGCCATATTGCCTTCTGCACGTGCTGCCGGGTAACAGATGGCCGCCAGCGCGCCAGGTACGCCCCGCGTCGGCTGCGCCGCGCCAGGTACGCCGCGGCTGCCTCACGCCGCGTGAGAGCGGAGCAGACGGCGCGATCACGCGCGGTGCGCGTGCCAAACGGAGCGTGACTGGGATGGCGGGGGCCGCGGCGGCGGCGAGCACCGGATGTGCGCTGATGAATGATGCCCTCCAGGTGACGGCTGGCCGAGAGGGGGCGCTGGCGGCGGCCATTTGCCGACCGGCGGCCCGCCATCATGACAGCATGTTGGGAGCGGCCGCGGGTGGACGGCGAACTGGTCATCCCCAGGCGGGACAGCGGCGCTGCCCGGCCGGGAGTGTGACGGGTGAGTCGCGGTCGCTGCGGAGCGGGTCCCGGGCGGGGTGCGCCACACCCCGGGCCGACTGGGGAGGGTCACTGCAGGCGTCGCCGGACAGCCTGCGGCGGCACCGCTCCGACCACGGCGTCTGTCCGACCCGACAACAAAGGAGCGGCTCTAAATCACCACCGGCGGCGAACGGCGGCTGACGGCCGGGCCACCGGCGGCGCGCGCCGGCGGCGAGTGTGGCGCGCGCCAGACCGCGTCGGCCTCGTCGCACGTCGACGGTCGCGGCGCGAGCCGCTCGAGCCGACATCCTGCGCCGCAAACAGCCGTTATTCTTCGTCGGGGGGAACAATACCGGCCTGACAGTGGCGACAAAGGCGGGCAACAAACCGCATTATAACTCATTTCTTCCAGATCACTTGCTCGCAGTCAGCGACACAACAAAGGGTCGACGGCAGGGGGCCGTGGAGGGGCCGCCGAGGGTGACGTGGGAAAACCCACCCTCCCTAATCCGCCGCGTTCGTCGCCATGCGGGCCCTATACGATTAGTCAATGGGTAATTGCTGCAAGGTTGGCAGCGCTGGCGTGGAGAGCGGGCCGCCGCGTTGGCAGCCATCACCGACACGGCTTTTTACATCATTGCTGAAGCAGCACCAGATGAATCCCTCTGATATCAGGAGTTTTTGACAAGAGCGTTATTCAAATGAGCCAAGTTTTCGCAGTCCGAATCACGATTTCCAATTCTGTAGACCGACAAGTTTCATGAAAAACTGTCAACCGCGGGCCAGCGCATAATGGAGGCAGCACGCGCCTTTGGGCAGGCACCAGGGAAAATCGTGTCTGTACAGCGGCGGATCGTGTCTGTACATCCGGACAGCAGCAGGTAGTGTATGTGAGCGGAACGAGCCAGAGCGTGCGTGGGAAAGGAAGATGCCCTGTCCCAGGCGTCCAGTCCTGACTGGACTGTGTCTGCAAGATGTGAGACTGCACCGAGACGGAGCCAGGACGGGCCGCCACGCATCTCACATCTTCACATCTCCACATATCTTGAATGTAGAGAAGCAAACAGAGCATAAATAGTGGGTATCAGCGGGAAAAACAAGGCAATTTACAGAGGCGTTCAGTGTTCTGTCAGCGCGCAGGGCGTGTATCAGCTACCCGATACAATGCCAGAGGATTCCACACTACTAAAATTATCTGCTAAGCACTATACATACACATAGCCACCCGACTGTTGAAGCAACACATCAGTTTCCAAGCGGAGCTCACAGGCACCGGTGCCCCTGAATGGCAGCACGTGAAGGGCAAGGAAAGGACCCGCGACCAGAGATGGAGTCGCCGGTCCCGCCGGCCGACTGTGTCCCGGGCTCGCTAATCGCACCCGCCCGCGTCAAGCGAGGCCCGCCGCCGTCGTCCACCGTTGCACAACAATCGCACCTTGATGTGGTCTCGTAAAATCTGCATGCGGTCGTAACTCATCGCTACGGGCGGCGCGGTTGGCGGCGCCGCCATCGTCTCGGTCGTCACCTGCCTTACGGCTCGGTTACGGCGCCGGCGGCCGGCCCGGCCGCGCGCCGCGGCGGAGCCGACGCACTGGCACCAGCAGCTTCGGCCGGCTCGTCGCGCGCACCAGCATCGGCGGCCGGCTCATCGCGCGCCGCGACGGAGCCGACGCACCGGCACCAGCAGCGGCGGCCGGCTCGTCGCGCGCGGTCCGCGGCGACCCCGTTCCCAGAGCGATTAGCCACGGCTCGACGGCGGCAACCTGGCCGTGTGGCGGCGTCCGCTCGCCTGCAGCGAACCCGTCCACCCGGTGCCTTGACGCCGTGGCCGGCCGCATGCTTACACAAGCAGAGCGCGTGGGCGGCGGCGGCCCGGCCCGGCCCGGGCGCCCCAGCCCCGACGCCAATCACAACGCGGCCCGCGGCGCGCGGCAATCGCGCCGCGGGCGGCCGCACAATGCGCCACCATCTTCGCTACCTTCTCCCCAGAGTAATTTCCAATCATCTTTATTGTATTATATTCTCATCCGTAATCATTTTTGGTGTTGTTTTTACATATGGTCGGCGGCGCGCGGCGCAGCGCGCACCATGGTGCGCTGACTGCCGACCAATGGATAGCTGAGAGCACCCGCCGGCGGCCGGCCCGAGCGTGACGTCACGGCCCAGAAGGATTCTCGCTGAGGGAATCGGCGCTTCCTGTCGGCGCCACGGCTCTGTCGCGCTGTCGGAAGCGGCAGAGCGCTTCAGAGGAAGCCGCGTCCGCGAATTTCGCCGGCTGCAGGCCGACTTCCTTTCCATGATCTCACAACTTATTTAGTTTCAATAACGATATCGTTTGCCAGCTCCGCGAAGCTCCGAATTCTTACTCCGACCGCCGTTGTTCTGCGGGGAGCGCCAGGCTTCAGGCCGTCCGCACGCCCGCGTCCGCGTGAGCCCAGCGTGGTACGGACGCCGTTGTTGGCACAGCTCGGTCCCGTCGTCATAAAACAACTGTTGATAATATGGAGTGGCTTTGACCCAGTTTTTCGACTCAGCCCGCTGTGTATGTGTGGATATTAATCACCCTTTGAGCAGCCGCTAGGAAGACGCGTGCTGGCGAGCCACACGCATCTACTGGCAGCGATGCATACCGCAAGACTGTTTGTTTGGCTTTTTGTATCACTTGATCTGGTCTTGCATAGCCTTGATGATCCACCTGGGTGGGGGGGGGGGGCCTTAAACGCGTCGGCACATCTAATTTGTTGCCCCGAAAGGGGAACAAAGTCCAGTTTCGGTATTACCATCCTATATAAGCCTTTGATAGAGCGTTGAGCTTCGGCTGATATTCTGACTGTTTTTGTTTTTCTGAGCCATTGGTATCGTTGTTCCTTTACATTATATGTAGCCATCTCGTCATAATCTTACTTATATCACGTCATCTCCTGACACGTAGCCGTCAAAACTTCATCTCAATGTCTTCTATTTTGTCTTTGGAGCAATGACAATGCGTTAAATTTATCCATCCCCATCGCATGTAGCTCTCATGTCATTCTCCCCCCTCTCCCCACTCCGAGCAGACTCCTCCAAGCAGACTCACATCTGCTTATACTCGACGGAGAAATGGAGGATGGAGAAAGGCCACAACATCCCTGCGTTTCGGCGTCTCCAATAAACCGCAACATCGAGAGGTGGACAGTCACCCCCAGAGTTAGCGCCCTTTCTAACCAAAGGTATTGAAACGCGGGTACAGGCGCCCCTGCCTTCTAATCCGGTCAGTCTACCACCGTTATCTGAGCATTTGTCGACCGTCCTCATTCAGCAGTTCGACCTCCCCCTATCAACCGTGAACCTACGTTCCACCCTCTCGCACCAAACACCCCTCCGCACTTCTCTTACCTCACGACGCAGTCCGATACAACCATGACTCTCACCTCAGACACATTGCTTTATACTTAACACCACAAGTCAAGCTCATGTCTGTAACTATGCGCTCTGATGGCGTGCCTCTCAACCCATGTGCACTCCTCCACACCCTTAACCCCCCCCCCCTCCCCCCCCCCGTCCAGGAGAGGGCTAACTAGCTCTCCTTGCAAGCAACTCCTTTCACCCCAGTGCTCATTCCTATATTAATATCACTCGCACCCCACATCTCACATCCCCAGATCCATGCCCACTTCCCCACGCCTCTCACTCCATGCTCACTCCTCCACACTTCTCACTCAATTCTCACTCATTTATACCTATCACACGCTACATGTTCACTCCTCCATATATCCCTTTTTAATTCACTTGTCATGCCTCACAAACCATGCTCACCTCTCCATGTCCCTCACTCCTTACTCACTCCTCCGTGCATCTCACTCTACGCTCACTCCTGCATGCCTCTCATCCCATGCTCACTCCTCCATACCTCTCACTCCTCCAAACCTCTTACCGCAGCCCCATCTCTCCTTTCCTCTCAGTCTCGAACGGCTCGGCGAGCGCCGCCGACGGCCCAATCGCCATGTTTTTGCCAGATGGAATGGCGCAAATGATTGTCACTGATCGATAGGTTCAATCTGAGGTGGAGTTTCGCCCCGTGCCACCGAGGCCTTTGTGGGACGCCGCCGCCCACCTGGACGGCGGGGAGCGACACCACATCGGCAGCGCTGACAGCGCGTCCTGGCTTTGTCGTCCCGCGGTCCGACAAAGCCACTTTGCGTCGAGATTTTGTGCCGGCTCAACAATATTGTTCCGTCCGTCTCCGCGTTGACGACACGTCAGTACCGACGATGTTGATCTGTCAGCGGCGACAGCGCCGCGTGGGCAGAGAGTACGATGTTTGTAGGACGGGGTGGAACCGCCTTGTCGAGCTCGGAGACCGTGCAGGCTGAGCGGATCGGCCTCCGCCAAAACCTGAGCTGGACAGATTGCGGCGTCGATTCCCGGAGCGTCCGCCACGTGCTGCACGGACCCCGAGCGGCAGGCCCCGGGCCCCGGCCCCCAGCCCCCGGGCCCCGGGCCCCCGGGCCCTCCCGTCAGCAGCAGTGATCGAGCCGGCCGGCGTGAGCGCGCGGGCGGGAGCCGTGCAGCCGTCGCGGCTGGAGCCGGACTGAAGCCGGCGCCCACTCGCGGCACACCTCCGAGGGCGGAGACACCAGCAGGAGCCGAATTACCGCCCCGGGGGCCGGATAATCTGATCTCCAGCCGCGTCAACGTGCCGCGCCTGTCAATGGTGAGATTTCGCTGACGAGAATTTATTCATACGAACCAACTATCGCTGCCAAATTGCATGCAGACAAAGCGGGAGTAATAAAGCAGATAAAGGGGGTAGTGCGTCTCTGGTGGCCGGCGTTAATTTAGAATCCTTTCAGCGCAGATGGGTGGGGAGGGAGATCCACCTACCTGGACTGCGCGCCGTCGGCAAAATGGCATCGTCGTAGAGCGCAGCCGGCAAATGGCCCGAGGGCCGTTTAGCTAAGCGTCGCCGGTGCTGCGGCCGTGAGAGCGGACATTCCGGTCGAAACAAATCGTCGCCGAGCGTTAGCCGGCGCGCGGCTGGGACACGGCGGCGCTGGTGGGCCTGGCCGACCAAGGCGGCCTGCGGAGCCGACGGCGCCGCGGCGTCCGCCCGGCGCCATGGGTGCGCGGCCGCCGTGTTTACTGTGATAACAGGCGACCGCTGCGCTCCCACGATACAATGGAGGTGTCTAATGAATAGCGTGGCGACACGGCCGCCCGGCCGCCGCCGCACCGGACGTCAACACGGGACGCTCGCGGACGGCGGCGGCAGAGCGCGCCCGCCGCGTCGTCCGGTAGGCCTGAGACTGAGTTGTCGCATCGCCCCGTGGGACTAAAGCTAACCCGTCACGTCGTCTCGCGGGACTGAAGCTGACCCGTCACATCGCCCCGCGGGGCTGAAGCTGACCCGTCACATCGCCCCGCGGGGCTGAAGCTGACCCGTCACATCATCTTGCGGGGCTGAAGCTGACCCGTCACATCGTCTCGCGGGACTGAAGCTGACCCGTCACATCGTCTTGCGGGGCTGAAGCTGACCCGTCACATCGCCCCGCGGGGCTGAAGCTGACCCGTCACGTCATCTCGCGGGACTGAGGCTGACCCGTCACATTGCCCCGCGGGGCTGAAGCTGACCCGTCACGTCGTCTCGCGGGACTGAAGCTGACCCGTCACATCATCTTGCGGGGCTGAAGGTGACCCGTCACATCGCCCCGCGAGGTTAAAGCTAACCTGTCGCGTTGTCTCGCGGGACTGAAGCTGATCTGTCACACCGCCATCAGTGAGCTAGAACGAGGAACCAGCGGGGAAGCGCGTTTTTTTTGTACATCACTTCCGGCGATCAGCGTATGTTTCGGCGAAATAATCGACGAGCGGGTCGGATACAAAATGCAATGAAGAGCACACAAACAGTGTGAATAAAAGCTGTGACATGTCAAAAGCAGTGTTTCGAGAGATCCGTTACATGTCTTGCGCGAACGAAAGGGCGGACGTCGCGCCTGGCACAACTAGCAGAGGCAGGTACTTTTTCCCGTCTCAGGGCGGCGCTCTGCCGAAGACACAGCATCTGACCATCCCACAGCGAGCTGGCTCTGGGACGGTCGACGGAGCGGGCTCGGCTCGTCACAGCCCGCTGCTGGGCCGGGCCAGCGCTGTCCGTACCTCCGGCCGGCCCGCGGCCGACGAGACCCCACGAAAAATGGCCCGACTCGCACACAGACAGTGACGAACGACACCCACTTTGCATCCGGGCCGACAAAGGGGGCTATGCCCGGACACGAACCACTGAATGCCCCGTGAATAACCCGCGGCACAATACCTGCCATAAATTACGCGTGGCCTGTCGGCTGCTCGGTACGGCTGCCACTGCAGCGGCAGAAGACATCATTTGTCATGGTCGCTGACTGGCCTGCCTGGCAGAGCAGGGCCGCAGTTGTCAGCTCGCTGGCTAACCTTTATCTCACTCTTCAGCCCGGCCCTCGCCTCAGCATCCATAACACTATCGGCAGTTTTAGCATCGAAATCGGTCCCCATCCCGCACCAATTCCGAGTCCTGTCTCCTTGCGATTTGATTTCCATTCGGTTTCATTACCGGTCGTGGTGGAACCTCGGGAGCGGCCTCGCAAGTCGGTCGTCGGAATCCCTGGCTCCTGTCGCATCTTAAGTATTAATGCCTGATTCAACCTTACCTTCCCTTCAATCTCAGTATCAGACAAAGCCCCACTAAAAAGGTCGTTCTCAGCTTCAACCCCAGCCTTGTCTCCGCATTGTCACACAGTATTGTCACTGGGACTCGCAGTCCAGTCCCAATGACAGTGCCGGGACAATACCTGCCCCTCTCTGCTAGCGTAGTCCCGACGTCAGGCCAGTCCCCAGCCCCAGTCGCAGCCATAGGCCTAGTTGCAGTTATGACATCGGCCCCAGCTTGGGCTCCTTTCTCAGCTAGTAGCCCGGGTGGCATCATTAACGGCGGCGCTATCGTCCGCCCGAAAGGCCTTTTTGTCCGACCATGATTGATTTCCATACGTTATATGCAAAACGCGTGCTTGATAATGATAGCGGGACGCCGCAGATTGAAAAATGGGACCAGGTCTCACATCATTTGGTGCACATTTAGTGTGGATGAAAGCCAGTGGCCGGGGTAATGGGGCGGGCGGCGGCGACGGCTGCCGGGCGGCGGGCCCGGTCAGCCCTTCTGACCTGGCCAGACCCGCTCCCCCGACCCATCGGTGAAGAGCCGAGGTCGGCGGCAGCCGCGGCGCCCGCTGCTGCCGTTCGGCAGCATCTCCAGTCACGAGCTGGAGCCGCCGGCAGTGTGGCCCGGACCACGGCCTGGGGAGGGCGCGGCCCGGGCGGCCGGTCGGCGCCCGCTGGAGCCTCCGACCAGGTGCCGCCGCCGGGCCCCTGCCGGGCTCCTGCCAGCCCCGCCCCGCCCGTCCCGCCATCGGACATCGGGCCCGCAGGTGGCTGCCTCCCCGTGGACACGTAATTACCGGTCGTGCCGCCATTGGTCCGCAAAGTTGTGCCCGGCGACCGGCCGCCGCCGCACCGGGGCGAGGGCCAATCAGAACTCGCCGCCCAGGTGGCTCAGGTGCGCCCGGCGCGCCGGAATGGCGCCTCACGGCCGGCGGCACCGCTCCCGCCGGTCAGAGCGGCGCCACCCGGCCGAGACCGGCCATCTCGGCGGCGCCCACTTGGCGTAATGCAATTGTTGCAGGAGAACTTCCTGCCGTGGCAATAAATAACGCTGCTGACAAGCATGGTAGTGAATAATGTCTTTGTGACAATGCCGGCGAGGTGATAACTGGCGCCCAGGACCCGCTATCCTGTGCCCAGCGCACGCGGCACAGCCCCTTTCAGATTTATTGCACACGGCGGATTTAATTTGGTTATTCAAAAGCCATTGCATCACCAATAAATTACTGATTTTGACGTAAGACGATTATAAAAGTCCGAAATAGCCATTCAATTTTCTACTCAGGTTGTAATTGAAAGGCAATCATTTTGGGCTTCGGCCGCGACACATCGTCGCTCAGGTGACCGCGGCACCCGGCCGCAGCGCCGGGGCGCTCGGCCGACGGCGGCCCTCCCGCCCGGTGCGCGGCGTACGCGTCCCTGCCGTGACGAGGACCTCGGCGGGGGCGCAATTATCGCCGGCGTCGGCCGGCTGTAAAGTGCAGAAGCGATAGGCAGGCGGCCCTCCGCAGCCAGCGTCGCTCCTTTACAGGGCGCCGCCACCAATCGATGAGCCCCATAGCCAGATGTATGGGTGCTGGCGGCGGCTCAGCGGCCGGCGCAGACAAAGGTGACGCCGCCGCCGCCGCTGACTGATGGCCCAAACAAGCGCGGCAATGTCGTGGCTAACAAGCGGCTCGGCCGGCCGGCCGCGCCACCAGCGCGCCCTAATCCCGAGCTATCCTCTGGCTCCTCTCAAACATGGCCATTGTATCCATTGATGGAAGTTTTTCGCGGGAGCCGTCGGCGCGCCGCCCCGCCGGCGCCGGCGCCGGCCAAGTTAAATCGTCCCGCGGCCGACAAACTTGGCGAATAAAACAAGATAAGGTGGGGCTGTCATAATAAAACCAGGATCAGGCCAATAATAAAGATTACACGCGCAAATAAATGCAGCCAAATTGTAATGGATACCAAGGCCAGACGCCCCGGCCGGGAGAGGCCATTGTGGGCCGTTCTGCCCGCGCGGCAATGTGTAGCCGGCCACTTTCGGTGCGCTTGGGTGCGTTGGAGGGCCGGCGCGCGACTCGGCCAACGAGCGCCCTCGCGGCGACTAAGGTCACTTTGGACCACATGGCTCAGAAATAATTTGTCGATCTACGAACCTCCGCCGCGCATAAATAGCACGCAACATGCTTCAGAGATATTTAGGCGAAATACGAGGTCGTTGAAAGCTAGCCGGAAAATGAGCCTGATCGCGTTTCGACATTTTCAGCGGCGGCGGTGCGGCAGGCGGCGCCCCCTGTCGAGAGGTGACTGGGCAAGAGAGGGGGGGGGGGGGGGGTCGGGGACGCGCGGCGCGCGCCACTAACGCAGTCAGCGACGCGCGGACGCGCCAAGTTTGCCCCCGGCACCGGGTGTGTTAATCAAGAGAGCCAGTAAACTTGTGAGCGAGTTGGCTGACCATCTGTGTCGCCGGCTGCCCCCAGGTGACGCGCGCTCGGCGCGGCCAACGCGCCGTTTTTGTAGCGCTATCGACTGCCACGCCGCCATCGCCGCACAGCCAGCCGCACGCCCAGTTTGGCCTGGCCGTAACGAGGAATGGATGAGCGCCGCACGACTCCAATGGCCGGATGATGGGAATGGATGGCAAAGGTACGGGCGGCGAGGTTTTGCCGCCGATCGGCCATCTCGATACGAAGCATCGCGAAATGGCGTGGAGCGCGCGACGGCCGCCGGCCGCCTCTCCGCCCGATTCGAATCGGGACAGCACGTCACGCGCGGCGCAAAAACGCTCGGACGCGGCCGTCGTAATGGGTCGTAACCCAAGTGGTGCGCTGCCGCTGGTGCCAGGCCGGACTGACCGGGGTCGGCGGAAAAGGTGGATACGTGCCGCCTGTCAGTCCGCCGATCGGACACGTGCCGGGGGCATCCATTTTTGCACCGTTAGACACGTAGTCATCACGAGAATAGGTCTTAATTAAATAACGTTTCGTGCGCTCTTGGTCCTAATCTAATTTGGCACCATTCGTAAAGATTAGGCAGGCCGGGTGACAGGGTTTTTCATTAAAAGGGAAAGGCAACCCTCCATTTCGGCGGCGCGTAAGTAAATTAGACCCCGCACCTCTGGCGTCCACTGGTACACCGCCGCGGGATGTACCCATCGTGCCAGATGCTGATGGCTTTACGATAGCTCTCCGAACTCAGTAAATGCATCATGCAATTTGCGATGGCAAACACCAAGAGCCTCTACTTCGGGCGTGAAAGCTCCACCACATGTGAGTCTGAGTTAGTACGAGGCAGAGGCTTGCCGTTGGAAAGTTGGTGTCGCCTCTGTTGTTCTACATTTGGTGAAACAAAGCTCTTCGGCGCATTTTTCGATAGAGGCAAAACAGGTTCAGATATTTTATAAAAAATTACGGGCTCACTGAATTATACGACCCGACCGACAAACGAAACTAGGAGCGAGCGGTTCACATTTGGTAGGAATAAACGACGAAACCGCTCGGCGCCGCCACCGCAGCACATACTGCACCGCAGCGCGGGGGCGCACCGCGGCACAGCCTACCCAGCGTGCGTCCGCCCACGGTCGGCCGTGAGGCTCGGGAGGACTGCTGACTGGTCTGAACCGGTGCGGTTCCCGGCCGCTCGCGGCACGTGGGTGACCGCCGGTCGCGGCCGGCCCAGTGCAGAGCTCAGCAGTCACACTCGTGCACCGCAGGCGTCTGGGAGGAGCAGTCAGACACCGCCGATACCGCCGCCGCCGCTGCCGCTCTATGTGACCACCGCCAGAGCATCTGACGATGTTTATTGGACGTGACTCAACAATCCCGCAGAGAAGCGTGTCCGCAGAGGGGAATGCGCCCGTGTCGCCGACTCTCACGGGGCATGGTGGAGACTGGACGTTGCAGCGTAAGACGAAGCGATTAGAGCGGGTATTAAGAAGCAGAGGGTCGGTGTTCGCGGTAGACTGAGCTTCGAGACCGGTGGCAGGAGTGACGACACGTGACACGATAACGAGTTCTGGTGACCTGTGAATAAACATCGTTTCCTGGTCACAGATCGGTGGACTTCGTCCGTGAACATCCGTTACGTGGAAAACCGGCGGAAATGAGCCCCTAGGTCTGTAAACGCGGTGCTGGTGCGCGCAACGCACGTCTGCAGGAGGCGGCAGTCTGCCGCTTCACAGTGCTGCCGTTCCACACAAGCTACAGCACAGCTCGCTATTATTATGTGACAAGAGGTGTGTGTATGTGTGTATGTGTGGGTGTGGGTGTGTGTGGGGGGGGGATCAGAAGCGACGTGATTTCTTCTTTGTCTTGCTGGCGCTGAGTCCGGCAGCCAGAGCTCGGCACGACACGAAAAAATAGGCTTCACTCTGACACCTAAGCATGTTGGTGACGATTTAGTTCTGGTTTCACCCTATTGTCTACTGGCAGCAAAAAACCTTCAAGTAAACCTTAATATTAGTGATCAGTACAGGCAACACCCAGCCTGGCGTGGATGCCAGTAAATTAGCCTGCATGTCGAAAGTCTGGATTCGGCATTTTGCTCTCGGCATGTTGTGTGATTCGGCTCGACGGTCATACACTGTTCAGTCCCGAGCGTAGCAGAGATAGGGGAAAGAAAAGATAAAAAGGGGTGGGAAGAGAGAGAGAGAGAAGAGAGAGAGAGAGAGAGAGGAGAGGAGAGAGAGAGAGAGAGAGAGAGAGAGAGAGAGAGAGAGAGAGAGAGAGAGAGAGAGAGAGAGAGAGAGAGAGAGAGAGAGAGAGAGAGAGAGAGAGAGAGAGAGAGAGAGAGAGAGAGAGAGAGAGAGAGAGAGAGAGAGAGAGGAGAGAGAGAGAGAGAGAGAGAGAGAGAGAGAGAGAGAGAGAGAGAGAGAGAGAGAGAGAGAGAGAGAGAGAGAGAGAGAGAGAGAGAGAGAGAGAGAGAGAGAGAGAGAGAGAGAGAGAGGAGAGAGAGAGAGAGAGAGAGAGAGAGAGAGAGAGAGAGAGAGAGAGAGAGAGAGAGAGAGAGAGAGAGAGAGAGGGAGAGGAAGGCAAAGCGAAATAGAGAAAGAGAGAAAAAGGGAGAGAGAAAGAGGGAGAGAGAGAGGGGGAGACAGGCAGGTTCCAGAGGCAGGGATGTGGTCAACTCGTATGCAACTGACTTCGCTTCACTATCTACCCAGCTTCCTAGCTTGAGGCAACCTTAGATGATACCTAATGTTAGACGATGATCACAGATACACTTCTCCATGATGAGAATACAGCCGAATTCCGTATGGCTGAGGGCCGGGGAGGCATAATAGAGCAAGGCGCATTCACACCAATGGTGCCGATGGTCGGTGATTTCAGGGCTTGGTAGACGACACCACAAGCAGACTGATTTAAAGCCAGCAGACCAATCTAAATGCACGCTCCTGAGGCTCCAGCTGACCTCGCGACGGCCCTATGACGGATGGCGCGGGGATTAACACCAGGTCAACAGTGGGCACCAAGTGCAGCCAAATGTAACCCCAGTGACCATGGGGATCTCCCGGTAAGAGATGTTTACCCCGGGATTAACCCGTCAGCGCTGACGTCACGTCATCTGATGACGCCGCCTGGTGAGTCAGTGCCGGCGCCGGCCGGCCGGACCGTCCCGGTCCGGCTTCCGCCCACAGGCCGGCCGTCTTTTTCAACCGGATCAGCCGCTGAAACGAAGGTAATGGCCGAGCGGAAGGCGCCTAATGCATCCATCAGCCGTGCCCGGGGCCAGGAGACCAAGTTTGGCGCTCCGACTGACGCGCTCCGGAAGGCGGCGTCCAACATCCCCCAACTCCGGAAGGCAGGAGCGAGACGGCCATCAAACGGCGGGACGGCCTTCGGCGAAGCGGCCGCCGCCCGACCCGCCACCTAGCGTCGGCCGCCGCGCGCTCACTGCACAACTTGAGCTGTTTGACAGGGCCGGCCGGAGAGAATTTCGGTTTTACTGCGGACGCGGCGCCCGCGGGCGCCACGTGACCGACGCGAGGGCATCATGGCGGCGCTGTGTCTGGGGGGCGGCCGGGCTCGGACGCGCCCCTCTGCCCGCCTGATGACGTGGAACTAATGCCGCGCCGCGTCCACGTGTGCGTATGAGAGGTGGAAGATCTGGTTATGATGCCTGCCCCCCGCGGCGGCCCGCGGCGCCCGCGCGGCGGCGGTAATCACAATGGCGGGCGGGGCGGCCCCGCCGCGCCGCACCCCAGCAAATTCAATTCGGACGCCTCGCAAAAGTCGCCGGCCCCCGACCTATCGCGGCGCCGCTGTCCGCCTGTCTGAGCCCGGTGCAGTCCCATCGGCGAGCGGTCCGCCTTGACTGGCGGGGCGCCGCGGCTCGCCGGCGTCCCCGTCAACACATGACACTGACGCGGCCTGAAAGCTGTCGCCGTCGACCGCTAATTTCGTCCGTCCGACACGCGGCCCGCGCCGATAAAAGTTTACACGCCGCGGCGGCCGGCGGTCGCGCGGTCGCGCCACGCGATGAGTTGCTGATGAGTTTTGTCAGTCACGAACTTGTGCACGGTATGAGTGATGGCTGAAGGACGCGTGGCGCTGGAGCGTCGTGCAGCCCTCCCCGCTCCCTGCTCTCCGACCCCGCATCGCGAAGGGGGACCGCAGACCGGACCGGACCAGACCGGACCGGACCGCGCCCGCTGACTCACGGGCGCGCCCGGTGACGGCACCGGCGCCCGTCACGGGACGGCGAGCGACGCCGAGGCGGCGCGGCCGTGACTAACGCCGCGACGCGGACCCGAGCCACAGCGGCAGCGGGTGCTGCGGACGCCGGCCGCCTCCGACCGGCGGCGGGCAGGCGGGCTGCACAGGCGGGACGCGTGTCAGAGACCGCTGGCTGGGCACCACGGTCCATACAGGGAGCGGACACAACAGGACCGGACCAGACAGGGACCGGACCCGCTGGCTGGCACAATGGACCAGACAGGGACCGGATACGACATGACCGGACCCACTGGATGGGCGGAACGGACCGGACAGGGACCGGACGCGACAACACCGGACCAGACAGGGACCGGACTCGCTGGCTGGGCGGGCCGGACCAGACGGGGACCGGACACGATAGGCCGGACACGCTGGATGGGCAGAACAGACCAGACAAAGAGCACAGGCGAACGCTGTGGTCCCACGTGCAGTCGATCCCCGCGGCGGACATACAGGCCCATTAGTTGAGCTTCCAGTCACGGATAACAAACGCCGTTGGCCAGCCCAAACCCGTGTGATTTGAAGCACAGTGCGCAGCACTGCACTGCACTGCGCATGTGATAACTCCAAGTGTATCACTGAGTAAGAACAGATGGTTATGCAAAGCTTAGACTGCTACAACGCGGACTTGCGCTCGACTCAGGCACAATTGAAACCGTCCTGACCTGAATCGTATTCGGATTCTGAATCACTGGCTGCCTGGCTTTATCGTTGACATATGCTTATGCATGTGCGCAGACTTATTATCTATGCGTATCCACATCTAAATAATGTGCATATCCTTATGCATGTGTGTATTTTCCGCTGTTTTCAAAAACGGAACTTAGTTCAGAGTCATTGAACTCGGATTCAGAGTCATACTGACAATTCTAGCTATAATGTAGTCAGATTCGGATTCAACCCCCATTTTCAACAGACGCTTAAATAACATCCGTATTTGGTTCCAGTCACCTCGCTCGGATCCAAAGTAGATTCCACCGAAGAGGAATCAAGCACAGGCCTGATATGATCGGTGACCACGACCGAAAACTTCCTGCCTTGAATGTTAAAGTGGAGCACGCTTTGTAGCAGCTCAGGGTGGTCGAGGCCGAGATGCTGGAGCCCCCAGCCGGGGTCGCCAGGAAATTCGCACACCTGGGCACCCGCGTCTCAGTCGAGGGATGTGCTGTCTGCCAAGCAGTTACCTGGTGTGAATTGTACGAAAAAACACTGATTGTGCTTGTCTAGGCCACAATTTTGGAGAATGGCTAAAAACCGTGAATGGCAAATGGGCTCAAAATTTCTGCATCAGCCAACCAGTCCCCACAGCATAAACTATGACGTTGGAAAAAACGAGGAAATAAACCGGCCAAAACGGTGCAGTAGAATTGACCACGGCAAAGGAACAAAAAGTCAACGACAAACTGCCGGCTAAGACGGCGCGCCGGCCGACCAGCCAGCCTGGGCGAGCTCCGTGTTAGGGCCGGGCCGCCCGACCTCTGCGGCTGTCGGCGCCGGAGCGGGGCCGCTCGGCCGCCGGACGACAGCTGCCATGGTGGCGTCGGGCCGGCGCCGTCCGCCAGCCCACCACGTGTCGCCAACAGCACCATGATGCCCGCCATGGCGGCTAAAGTACGACGGCCGCGGCCGGACGCCGCCAGATATTCGCTCGGGTGCTCCGGGCCGAGGCGGCGGAGAGGCCGCCTGTTTGGCCGACACGACCTTCGACCGACATTTGTCAAAATTAATTCCGGCTTACGGAGCTGGTACAGTGGATATTAGGCGGGAGACCGGTGGTGTTATTAAGCATTTTAAGAGTTATATATGCCATAAGAATGAGGGAGCTGAATAGCCAGCGACAAAGTGGCATTTGCCCCAGTCCATTTCTGACATACGAGCGTTTCATTTACACCGAGTATATGCGCGCCAACGACGCTGTCGGACGGCCAAACGACGGCGACTTTTCATAAGCGCCGGTCCGTGACGTCACTTTCCGGGTGGTGCCGGTCCGTGACGTCACCCCGGGGCGGCGCCGGTGCGCCAGGCTCGCCGCGCCGCGACAGGCGGCGCGCCGCGAGCGTCGCGCCAGCCAGGTCACGCACCGCTCCTGCTCTTCGGGAAGAAAGGAAAGTTCATGGCTTTTACGCGTGCAACGCACAAAATAGTTCCCTGCGCGGAGAACGGCAACCATGCTGTTCTAATGAATTTTAGAGGTCCGGGACCCGCGCCCTTCTGGTGGTGAACGGCTCATCTCAGTCAGCCATTAATGCAGAGTGATAGGAAGATTGCACGCATTATGCAATGCATGGTACACGGGCTCACAACAGCGCATGCCCAAACACGCGTGCACACACGCACGCGCACACCCGCGCTCTCACACACGGACGAATGCACGAGCACACGCTAGCTCACGAAAATACGGAAAATGCCCGCCCATGTCCACAAGCTCACAAACGCACGCACGCTTTCACTGCGCACATGCCAACAACGCACCTGCGACAATCCCAGCTACGTACCCACGCCACCCACACACCACATGCCCAGATACGAACACAAGTGCACACCACCACGCCCCCACACACCCGCACCACGCACCACATCCGGGCACTGACGAGCCCGACGACATCACCCCCGTACGCCCCCAGACACGGACGCAAGTCGCTTCAGCTGCAGCTCTAACACCGACATGACGGCATGAGCACGGCGAGCGCCTGTCGGGCAGGCCCACCACGCACCTCACCAGTCGGTCGTCAGGCGCTCCCCGGACCGCGGGTCAGCCGGAAAGGGGGGGGGGGAGGCAGGAGGGCGCGACACCGCCGCACCGGCCGTCTCGACTCTCCGGCTCAGGTGCTTGGCCGCGGCGCGCGGCTGCGGCCGCTGCCGGCGCCCGTGAGCCGGGCTCGAGTGCGCCTCACCTGGAGCGTACGATCAGCGTCGAGCCGTGCGCAGCCCGCCACGCGCCAACACTGGCGCCGCGCGCCGCCGCGGCCGGCGGCTGGCGCCGCGCCAGCCCAGGTGTGGCGCGCTGAGACAGCGCCGCCACCGCCGCCCGGTACGCCCAGGTGCCGGCGAACCGGAGCCGGCCGCTCCGGTGGCGCCCCCCCCCCCCCCCCCGGCGTCAGGTGACCAGGTGGGCCAGAGTGCGCTGCACAACGAGCGGTGTGTGCACTGGCACACGCGTGCTCGATGTGGCGGAGTGTGCGAGTGATATTAGCGTACACCACACGGGTCAGTCGGAGAGGAGCGGACGGGGGAGGGCGGGGGGGGGGGGGGGGGGAGAAGGGGTAGCTGCTACATGCCTATGGACGGAGGCGGTGAAGCCCAATCACGCCTTGCGCAACCCGCTGTCTCTCCCGCCAATTACGCTCGCAGGATGTGGGTGGCTCTACGTCGCTGAAACAGGCAGGGACATGCTAATCGCTGTCGTCGAGCGTACGTAAGCGCCGACCTTTCGACCAGCCACAGGCGGCGGAGCGCGAGGAGCACGATACAACTGGTCATTTTCGTCCACTTCTCCATAGCGACTCTCTGATTGGTGTCACGTTTGTCAAAGAACATTTTGCTGCAAGTGCCATTAGCTGCATGGAGAGTTGCAAGCCGGACAAAGGCAGACGGTAAATGCGTGAGTCAGAACAAAAAGGATAAGGAATACGTGGAGAGAAGGGGAGAGAGAGGGAGAGAGAGAAATAGAGGGTGGGGAGAGAGAGAGAGAAAGAGAGGGAGAGAAAAAAGAGAAAGAGTGGGGAGAGAGGGAGAGGGGGAGAGAGAGGGAGGGGGAGAAAAGAGAGAGTGGGGAGAGAGAAAGAGTGGAGAGAGAAAGAGAGAAAGAGAACGAGAGAGAACGAGAGAGAGAGAGAGAGAGAGAGAGAGAGAGAGAGAGAGAGAGAGAGAGAGAGAGAGAGAGAGAGAGAGAGAGAGAGAGAGAGAGAGAGAGAGAGAGAGAGAGAGAGAGAGAGAGAGAGAGAGAGAGAGAGAGAGAGAGAGAGACGAGGTCATTGTGTTAGAGCCGGCAATAACGCCTGTCCTGTCCGCGTGAGTTTGCTGTTGACCAAGTCGTGCCGTGTGGCGAATAATTCGGGTCATTTACTTTTAATTATTGCACGGGGCCCGGGGCAGAAATAACAAATAAGCTCGTTCGCTGGCTGTAACAACACGCTCGTATAAACGCTTTGTGCGCGCCATTGACGCCGCTCGCAAAAACAGCCTGCGCCCCACATCCACTCAGTGCCGGCGCGGATCGCTGGGCAAGGTAGCCGTCGGCAGCACGTGACCGGCGCGGTGTCAGCGGCGCCGGCGCCGCCAGCGCAAGGCGGCCGCCCTGTGCGGCCGCCGTCCCGCGCGTCCAATCCGAACGCCGCCCGCCTCCATCCTCGCAGCTCGTCGCCACGAAAGCAATTACAAACATGCTAATTTGACGCGCGTTTTCGGGCCGGTTTTCGGAGCGTGCTCCGGCCAGGTCGGGCCCAGCGCAGGCCTGAAGCACCGCGGACGCCCCGGGCGCCGCGCCAGCTCGCCATTTCCCGCGCGGCGGCGGCGGCGGCGCACCCCAGCAATCCAGGTGAACATCGAATTGACGCCGACGGCGGCCCGCCGGCGACGAGGCCCTGGGGAGTGTTCAACTTGGGCCGCACTACATTACAGCAGCGGCGGCCGCCACCAGCGCGCACCTGAGATTATGATAGCGGATATCTACGACGGCGTGGCGACAGGCGCGATATTACGGCCGCCCCCAGGCCAAGAAATGTGAGCGCCGCGGTCGGGGCGGATGCGTGCCCTAGCCGCTGAATGGGCCGTCTCTTCGGCGAAGACAGGTAACGCGCCCCTGCCCGATGGATAGAGATGGAGAGCGGTACCAGAGAACGGCCGAATAAAGCCGGGGAGAGGTGCGGCGGACGGGAGCGAGGCGGAGAGATTTTCCGAGGACGGAACAGATAACATGGAGACAGCGAGGGCAGCTGCGGGCGGCGCTCAATGGAATGAACAAGGTGACAAAGAAGCCCATTCCAGATCTCGAGGCGCGATGGGCAACCATCGACTGAACGATTCGAAAACGAATTGCACACTTAGAACAAAAATGGCCTGTCAGATAGTCGAGATCTAGGAAATAAATGGTGGATTTAGTGTCATAATACCACATAATTGAGCCAGTAGCCGGCCAGAACGTGTCAATTACTGGCTGGAGCAGCGAGTTCATCTCCCGGCGGACCGACACCAACACACCAGTCCTGATCAATTCGTTTTAATTAACGCACGGCTCCGAGGCGCGGCGCGTCGACTGCCAATAACGCCAGCCGACGGCGGCGGCGGCGGCAGGCGGCACCACCACCGACACCTGCAGCCGGCGGCCGACGCCGCGACCTACCTCCACCTATTGGCCCGCCGCTGGCGGCCGATGACGGCTGAACGGCGGCCGGCCGGTGACATCGGCCGCCGCCGGCGCTGACCAGGCTCGCTGACTGGAGCGGCCCGCCGGCCGGCGCCTCGGGGCGCCCCCGCCCCGCCTGTGTGCAGGTCACGTCGGCCGCGACCGCAAAAACGGGCACCGCCCGGCCGTCGGCCCACCTGGAGTCCCACTGGCGGCCGGAGCGAGCGCTCAGGTGGCCCGGCCCCACCTGGCCGGCCGCATTGTCATACAAATCGCGGCTCCCAGGCGCGCGCGCGCTCGCACACCTGCCCCCGGCGCCCCTCGCGGCTGAGCACAAAGCCCACAGCGCGGCCCGCCGCCGCCGCCGACGCGTCGCCAAATTAAGCACAGATTTCATTTGCGATAATGCTGCGGGCGCGTGGCGGCGGTGCCGCCGGGCTGCGGGGGCCGCCACCGGACGCCGCTGTACCTGAGCGTCCCAAATTAGAGGAGGGCCGCGCGCCGACGGTCGGTGATCCCCCGATCAGCCGCACGCCTCGTTTAATTAAAGAACAATGGACCTTAATTCGGCGTAATTTAAGGTCGGGGAACGCTACAGATGCGGGCGCAATCATCTAATTTATTTTGATAACCTGAGTAAGTGGCGGAGGGGTGGCACGCGCACCCCGCTTGTCAGAGCGGAGCCCCCGAGAGTGTCAGGGGCGCCCTTGTCAACGGCCAACCCCAGAGAGTCTGGGGCGCCACTGTCAGCGCGGAAGCCCAGACAGTGCCTGGAGCACTCGGATGTCACGGAGAGCGGGCGACGGCCGCCTATCGACACGCCCGATAACATCAAACCAAGCTGATAGGCATTAACAAACGCTTTGTGCAGTACTCAGCGACTTGTTGTTACGGACCGCGACATGACCTTTACTAGAACAGCAGTGGTACAGTGGTCTGTCCGCCGGCCGCTGGGATAAGGAAAGTACTAGTGCTAAAAAGTACTAAAAGTACTAAAAAGTACTATCGCGTGGCTCACTACATTACGGTGAGCTAGCAATATGACCATAGAGTAGTGTTGCTTGGTGTGCTGGGAAGGATCGTTTGAATTCTGACAATGCGTCAAAATATGCGACGTTTGAAAACATGGGATATTAGAGGGACCGAACTCAACTAGCAGGTTTGTGGTCGACTCGGAGTGCAATCGAAATTAACACCTGGCTGAACCGAATTCCCCTTAGGTCAGGATAGAATCGATTCCCCTGAAATTCTCTTGTGAGCCAGAGTCAGAATTTCAGAAACCGAGCCTTCCGGGGGTCATTTGAAATGTAACTCACATAAGGAAATAATGTAGGCAAATGATTTATTCATAGCATAACCGCGTATATGATAGCGCACGAAATGGAACATAATCATACCTAACTGCCTGCTATCAGAAAAGAAGTTATCATGCCTTTATGAGGTCCATAAAACAGGCATCTTCCAAATTGTCGTCACCAGAATGAATCTATCGGAATCGATTCCGAAATTGCGTGAATCTTATTGAGTCGAAACCGGAGCAGACTCAAAATTGAGCTGAGACGACCGAAGTCAGAGTCGGAATTCATTCTTAAGCGAGTGCTAAACACTTCCCCTCTATCGTGATTCAGAAACAGGATCGATCAAAAGCCGGAGCAAAGTGCAAGTATGCCACTGAGAACATGCTTGCTGATAACACATACAGAAGAATAGGCACGGCCTTCCGATTCATAGCGTATTTTGTCTTTGTCAGCGGGTGCGAGTTTGCCGTGTAGGCGTCACGCGGTGACAGAATTTCCGTGCATTGCGTTACGGAGACGTCAGCTGTACAAAACAGAACACGCATCAATATCCCACCGCTCTGCATTAGTTGACGCTGCTATTTATGATTGCTGAAATAATATTGATAATTGTCATCGCTGACTATACACACCGATGTAATATTTAGAATCGCATTGCTTTACTTGACCTAGCAAACGCTGGAAAACTTATTTGGGGTATGACTAATCTGGGTGACAAATAATCGTGCGCACAGAAAATCACGGTGTCCATTACCAGACAATCATTTCAATATCAATTCTTTCTGTTAGTGGCGGCGCATGATGATTTGATATGACGATTTTACATGATTTCGGCTCGTCAAACGTTGACAATTATTATCACCAAGGACGGATCCAACGTCTGGCCTTTGGAGGGACACCTCCAAAGTTTCTGTGCCAGCCTAAGGCTAGACTAGACCAATGATGCATTTTTTGCTGCCATGGAGGTCATGACTCTGTAGGACCCCAGCCCCTGGGTTTCCTAGTGATGAGCGCAGAACCATACAGCAGTGGTTGAGTCAGCAGGAGAGGATGCAGCTAGATTCTTAATTACCGGGTATTTTGCCACACGCTGGCCTTCGTTTTCTCATGGTTCGTAATTAAATGGGTGACAGATGATGCTTCGTTTGAGCCCACTGGAGGGCCACATGCTGCAAGTCACAACATCGATACGTGTGAGCCTCGGAAATACCGGGTGGTTGGTGAGCCCTCTCCCTCACACCATATGGTTTCCCTTTCCGTTTAGCTGCCATGCTGGGCAGAAGGCGCCATTTTCTTCAAGCCCGGGTGAAGAAACGTTAAAGACAACACCCTCCCCAGGTAAATACAAGCAGGCAGTAAGGTTGCCGAGCTCTTCCGATGTCTTTCACACAGCTGGCGCGCACGGGGCCGCGCATGTCACGGCCGCCAGCGCCACAGGCGGAAACGCGCCGGCCCGTGGCTGATTATCCCCGGCCGCGGCCGGCGCGCGCGCGCCGACTGCAGCGGTTCTGCAATCAAATTCAGCATGGTAATTACATTTCCACATCAGAAATGACCGGCCGGGGCGGGCCGCCCGCCGGTAAACAGCGAGCGGCAGCACTGGGCGAACAGCCCCCGCTTGGTATGCTAACCAGCTAACCTACGACAAGCTCCGCTGTGCGCCCGCCCGGCTATTTAATCAGGTTTCCGCGCGCACGGTATCTTATCCGATTATCCGGCAGTTAGGAATTAAATCAGCCTCCATTAACGGGCGGGCCGATTTTTGTTTCGGTAATCAGCACCGTCGGCGAGTTGTCCGCCGTAATTGTCTACTGACATCTCCCCATCACCGCCGGCCCGATGGAGAGCAATTTGCGGCCCGACAGCCGCATTGCAGGACTGAGCGGCGGTCGCTGCTTCCACGGTGAGTGCTGGGGAACGCTTGTATGGCAGTTCAGCGCGGTCCCGCGCGCCCACCTCCGACACCAGGACCCTCGCTATCACAGCGTGGCTTCCGGTTCCTGGCCTCACGTGCAAACCCACCACCGCGGCCGCGGCGGACACGAGGCCGCAGCGCCGCGGCCGTGTCGAGGCCACCAGATCAGGCGCCACCGCGGCCAGCGACGCCTCCGCTTCGGACTGGTTTCCGCCACAACTGAACCCGGCTGTCGGCCGGCCGCTGCGGCGACGACACGCCGCCGGACGCCGCCGGCGTAACCTGCGCGTCAGGTACCGACGGAGGAGGGGGGGGGGGGGGCACGGTCCGGTCGGCTCTGATTGGATCAGACGGCCGGGCAGCGGCCGGTCCGCCGGGAGGCGCCGCACCTGAGCGCACCGGCGCCGCCGTCACGGACTGGCTCACCTCCGCTCAGGTGATATTGCCAGGGGGCTCGGAGAGCGCGCGCGGCGCCGGCCGCTTACGCCGCGCTCCCGCGGGACTCGTGTTGCGGCAGAGCGCGCCGCGTCGCGGGCCGCTGCACAGCCGCATGCAGTCTTGGTGTGGGAGGGCACGGTCCTGCGTTTGTTCGGCCGCTGCTACAGCGCCTGGCGCACCGCAAAGCGCTGTGGAGTACATCTGAGTGTTGCGGCGTGCGTTTGTCGACCACCAGCTGCTACTGAGTCTGGCGAGGACCTGCTCGATACGCGACGTCGTCCGCGCGTTCTCGCTGGGCCTGATCGAAAACTCCTCCCGGAATCCTGGTCTGCACCGGCTGGGTGCAGCTCTGCCCGCGCCGCGAAAGCCATCCCGACGCCGCTACCACGACCACCTTCGCTTCCGTCGACCGGGGCGCCTCTCCGGCCTGCCAGCTGAGCCGAACCAGGCGCCGCAGGCGTCGGGCGGCGGCGCCGCGCCGGCCGCCCGACTCTGGCGGCCGGCTGGTGCGTGATAGATTCGGCCAGTCGGCCGGGCGCACAGCGGGACACGGACAATAAAACGGCGACGCCAGCCCACGCCTCGAACGCAATGCAACGCCCCTGCAGACGAATGGTGTGATTAGAGCGGCGCGTGCAGCCATCGGTCGCATCGGACAGGGCGAGCATAAGCAGCCCTCCGGCGCTAACGATCCGGCGCGGCAGACGACGCCGCCTAATCAGTTTAAAAGGTGCATGGATTGTGTTAGAAAATGTGCATGTATGAATAAACATGAGGGCAGGTCCAACAGACGTCCAAAGCTCAAGGGATATGGACCAGGTGGCCCCGACCGCCGGGCTGCTGTCCGATGAGAACACAGCGTAAGCGGGTGTGACTCGTGGCTGGCATTATGTACGGTTTGTTTGTCTCATAGTTCGCGGCTTATTCGGAGTGGGGCTGGCATTGATAATTGTCCAGAAGTTGCGGCGATTCGGTGGATTTGTAATATTGATCAAGGCGTGGACCAAGCAGATCTATAATCAGGGAATTTTAGATATATACCCAGGAAACCCAAAAGCCTTCGTGACGGCGGCGGAACAACAAATGGCGTCAGAGGGGTTCATGAAAAGAAGGGTGTTAAGCATGGACAGTGGAAACGAAGGATGTCAGCAACTGACTTAAAACGTCGATTGTAAAAACACGTTTGCGTTAAATGTTCTGCCATTTTACTAAACCAGTATGTTTAAAGAATAGAAATAATAAATGGCACACCGGGTCTGTGACGGCCTTTAACCTTTCGGTCACTGAAAAAGCATGTGAGTGGCAGTTCAGCATCCAAACGGCCCCGGGCAGAAAGGTACTCGTGATATCAGTGGGGGCAGAATGCTGTGTTAATAGCGCGAAGCATACGCTCAATCAAGGCTCGAAAGTCGCGGGATCAATGCGACCGTGTTGGGTATAGGACACGCACGCAATTTAGAGCATGCCACACGGCTGAATCACTTATGAGGCTTAAACCGCAATGTAGCTACATACATTGAGCGTGACATTGACCATGGTCCACATGCACTGGCCTCAACAACTGAGGTACTAAAGATTCGTTTTTTCGGCATCTGGTGCCGCGACCGTGGTTAACCCCGCAGCTCTGAACCTTCTTCATCGGGCAGCCACAACCCTGATCCCCTCACCCTGCTCGAAGAGTGATAAGGAACCTCCTCTGGCACCCTAAACAATGTTTTTCGAAGAACATTTCTTTTAAAGGCTTTTTGATCAGCCATGTCGCAACCGACTGACTGACTGACTGACTGGCTGACTGACAACCCGAGCCATTTGACCCCTTCGGGACTTACTAAGATCTTTCACCTCATCGTGGAATGTTCCAAAAGAGACGGCTGACTTTCCGCAGGTTGGCCTTCCCGGCACCTTTCGTTCTTCTTTGGACGGTTTAGGGCCTCCTAATCCTTGAACGGTTTCGAAAGCACCTGGCCAATAATCACGCTGAAATCCTGAGCCGTCCGTGAGGCAGATTTCAAACCTTTTGGCCTGGCGAGAATGCCTTCGACCATATTAATTTCGCAGACTGTTACGCCACGTCTTCGAAACTTTGTAACATATCGTTGAAACATGTTTATATTATATGATATATATATATATATATATATATATATATATGTGTGTGTGTGTGTGTGTGTGTGTGTGTGTGTTTGTGTGTGTGTGTATGTGTGAGTGGGTGTGGGTGTGTGCGTGTTTGTGTGTGTTCATGAATGCATGCATGTATGTATATACTGTTATCCCAAAGACTGAATAAAGAAATTGGATCTGAACTGTTACACTACGAGCTCCAACCAGTTCCCGGTGTTAAGAGACAGCAATAAAAAATGTTTGCCTCGCCCCAATCCTGACTACCAACCGCCGGAAGCTTTTAGATGTCCGTCAGCGAGCACTTTGTCGTGCTTCCCCACGTGGCTTTCATCCTCGGGCCGGGAAAGCGGCACCTGACGACTTCTGGGGCTGCCAAAGCCCGGCACGACACCGCTCGAGCGGCGACGGTAAAGCCGCACTCCATTACCTCGTCTGGCCGCGCAGGCGGCGCCGATGCAGGGACCCCCATCCCCAACCCCACCCTCTGCGTCGGCGGCAGGTGAGGAGGCGCCGCCACGCCAGCGTCGGAAGCAGACGCTTGACACGACCGTTGCAGCTTGGTCGGGCGCGACGGCGCGGAAGACGCGCTGGCGACGGACGCCGGCGTACTCACAGGCTGGAGACACGCGCTCCGCAGGACACGGCGACGCCGGCGCTTCGACCGGCTGCCCTGGCGACGCCCACTTACCTAGAAAACACAGAGAGCAGAGACGCTGCATTGATTGGCGCGGTCCCCGCCGGCGACAAACAGGCTATCAGGACCTGGCCGCCCCAGGGCCGGTGGCAATCGCGCGCCCCAGCCGCCGCCACCGCGTCAACAAACCGGCCCCGGGGACGCCGGCGACGATTAACGCGATTCGCTGGCGACGCTCCCCGGCCGGCGTGCCGCTGACCGATCGCCATGCACGAGCGTGCTTATCACGCGCAGTAATTGAGTGCCAAGGTGGTGTTGCCGACTGGCCGGCGGCCGGCGCTGTTTACCCGCCCGCCAGATGGATGAGCGCGCCAGCATCGCTGCAGGAGCCGGGGGAATGTCGTCCGTCAATGAGTCGATTACGACGCGGACGATAACAGCGCACTTTGTCGGGCGGCCGGGCGGCCCGCGGCCCACGGGGACGGCTGGTGGTCCCCACCTTCATTACGGGGTAGCGGGCAGCGGGGCTGCCCTTCTGCCCGCCATCGCGAGCGCCGCGCAGGGTTGACGCGCGGCCACCGGCGGGCAGGAGCGGCCATGGGCGGCGTGGGGGAGCGGCCGGGTAGAGGTGAGGGGAGACGGCGGAGAGAGTACGGAGCCACTACGGACAGAGGCGAGGGGAGATAACGGAGAGCGTGAGGGGCCGGCCAGTGACAGCGAGCGAGAGAGCGAAGCGAGGGGACAACGGAGAGCTCGTGGGAGCGGCCGTGGAAAGAGTGAGGGAGCGAACGTGGACAGAGTGAGAATCATCCGCCAACAACAGAGAGGAGCCGCTACGGACGGGATGGACGAGACCACGGAGAGAGTGGGGAGCGAACACGACCAGATTGGAGGGGAGGCGAGGGGAGAAGCATACAGAGTACGAGAAACGCGTGTGCGCGGCTTTGTGACAGCCACCGCGGCGAACCTGCGCGGGCGGCGATCGATTCATATTGAATGGTTTGTTTACCTAAGCCCGGGCGCAGGGCACTCGGTAAAGCCAGGGTCGTCGTACTGCGTGTTTTTTAACTGCGGGGCCGTACCCACTGCCCGGGCACGGAATCTCCGCGCGACCTTTGCACGTTTCGTTACAGAGCGCTTCTGCCCGCTCTGTACCGGCCCGGGATCACAGCTGCCCTGCGTCGCAGCCAGCCCTCCGCGCCCTTCAAGTCTCCTCTCGCCTCGCGTCCGGCCGGCCGCCCGTCTGGCCGCGTTTGCACTGGGCTGATATCTTCCCTCGCTTGCCGCATGGTGCAGATAAAACGACTTCCATGTGGCAAGCAGCACACATTAAAGAGGAACAGCGTCCGAACGGATGTCTGTCACTCGACAGCTGCTTGACGTCCGACCGCGCGACGCCATACCAGTTGGACGCAGGTGTCAAACAGCCTGGCCGCTGCCACCACCGGTGCTGCATCGCGCCCGGGCTCGTGCCGGACTCGCCAGTGCGGGATCACACGCCGCCCGAAGGAGTACCAGCCTTAAATTGCCATCACCGGTCTGCAGCGCGCAGTTCTGTGCACGGTAATGGATTTCGGCTGTACCTGCCGTAAAATGGCACGTGCCGGTCGCCCTGGGGCCTGCCGGCCGGTCTGGTTCTGAGCAGCAGTGCTAAACGCGGCTGCGGGCCTCAGCCATCGAGATCGGGCGCGGATTTTAACCGATTTAGGATCACTGAGCAAATGAGATTCCCAGCAGCGAATGATTGCTTATCAGGCACTGCATAACTTAACCTGGTGAAGGGTTCCAGTTCGCGTCAAAACTGGCCAGGCCCCATGACACTCATAAAAGGGAACAAACTTCATGACAGAAGCGTTTAGCTATCAGCTTACACTACGGGGTGTGGGTTGAAAACGCTCAGTCCACCGGTAGTAAGCCATTAGCAAAAGTACGCCTCAGGTACTACACCGTTTGTACGGTGTAATGGACACCGTTCGGGTGCACCAACCATGGGAACGATGAATTTGCATGCACGGTTAATGGCCTTGCGAAAATATACAGATGTGGCTCTTGCTTACATGTAGAACCGTCCGTTAAACTTTGTTGATATTGCCCTCAATACGGCAACTCTTCAGGGCCATTTTCCACCGTTTCACAAGCACAAGCATGAGAGGAGTGTTGCATCTTTTTGGCAGCCTTCCTTGTACCCCTTGTTTGGTCGCGCCGGCCCGGCGATAATCTAGGACGGTTACCTGGAATGCTGGAAGATGATTCGGAGTGCCTTAAGTCGTCGAAGAACATAATCGGTGATTAGAAACATGATTCGTTAATTTTAGAGGCAAGGTCCGACAGTCAGGTCCCATGGCATCCCAGACCCACATAACCCAGGCCCGGGTTACATCCATGGGCTTTGGCCAGGCCTCGTGACATCCCAGACCCACATAACTCAGGCTCAGTTTACATCCATGGGCAGATAACTTTAAATTCTTGCAGAACGAACCGAGAAAAACAAAGACCTAGCGAGCGTGTCTTAATGCACCGTGAAAGTTGTCGCCAGCGGAAGCAATCGTCAGCGAAAGTTATCGGATAAAAAATTATCGAAACTGGAAATGTTTCACGATGAGCCACGACCACACGCGCCTTCCACTTTTGTTCTCAGGTGCATATAACCGCCCTCACCCCACCTGCAGTCACATGGCACAAAGGCGCAAACTTGCTGAGTGTCTGCCACCTCGCACTCCTCCCCTTCCCTTCCCCACTCCGACTCGGCTGCCCCGGAAGTACCGCTGTGACCGGAGGGGTGACCGCCCGCCGGCCGGGCCGCGTCCATCTGTGCGCCCATCAATCGCCCCTCTCCGACCCGGCGACTTCCGGCTGTACCTGCTCCGGTTACGGCGCCCCCAGACCGAGTCCCACGGCGCCGGTAACGGTCTGACCCCCCCCACCCCTTCCCGGTGTACCCCCGCCTCGTACGCGGCGCGGGCGACACCTCTGTTATCTCAGCTGATAACGGCATCTGGGCAATTTGAACCTGACCGCCAGGCAACGTGGCGGATGTCGCGAAACAGCGCCAACGCCGTCGCGTTCCCAGACACGCGTGCTGTGCCGTCTTGTCGCCAGACATGGATGCCAAGTTGTCATAGCACCAGGCATGATTTTCCGAGCCGTCTCATCGCCGGTCGGAACTGCCATGCCGCCACATCTCCAGACATGCCGTCGCATCACCGGACATAATTGCCCGGATGTCACATGGTCAGACGTGACCTCCGATTGGTCACATCGCCAGACATGCCTGCCATATCTTCACATCCCCAGACATGTATGCCAAATTGCCACATGCTAGACATGTCTGCTAAGTCGTCACATCGCCAGACATGTCTGTCGCGCCGTCACATGTCCGGCGGTGACCTCCAAGTCACACACTACCGTGCTGCCAGACATGAATGCCTGGCACACCCTTAGACATGGCCGCCGCGTCGTCCCATGGCGCCCGCGGACCCGCGGTCCCTCCCAGCTCGACAGGCGGCCGCCTGTTTATCCTTGCCCGGCGGGCGTCGTCCCGCGGAACGCCCTTCGGCGGCGCACCTTAGCACACGCCAAAACAAAAGAACCACGCGGCCGGCGCGAGCAGCGAGCGCCGGAATCGATCAGCGGCGTCTGCAGGCTGTTGTTTCAGCACCAGCGTTCGGCGGCCCAAGGTGATCGGTCATAGCCGGCGGCAGGTAGACGGGCGTCGTGCGCCGGCCGCGCTCGCGCCTCTGTTTCGCGGTGCCGCCGCCAGGGGCGCAGCTGCGGCGGCGCGGGTCGTCGGTAATGACGGCCGCACCTTGATCGAATGTCACCAGATGTGGCGCGCCGGGGGGACGGCCCAGAGGGGACGGCAGTCAGGTAGCCCGCGGGAGGACGCGCCGCGTGTGCCCCGGTGGTCTGGCGGGCCGGCGTCGGCCGGCAAAACATCGACAGCCGCCCGAGGGAGGGGGCTGATGCGACGGGGAGGGCGGAGGGAGGCGGTAGGTTCACGGCAGGCGGCGCCAGGTTCGCACGGTTTGGAGTGACGCGTCAGCAGCCGCCGGTCCCAGCTGGCGGTGCGGTGACATCACTCGCCTGGGCGGTGGGGCGTGGGCATCTCCCGAGGGCAATTCAGTGACGATGCGCGGGAAAATGCACGGGACGGGAAGTCATACCCACAGCATATAGCGAATTCAGCGTTGTCACTGCGATAACCTCACACTAAGAATTGCTTGTTTCATGTCTAACAGACGTAAAATAGCTATCGCTGACGAAGAAACGCCCAAAAGACAAAGGTGGACGCCAATTCAGTGGACCCAAGATGACCTCTAATAAAGTCCTGTTCTGCTGTTTCTCCTAGAACGATGCATAGCATTCTAATCTCCAAAAGCAGCAGCCTACCCGTGCTGGCGGCCTAACCACAACCGTTGCGCCGTCAGATGACACTCATTGACACACCAAACCCAAACGGCCGCCGTTCACGGCGCCGTCCCGTTTGACGACTGTGCGGATGTCCTCTTTTGAATCCCATCAACGTGCTGCAAGACCTGTGTGTGACCTCCACGCCAACTGCACGTGCCGCCAGCACCGTCGGTCGAGTTAGTCCAATCCCAGTGTCAGCCAACTCCCTGGCCTTCAGGAAGCGTCTCCGTGACCGCCACAGCTTCGGCGTCAGCACAGTAAGGCTGACACCCCGCGCTGTGCGAGTGCTGTGCGGTGATCCGTTCAGGGGCACCATCTGTCGTCCAGCGAGTGTTGACGGCGTGCAGCGCAGGTTCGTGTTGGGGTTTCACCTCTGCGTTCCAGCATTGCACGGTCGCATTGATACCTTCTGCATTGCTCCCCCCAAAAATGGAAAATCGTTTCACAGATATTATAATAAAATCACAGATATTACGCCGATTTGCACACTTTTGTGAGGGCCCTGCCCCCTCCCCCCGCTCCTCCAATGTTGAGCTACCCCCCTCCTCAATGTTGGCTTGACCCTTCAATGTTTTTTTGCTGGAATGCTACAAAAAAACGTGGCAAAAGGTGATCATAACACGAAGATTACCTTCTTTGATCTTTGTGCATAGTGGCGTCTCATGCCACTCTCATAATAAAAAGTCATGGTCGCTCTCACCACAAGGTACAAATCGTAACAGCTGAGAGAATGATGGATGCAATAAACTTCACAGACCTAGCGCCATGAGACACGCAATTGGTTTGTGAGGTTTAAGTGAAAAGCTTTGGAATATGGGGATGACCGAGTCCTTCACGGCTATCCCCGTCCCCGTTCCGCACAACCGAAATGCGTGCCATCTCCCATGACCGCCATAGAAAGAGCCGTCGGCGCTCCAAGGTGGCATTTAAGGACACGCGGCACATAAGACGCCCCACCCTCATGTGCCGATCAGGAGAGACGCGTGCGTCCAGTGCCTACTCCTTGGATCCAGCCCTGCATGACTTCTATACTGCTTTAATAAAGATTTTATAAATTATATGAAGATTTCAAGCATGTATTGCGTTTAATCCAAATAAAGTGGGTTAAATCCGGTGATAAAAAATCAGGGGGTAGGTTGTCGGGCCTTCGGTTCGGCCCCTCCAATAACTGATACAAATTTACACCTCTGTGCTCTACTAACACGACCAAACACGATTCTGTAAGACAGGTCGTTTGTGCAAGTTGCAGGTGGTGTGAAGCCGTAAAATCCTGGATCTCGATTTGCAGAATGCTCTGTGGCAGAGCAAAGCGAAATCGATGTAGTTTCATCATGTATGAGGAACAAGCACCGAACATGATGAAACTAATACTAGAGCATGTCTTGAACGCGCATGTTAAAAGCTTTTTCATAAAAAATGTCCTCCCGACGGCTTTAACCAGCATGCTGTTATTCAAATTCCTCATCCGTGGACTTAATACCCCTGCTAAAAGTGATGCATGTTCATGTCTGCCGGCTAGCAGGACATTCTCTGCAGCACTGCTCTGGGCGTGGCAACATATCTGTGGCTCAGAGGTTTCGGATGCACAGCAGCCCGCAGAAACCAACGTAATCTGCCGGTACAGGGAACATCTTGCTAAAGCGTCACGTGGACATCCCCGGAGACCCCCGCTCTGCAGGAGAGCAAGGAAACCGGACCAGCCGCTGATAAATGCCGCCCGTCACGACCGCCCCGCCCTGTGGGGTCGATCACGCGAGTCCGTCAGCTGCTTGGATGAGGAACACCGACCCAACAGGGGCAATGTCTCTGAGCCAGTACACGACACGTCAGCGGCCGCGGAGCCGTCTCTCGGCGGTCGGGTCACACCCAGCCCCGCGAGAGACGACGCTGCTGACCCTGCTGAAAGACGGTGTACCCACCGACGGAGAGGCAGACCTGCGCTTCCGCCGCCCATCGTTTGTGAAGCCTGGCTGGCGCTGTACCAGTCACCTTCGACTCTGCCCGGCATAGACACCTCCTGCATGCCTCACAGACGAACACATCCCCACGCTTCAGCCCGGGGGCGCGCCCCGGGCTCCACGCGAGAGAATCCAGCCAATCCGTGCGCGAGTCTGTAGATGGCGTGGCCCGGCCGGCAGCAAGCACATCTGCGATGCTGCCATGCTGACAAGGACAGGCGCCAGGGAAGCTGAGGCCGATGGGAGACGCCACTGCCCCCCCCCCCCCCCTGAACGGTCGTACAGGTGCAGCCGCCAGCGGTCGTGGAGCACTGCCGCACTCTCAGCAGCGGTGACGGTCACGGTGGGTTTGCGGCAGATCGTCCCGTGGTGGGGGAGGTCCCACCAACTGCGTGAGCGATCATTATCGTTGAGAAGAGAAACGTATTCACCATGCAGTTGCTCGGCTTATTCTATGACGCATTACGAACCTGTGATCACTGACAGTAGTGTAGATACCCCTTACGTCAAAAGTGACAGAAAATCAACACACAGCTGATAATGCCTGTTTCGATCACACAGGTGCGCATGGCGTGTGTCTGACACGGTGTCCCAAAATTCGAATCATAGAATGAGGCTCTGTCTCGTCATTCAGCCGACTCAAATAATGCAGAACAACGCGTTTACACGCTGAAAACAACGTACTGTCAAGAACTTGCAGCATAGCCAGTCATAAAGCCGTGCTTAAAGTGTACTCACTGCCGGAAATTTAACTAATGGTGGAGACATAATGCAATTGTTCGTTTCTTATGCAAGCTACAATTATTAAGCGTAACTTATTCGTTTATTGGGGCTCCTTCCAGAGGCACACTTGAATGTGCGGTTCGCTGAAAGGTGCCATGGAAAACTTTGTAGTGATGAACCCAAGGTCGAGGCCAGAAGGCAATGGGTCATGACCCTTCGACAATGAAAATTTAATAATTTTTCAACTTTTTAGCTTGGTTGTCGGCAAATTTGCGGGACATCTGATGCTGCCCTCCAATCCCGCGACACGACGTCAGACCCGCCCTCGGAACGGACCGAGCTCTCCGTGGCTCCCCACCAGCACCCCACAGATCTCATGCTGGTGCGTTCATAATTCACTGGCGCCGGCACCTCCAGCCGTCCGCTTACGGTAGGTCAGCCCGTCGCACGCGACGCTTCTGAACGCTGCCGCCCACATCCGCAGCGGCGCTATCTAGCCTGCACGCCGTCACGGACCCGCACGTGCCGCCCCATGGGACAAAGCGGCCAGCGTCCGCCCGCGAGGCGCCGCGGCAGCGTCCGCACGCGTCGCATTGTGCCCGGATTCGAACCGGGCAACGGTCGTCGGCGGCGGCGCGATCGATATCGACGACGGTGTGTCGTCGCGGCCGGCGGCCGGCGACACTGAATCCATTTACCAGTTATGATTGCATCCCCCTCCGATCGTGATTTATCATAACACAAATCCAGGTTTAGGCGCCATTGTGGCCGCGCTCGGCGGCAGCTGATTGCACATTCAGACTAGGCGGGGCGGCGGCCGGCACGTGCGCACCAACAATGCGCGTCCATCTGCCGGCCGGCCGCCGGCCTCGCTGTGTAAAGGGCCATTATACCTGGATAATCGGCGCGGCGATATTGCCCAGGTTGACACGCGCCGTGGATAATGACGTAACGACGCCGGGTGCGGGGCTGCCGCCGGGGGGCGCCAGCGGCGGAGCCGGGCAGGTGACGCCACCGCCGCCAGCGGCAGATGAGCGTCCGGGATGAAAACACGGCTTCCAGTTCAGTGACTCGTACACAAACGTTTGCCCTGTAATTATTCCGTCCAGGTGCTCGGGAAGAGGACGTGCATTCAGTGCGCGTCGGGCCCGATTGGGGCGGCGGCGGGGGGCGCCGGGCCCGGTGCTGCGGTGGCGTGCGTGCTGTGATTCGGCGCCGGCGAGGGCGACGGCCTCGCCGGCCGGCCTCCCCGTCTTGCCGAGCAAGGTGCCAGTGTCCCGACATAAAAAGAAACTGTGGAACAGGTCTCCCACTTGCCGCGCCCTGTCGACGCTGGAGAACGCGGCGAAACACGAGACGCGCAGATAAACCATGGTCGAGGAAAAACAGCCGCCGGCTGGCTGCAGGTAGTCATAAACCGCGCGACGCCGCGCACCCTTCCCCCGACGGCCGAGGGGAGGCGCCCCCGAGGGCGCGGCGCCCGACGCGGCGACGGCGCGCGCGGCGCCGCCCCCGCCCTATTTGCCTACCGGAGATCGGCAAAACTTAACAAAGACACCGGAGCCGAGTAATCTGTGTGCCGTGTCAACACGCGCTCCGTCTACCTGTGTTTGCCTATTAACTGACAATCAAACATTCGGCGGAGGCGGCCGGGCGTACCGACGCCGGCCGGCCGACCCCTGGCCCAGTCACGTGACCCGCCCTCCCCTGGCCCGCCCCGGGCCGGCAGCCGGCACTCCCCAGTCGACACATGGCGAGGTAATCAGCTCAACTCAATCAGCCCATCTTCTGGCAAGGCTTGCCGGCCGGATTACGGCACGAGCAGGTAGTTTGAATGGGAGTCCCACGGCGACAGATGCGCTCGTGGCGCGTGCCCGGGGCACAATGCATTCAGCTCATCAGGCCGAACGATCGGGCGGCTGGGGCGCGGCGGGGCGCCGGCGGCCGTGGCCGCACGTCAGCCGGCCGCGGCCGGCCAGCGCGATTGAGCGGCACTCATGCGGCGAGCGGCGCTCCGGCCACGAACCGGCTACGTCAGCGGTCCGCCAGCGCCGCCGCCGTTCGGCACAGCTGCGTACGCGGCGGTGAGTTCGATCCGGAGGCGACATCGGCGCCCAACTACCGGCAACTCGCAAACTTTCTTGGACACCTGCCTGATCAAATATCGGCGCCGACATCTAGTTAGGCGTGTGCGGCGCGCCTCTCTGTCGGCCGGAGTGGCCGCGCGTCGCCGAGAAAGCTCCGAACAGCCCGGCGGTGAGCTCAGTCGGGAACGTGGAAAAAGACGAGGCCCGCTCGCCAGCACGAATACACTCAAGTTACACCACATAACTTCAGACATTGATCGCCTGGCGGCACCGCAGGACTCGCCTGGCGCCCGAAGTGTGCCGTACCTGGCTCGGAGGTGGCGCGCGTCGACGGGGAGGCAGGCGGCCGGCGCCGATCCACACCGGGAGGCCGCTGCCGCTGCTGCCGCCGCCCGCCGCCACCGCTAACGCCGCGCGGCGCTCAGCCCCGCTCAGCCCGGCTCAGCCCGCGGCGCCGGTGCCGGGGCCCTCCGAGGCGCCACAATCGCCGGACTTCATTTATCCGGAGCCGACGGTAACGAGATGCCAGCGGCACGGATTGGGGCGCACCTGGGCCGCCCGCGACACCAATCGATGCGCCGCCAGCGACGAGCGGTCGCCGTCCGCCGCCGCCGGACAGAGCCGCCGCGGCGAGCCGACGCGGCCGGCAGCCGGGGGGCGGCAGCGGCAGCAGCGGCAGCTTGGCTCGCTGCTCCTGTGAGCGGCGAGCCAAGCGGAGCCGCTGGAGCGCCGCAGGCTGGAGATGTCGAGGGGATGCTGGTAGTGAAGGTGCAGCTACGTACCTGTCACCGTGAACGCAAAATGCCGAGATGCTGATGGACGCCGCTGCGAAAGGCCGTTCTATTCTCGTGGCGTTAAACGAGACTTCAAACAGGCTCAATGCTTCAATGACTACTCCCAACTTTGCACGGAAATATTCTGGTTCCTGCCTGCAGAACACCGAAAACACTAATGTCTCAATTTCTATCCCAGCACCCCAGCACTGAACTTCTCCGCGGCTCAAAGGCTGCCCAAAATACGACCACCGAGTGGGCGGAAATAGTAACCGGTCCCGTCTGTGGTCGACGCACTGACCTACGACTCAGGTGATCCCAATGCGCCAGAGTTGCCGCGCCAGGTCACAGGCAGCCAGCTCCGGCGACTCTCACCTTCCTCGCGACGGCCTCTCGCCGCGGCTCAGCGGCCTCTGTCTGCCGCGCGGCTGCTGTTCCACCGCTCTGCGCGCCTCCTCCGCCCGCCGCGCGGACGCGTCAGACTAATTCCAACGCTGATACAGCGGCGAATGAGCTTTTCATCGCAAATAGCAGACAATCGGAAATGGACTCGGCTCCCCGGAGATCCTTTTTCCTCCTTCTGCTCGCCGGCGCAAAGCCTCTCCATCAATCGAGCTCTATTTTCCTTTCATCCTCTCCTTCGCCGGCGAGAACCTGTCAAAACGCACCTGAGCACCCGGTCGGCTGGTGGGGACGGGTCCCCAGGGAGCGAGGGTGCGATAGGCGAGGGCTACGCCACCTGACCACTATCGGAGCCGCCGCGCCGCCGCCGGTCCGCCGCGCAGACGCGTTCCAACCCTGTAACCGTACGCGGGCCGGTCGTGAATACCTGGCGACGAGCCACGGCCGCTGCTTTCAAGTGTTTCCGGCGTGAAAGGCGGGCGGAGAATTGGACGCCGCGGCGCCGCACAATCGCGCCGCGCAGGTACAATGCCGACGCCGGACACGTGGGAACCGCGATTAAATGGACAGTCTCGAGTTTCCGCCGCAAATGGACTGATAAACACATCCATAAAACCACCTTTCTCGGGCGGTGGTGGGCCTGGGAACGCGCGGCCGGCGCGGCCGGCGCGCGCCACTCGGTCTCTCGGGCGGTCGCCAAGGTACACGGACGGCGGCCGGACATCGCCAATACGCCGCCATAAACGCGGCCGCCCCCAATCGACGCGCTGTTTGCGCGGACGATCCCGCGGCCGCCGGTCGCAGGTGCGGGGCCGCGGAGCGCAGGACGCTGACCCACCGCCGCCCTGACCCACCGCGGCCGCCGCCAGCTGCTGATCACCGGGGCCGTAATGGGCGCGCCGGACATGTGGCGGAAAGTGACATTACCGGTGCGCGCGTCCATTTACTCATTAGCACCGACGCCCGGTGGTGATTAGCGCCTGCAGATAAACAGGGCGACCGCCGGCCGCCTGACACGTGACGGGGTACGCGAGGTCAGTGCCGCCGGCGCCCTGGGCCGGCCCGTCGTCTCCCCGCCGCCCGGACTCCGATCGTCCCCGACGCTCGCAGCTGCGAATGACATGGTGAAACTCAATACGCGGCGGGCGCGGCGCGGCCGAACTAAATACCTGCCAGAGCCACGGCCACCGCACTCAACACCATCACGCATGCTCGTCACTCGCCATCAGACAAATGACAATATTATTGCATTGAGCATGGTATGAAGGCGGGCAAATCACGTTACCGTCGAATAGCAGTAATCACGGTTGCCATGACGACTGGCGAGTGCGGGGCGCGGCCAATCAGCGAGCTGTGATTGGCTGGCGCGCGTGCATACTCCAGGTAAACACCGACTCGTTACAGGGCAAATTGCCGTGATCAGGCGGCAGCGTGACGTCATTAGTCGACCTGGCCGTCGCCAGATAACGAGTGACCTGGCGGCTCGCGGTCCGTTGGACGCCGACGCGGGGGGCACCACGTGACGGCACCAGGCCAAATGGCCGCGGGCTAATAATCCGACGGATCCAGGCGGCAGCGAGCAGCCGCCGTTCAGACAGAGAGCAACTTGACAAGTACTTGGAAATGCGGCATTTTGCATTACGCACACTGGTTCGGCTAATTGTGTTCACCCATAAGCTTACGCAGCTCTGCGGGCCTCCAATACAAGGCCATTCTGGACGTAACTAGTCATCTATGCTGACAGCTCTCCACCGCCCACGCAGAGCCCGCAGGTAGCTCAGTGACGTCACGCCGGAAAGTCAGCACCTCATTACCCTACAGAGGTACGGACTCATTTCCGTTTGCCAGGCACAGACGGACAATGGCGTTCGGTTGCAAAGATACAGCAGAAGTCATTAGAAGTTAATTCACGACAGGAGGGTCGCAAACACAAGCGCACGTGTTTTTTTTCCGAGGAGTAGCCCAGCCTCGCATAAGCCACTGCAGGTACTGCACCCGGGTCCTAAATTCAAAAAAGCAGAACAAAAAACACGCAGGTACAGGCACTCATAATGCTTTCCTTGTCGGTTCCTAGCTGGCCTGACGCTACCATTTGAGGTACGACAGTATACTGCAAAGAAGCAAAGCGTTTCTAGATTCATTACCACCCATTTTCCGCAGGAGCCTGGGAGCACAGACAGGGCCCGGTGGACCGTGGCTCACCGTCTTTTTGCGGAACTTTGGAAGGGTTAGGTCTGCCGGAACAATCGTTTTTGAGAGGCAACTAGCAGCCTGTGGCACACGCTTCTGATTCATTTGGTCTCCTTTTGGCCCAAGCTATCTCCTTACGCCACAATCATGGCGTAAGGAGATAGCTTGGGGCTGCAGCATTCCGGTCTCAGCATGAGCCTTTAGGGAGGCGAGAATCACGTGTCGCTTCTCTCACACCTGTGTTGGAGCCCACAGCATTATGACTAAAAAACAAGACGAAGAAGTGACAGTACCTATTTTCTCCGATATGTGTAGGGATGCTAACGTTTCGTTAAGTTAGAACTTGTTTTTGCTAGTTCCAGGAAAAGTACGACTAGAAAATGCTTCGGTAGATTAAGTTGCCTTAGCATTAATCCAATGGTGATGCACCGAAAGCATTGAACTTCAAATGCATTTAGCCCAACCGCTATCTCGGTGGCCTACATATGTCTTCACGGCACACAGGCCCTGCAAACTTCAAACTCGTTGTATGCAACCATAGCTATGTGCAAGTCAATATCTTATGTGAAGTGATACATGTGGACGTGTTACGTTGTTCCCTTTGGTTCTAATATACGCGACTCGGCATGTGCCGATGGTGTTTACGCTGAACATGTCGCCCACTTCGCTATTTTGGAATGCTGGCCAATGAGTCATGTGTTTTCGTGTCGTGTTGTATACGTACAAATAGCATGAAGTGGCGAATGTACCTATGCAAAGTGAAACTTTCCAGACATAGACCACTGCGAGACTTAAATGCTCATGGTTATCCATCGCAATGGACATGGCTTAAGCCGGACCCTGACCATCATGATTGTGAACTTGTTGCACAGTCCATGATTTGCCCCTCGAAGATGTTCATGTGACACTTTTATCGGGGAACTCGATGTAGCTAGCTGTGTGAGTTTCACTCGCTTATGTACCAACAAGCAATCCAACAAGTGACCCACAGTCGGAGGCAAGCGATGTCACACAGCTTGCCGGGCTGCCACCTCCTTCCCTAGTCACAATCGATCCGGCAGTCATGGAACTACGAGGTTCGCAAACCGACGACTTCGGCAGGCTTTCATTCCGCCGAGTGACTGGGGTCTGGCTGTTTTTTGTAGCGCCCTCTATATCAGGCGGTTAACGAAAATGAGAAGGTTTTTTTGAAATATTGCGTTCCTCTATCTTAATACAGGTGAATGCGAGTGATGTGGAGGAACAAAGGGCACGTAAATGATCTGCCCATCATCGCAAGAAATGCACGGAGAACGGATCGAAAATGTTTCGAGCTAGAACTGAAAAGGAATGCTTCATTTTGTGACTTTACGTTAAAGATACCGAAGTGCCGTGACAGCTAATGCGAACTTGCTTTTCAGTGGCGTCATACACAGTTGAATGTCGGGTCCTCCATTTGATAGCGGTCTGGTGCGAAAGGCCTACTGTTGCAAATAAATGAAACTTGACATAGCTACGACAACGGGACTTTGACATTGCACAAAAACTATCAGTCCAACATAATTACATCCGGTGTGCGTTTGACTGGACCAAGCGTTTTCTTTGTCACCCTGAAATTTTTGTATCATGACATTGTAAGACACAGTTAACACGGTCGTGAATTGTAAGCGATCGTCAGTTATCAAGGTGCAACATATTACCGCATACCGGTCCTTAAATAATCTACAAACACAAATGGTGTTAAGGTGAGGGCGGTAAGCACAAGTTTATGCTTGCTAGCGACATTCGCTTTCGTGCAACAGCAATAACCCACCTACCCAAAAACAATGTCCATAAAAATGCGACCCACTCACTCGCGAGCTTAAAAGCGGCTTGGCATCCATCCGACTTGGCCATTCGGTCGCCGTGTCTTGGCTTGCGAACATGTGACCGTTGGCGACGCTGGGGACGCCCCCGGCGCGTCGCCTCGGGGCAGCACGCCGCTGTTCCGCCAGGCTCGGCTTTGTTTATTTCCCTGACAGCGTGTTTAAGATTCAATTTACTCGGGCGCCGATAAAATCTTTCAATAAGGGAAGAATTTACCTATCCGACTCCATTTAAAACAGAGTGGTTCTTCGGAAGGAATGGAAACCCCTCCCGTGACAGGTGGAAGCTTCCTGATGGAAAGAATGGGATTTAAAAACCAGGCCGGAAGAAAACGCGCCGGGACGCTATCGAAGAAATGAGGCCTGTGGCGGCCGCCTCTGCCACGGTTTTGCGGACGGAGACGCCCCCGCCACATGCTGAATAAAGCCCAGAACCCAGAGGTTCATTGCACCAAACTGGGCTACAATACTTGGGCTAGGCCCCAAAAAGACGTTTTTAGTTAAGTTATCAAAAGTTGTGGCATGCCACTTGGCTTATTGGATATTCTTGTTTTGCCGAGGGTTTTCTCTGAGTTTCACTGGAATCATTATACGGACCTTTGGCCTTAACACGGGAAGCGAATACCACGTGGTCCACCTGACTACTTCTCTTATGACATGGCTTTAGGCCACGACGTGACGGTCAGACATCGAAAAGGTGAGAAATATTTAGGTGTTCGGTCTGATGTGCTTAAAAGGCACACACAAAGGCCTCGGAATCAGCATATTCTGCTCGCGCTACGCGTCGATAAAATAATAAAATTTGTATATATCGGACGGCACGATCTCCTTACAAGAAGGCGCCTTAACAAATACCAATATGGTCAAATTTTACCAAAGTCATTGTCATCCAATGGCCATCATTTATCACAGTCATTGCCATCCAAATCGGTTGTCATGTGGGAGGCCCGACTTCGACCCCCGGTTACACCTGAGGCCACTCGGCGCTAAGATGGCTATCTTAGTCACAGGCCCGCCCATAACGGGTGCGCGACGACGTTCATCACGTTCTTTTCCACCGGTCTTGGACAGAGCAAGCTAGTCTTGACGCTAGAGAGGCTTAAGTGCCATATTATACATTTCTGACCTCACCGTCCACATGCCATTTCACGGGTAAAGGCATGCAGCTCACCGATCAGCACAGCCTTAAGATAGTTTGCGCCTTGCGCCAGCCTTTAAAATAGCCTGAGAACTCCGCGCCACCTCTACAAATGGTGCCGCGGAAATGATTTATGGTCAGAAGGTGTTCAAGATAGGGCCCAGGTAGGACATATCGCTGAGAGCACGTTGTCCATTTATCACAGAAGCAATACCACCGGCCAAAGGAGCATCAACGACGCATGGCCGGCGGTAGCGCGCGGCACACAACCGGAACCTCTGGAACCCTGCCGCCATGCGGGCGCCGAGTGACGGCAATGACGACGCTCGCCCCACTAATTCCGATCCACAAGTAGGTAGCTAGGCAAACGACGGGGTTGGTTGCTCGTCTCCAGTTGCCTTTCAGTTCCCGACGCAGTGGCATTGCTGAGCGAAAAGTTCGTCAAAGCTGCTTTGAGCGATTACGAAGTTGTGAATATAGTCGATACCTATCAAGTGGATTTCCTTGCGCAGGTTGGACGAAGGTCACTTGCCAGTCTCAACGTCTTGCGCTCAGTGAGAATAGTGTCGAAAACTGAATCCAGCTGGTAACCAGATCAGGAGCAGAACAGGGAGGGGTGGAAAAGGAACCTGCTGTTTCTCCCATACAAGGACGAAGGCCTGAAATGTGAAAGTGACTAAGAATGATGAGGCCGACTTCATACACACCGAAAAACACAGGCCGGGACACAGAGTTGCTTCAAGCCGCACGTACCATGCCAGACAACGTGTCTCACAGTGCCTAAGAAAATGCAGATAACATTCTAAATACAATACTGGTTACGATACAATGAAATGTATTCTAGTGCTGTAGGGGGCCATCAACCGGTCTGCTGTGACTGGCGAGCCTCGCACTGAACATCCGGCCAATACCATGAACACGTTGTAGAGCTTGAAAACGATCACCGGTGGAAGTGATCACTCGAAAACATGTAGTTAAATATTTGTGTTAGGGATATGCATCACAGGTATAGGTAAACATAGATGCACTTGTTTGTAACTTCCGTCAATTTGCTTTGCTTGCTTTCCGCTTGCGCAAGAAGCGCTTGCGGCTGTTTCTGCCTGCTCGCACTCGAAGTTGAGGACAAACACGGGGGTAACCAAAACGCACAGACAACTGAGCAAAGACGATATGTTACGTATTTTAATTAAACTATGTGCTAATTATTTAATTAAATTATTATATTTAATTAAATTATTATGTAAATAATTATATTAAAATATGTGCCTCAATTTTAAGTATCGCGATGATCATTTCACGCCATTTGGTACCAATATCAACCGCACTATGCCCATTATTCAGTGTCTTGCATGTGCGAGCAGGCTGCCATTCCCTCACTATTACGCGGAGAATTCCGAGTCCCATAATCCAACTTTTCCAGCATCAGTCACCGCGTGATTCAAAGCCAACACCAAGACTATAATTACCTTTTACGGGATCATTAAATGGCAGTCAAATAAATGGACGCTTAGAACATGGGAACCCTTTCACAAGTTCAATAACCTTTCAATAATCCTTCCACGTCACAGGCAATAGTATTGGTGAAAGGGCTAACCACGTGTGGCCCAAAGAGAACATAGCGCGCATAGAAGATAAATAAACTCATTGGCAAAGGCAAATAACAGAACACACACTAAACATTCCATATGATCTAACCACCAGCCGCAAACGAAATCTAACCATCTAAACATTTATTAACAGCTGGTGGCACCATAAGTGCTACGTTTGCCTCCTAATGGTGGCATAATCAGCGTAAATGTACACTATTTGGGTCCAAGTATGTCATGACATTATCCGACAAGCGTTATTAATATTATTTTACTAGTCAGCCTCCTCTAATTTCAGAGCCTGAGCTTGCTCATCGCTATGAGTGACGACCGTTCATCACTAAATTGAACCATGTAGCGCAAGAAGTAGTGAGCTTCTGGTATCTACATGCAAGGTTGCATGGAGAAGCCTGGTGCCATGGGTTGGGGTAAATGAGCTGAACATATGGTGTGGGCGTATGTTGGGGAGGGTGAAAAGAGGCTTCAGGGATATAAGAACACAAAGATAACTGAGGCTTCTATCCCAGATAATGAAACAGGTGCTGCTGAATCCGGTGATGCATCACTGCAAATGCAAAAATCATAAGTTTGACTTCAGACCTGGTTTTGGTTGATTTGCGTGCTTTTTGAAACTTCCCTACACTCCAACTCACAACTAAGCGCGGGGCCCGCCACCTGAAGAAATGGATATGAATTTAACGAGGTCTCTCAACAAAGTTACCCGCTCCCGCAAAAACATGATTCAACCTCGTGCGCTGCGTATTCTAGTTTTGCTAAGGTTTTTTGTTGCAGGGCAGTGAGACGCACTGTGAAAAGTGCGCTGTTGTAGTTAGACATTGCTTACCATGACCACTGCATGACTCGGTGTCCCTCATCGCAAACGTTGGGCGCAGAATGCCTTCTTACCTTCCAGTGGAGCATATACCAACGTTTTCGGCGGAGACAATATGCCTCGAAACTTGAAAACAGCCTCTGAGAGCTTCATTGCGGAGCGAGTCGCCATAAGGCTTTCAACATTATTTATCATGTCACAATCCCCTCTTATTTCGATAACACAGCAAATGGTGGCAGTGGCCTAGCACCATGAGTTCCTCCAAGCTAACTACGTCTTTAACTTCGAACCACTGCAAATCCAGTTGTCTAGTTTGCATTTTCAAATACAATTTGTATAAACACAGTATATCACATTGACTGTGTGTTACATCGCAATGCCGAAAGTGTAAAGATGGGTGAAATCCAGGATAAAAACCTCCCTAGCCTCACATCTGTTCAATACGTGTTTGGCATACGCCTGTCAATGACTTTTTCACCTATGAGGTTTGAGATGTTCGTGCTTAAGTCTTAATGGATCCACACAATTAGGAAAGGATGCCGGCTGAAAACAGCCTTTTTATAGACCCCATCCCTCCAGCGTGTGACTGCGCATATGGGCGGAGAATGCAGTGCGTCACGTATGGTGTTGGCCACACCACTTTTGATAAAAAATAATCATTTTTGCATGATTCGATTAAAGATTCTCCTTTTACCACTTTGCCACACCAACTTTTTTGAGCATTGTGAGATGTTTCCACTTTTTACGGGACTGCGACTTTACTTTCTCCCTCTCGCCAGTGAAGCCCATCATCGCAGGTCTCACCTACCACATCCTGTAAATAAATATGTTCTGGAAATTATGACGGAAAAGTGTAGGAAGGTCGCATATTTTCTCACAAGGGACGGCCTAGAGTGACGGGGCTAGATGACGTGCGGTACCTGGGGTGAGGCTCGGATGAGTGGCACCCTCAGCTGGTGTTTGGAAGTTATAATTACCGAGGAATTAGTCGGCGCGCCAGCGGGGACAAGGCCCAGTTCGCGCTCGCTGCCCTGCGTTCCCTGTCACGCGGGGACGTCAGCGACGGGAAGCCCCGGTGAAAAACGTCGTCAGCTGATTGTGTTTGGTCGTCAGCTGAGCCTCCTTCGTTTCCATAAGCCGCTTCGAAAGCAGATGCGAGAGCAAAGCATGTCAAATATAGCTGGAATGATGATTCTGACTATCGTTCTCGTCATTTGTGTTATTGTTACATAAGCTTCAGCCTCTCGTCGTTTGGTGTTAGCAAGTCCTGGGAACACGCAACTGGGATCACCTCGCCTATAACCATGCATCTCAGTCTCAATAGTTTCTGTGAGTCTCGAGCTTCGATCCCACAACCCTGTGACCAGAAAACTCACGTTTTAACCGCTAGACCGACAAAGGCACACTAAGATGCGTTAGTGCTTGTGCTATGTAAGGCACGCTACGTATCCCGTTGAGTCAAAATGACCCACAACATTTGTAGGTAGGAACTCCGCTTCTTCTCGTTTCCATGACGACTTAAAACGTACATAATTATCGTAAGCAGTTCATTTGAATTCAAAAGAAGCTTCTCTTCTTCATCTCTTGAAATTTTGTGGGATTTTGTTAGCGCAAGGAGCATGCCGGATTGCCTCATCGGGGTTACTGAGCCAAACTTGCTGATTTTATGACAGGCTCCGTGTGGTGCTATCCTGACCTTTCGGTTTTCGGTGCGGCTCTCTGTCGATGGTGGTTGTTTCGTTCCATGCAGGCGGTGCTTTCTTCTCAACACACATTTTCTGGCATGCTAGACTTCTTCACTTCTTCGTTCGTGTAATCTGACCGGCAGTGACTGGCCCGTCTCTCCGTTGTATGATCTAAACGACCACAGGGACCGTCGCACGCGCACCTCTTTGTGCTACCCAGAAGCATCGCCGGTCTGACTTTCGTGAGACTTCGTCGTATCATGGCGCGGCTTCTGAAGGCATTTGTGATGTGGTGTTCACAGATTCTCCGAATATTCTCGGGTATGTGGCAGACCGTTGTCACATGTGATTGACATTCTTCGAAGCATCCCGTGCACATGTTGCCACTCGCCGGTGACACCATTGAGCCCAGGCCCATCCTTTCTGCCTCGTGAGAGAATTGGTTATCTAGCTGGAAGGCTGGTGATGCAACAAAGCACGTGAGTAGCGCCGCGTCGCTTCTCGTGATTCGAATTCCTCTGAGCAGTGTGGCGTGGTTTCTAGTTTCGCGTCAGACCTGTAATGAGGGTTTCACCTGTCGGCATCTTGCCAAACTGCTCTACGGCATCGGAGCTGATCACTTCAATGTTGATGGACGACCCTTGACGGATACATGTAATGGTTGGAAACCTGCAGGTATGCTGACAAACTTTCATTTAGGGGCGGACAGAATTGGCCATTCACTGACTCACTAGATCAGATGCTGACTACCGGCAGGTGATAATTACGTGACGTAAAACATGATATCACAATGTCCGTCAAAAATAATTGTCATTCGTTAGCATCGAGCTCGTGTGCGGTGAACGTGGCGTGCCCCATCCACCACGATCGCTGAAAGTCAGCCACATGTTCGAGGGTCCGTGTGCTCTGACACAGAAGGCTGGGATGGGCACCCACGGCGTGCTTCACACAATCGCAGCATGCAGTGTGATAGCAAAACTGGAAGCTGTATTCGGCAGAGACTCATCCAATGCATTGCTAAGGGTTGGGGGGGGGGGGGCAGGAGGGCAAATATAACAAAACATCTACGACCAAATGTGCGCACCACGCTGACCTGCTCCGCTCGTCACTTTCCTACATAAAACTGATGCACAGGCCAGGGACTTTCGCGGCCAGATAGTCTACCAAACTAAACGCGAATGAAATAATTGGATCGGCCACATAAACTGCCGCGCCACTGGACCGAGAAGCAAACGTGAGTAGCTAAAACTTTGTGTGCATTTAGTCACCCAGCCATTGTTCGAACACTACATCCGTGCCAGCAAATATGGCGTGCCGATCGCATAGATCGTAGGAAAGCTACTTACGCTCATACATTGCAAGCATCTGGTCATGTTCCCCGGTCATAGTGACCTCCTAAGGTTGCGGCGAAAAACAGTTGCTGATCAGTCGATTTGCGCTTGTGTGTGAGTGCATTCTTTTATCCTGATCCTGGCCGACCCATTCTCATTCCTTTTATCATATATATATATATATATATATATATATATATATATATATATACTGCTTGCATAAGCGAAACCTAAACAATCGTTGGATAACGAAGACCAAATCTTATCAAAGTCATTTTTCTGCTTGTGATGGCTTTGGCAAGCTGCCGGGTTTTTCCTTGCGCAACATCCGCACTTGTCCGCAAAAATGAGTTCATCACCAAATTTGGGATTTTTAATCGGCATACAACTAACGTGTGTTTCAACAATTTCATCACAGACATAAAACTTGATAGCACAAATATTCAAAAATATCAATCTATCCCCATTGTGACCAATGCGGTTGATTAAGAATTTAAGTATGTAGCATGCATTGAAGCTACATTTACTTAAATTTATGTCGGAAAGAAATACCTTTAACTCCTGTTTTTTTTGGTGCCATAAGATCAAAGTTATTACGGTGAGCCAATGTATTTGTCGCTAAACATTATAACGTCGTGTAACCAGCATCTCCTAGTATATTGAAGGCCATTAACTCAACACAAGAACGTTGAACGCATGTTTACCAAAATTGACACAATATATATGTTTGTATATATTCTACAACTAAAAACTGACGTATACCTGAGCACCAACTATAAAAGCAATTAACTCAATATGCATTAAGTCGATGTAGGCTCTGGAAAAAGTCTACAGCTGTTAGGAATACATAACAGATGATGCTTTGCCTTAATACATGGAGGAGGAAACTATATGGTTATTAACACCAAACATCTTAAATTGCCTTCGTTTCCTTGGTCAGCATTTCTAAGCAGTACTAAAAAATGTTAATGTGTGGAAGAGCATGGAGATACCTACGATTTAAGTGGCTTATTGCAAACATTGCTAATAAAGTTTAATTCCAAATCATATGCAGATAACATTCATAGATATGCACGTCACTTCAAAATTTGATGGCTTTGCTCTGAAATTGAAGACGAGAATGGAAACATATTTTTAAAATCAAAATTGGAGCGGATGAGACATCGCCCACACACCAACTCACGTCCACAAGAGAGGCTTCAAAAACACTTCACCTCATTCGTTGGACGACACGTGTTTGAAAAAACTTTCTTCCCACCGACTAACTGAATCACCATTTCAGTGAGTCGGAAACCAGAGACATGAAACAGCATTTTGTGACATCGTCCGCCCGTCGGCCATGTTCCGCCGTCAGGTGTCTGTCCGTCGGCTATGCCCCGTCGTCAGGTGTCCGTCAGCCAGCCATGCTCCGCCGTTAGTTGTCCGTCAGCCAGCCATGCTCCGCCGTCAGCTGGCCGTCAGCCAGCCATGCTCCACGGTCAGGTCTCCGTCCGTCGGCCATGGTACACCGTCAGGTGTCCATCCGTCAGTCACGCTCCGCCGTCAGGTGTCCGTTCGTCGGCCATGCTCCACCGTCAGGTCTCCGTCCGTCGGCCATGCTCCACCGTCAGGTGTTTGTCCGTCAGCCATGTTCCGCCGTCAGGTGTCCGTCCGTCAGCCACGTTCCGCCGTCAGTTGTCCGTCAGCCAGCCATGCTCCGCCGTCAGGTGTCCGTCCGTCGGCCATGGTACACCGTCAGGTGTCCATCCGTCAGTCACGCTCCGCCGTCGGGTGTCCGTTCGTCGGCCATGCTCCGCCGTCAGGTGTCCGTCCGGCCTGTTACGTGCCGGCAGCGCGCCGCCGAGCCCAGGCGAGGTGGCCACGGGACGGTCGGACGACGCCTCATCACCGACAGCGGGGGGAGGGGCGCCTGCCGTCAAGGTGAGCGGCGCCATCTTCGCCCGGCCGGCCTGGGGGAAGGGAGGGAGGGGAGGGGAGCGGACAGCGGCCAGCCCAGTCAAGGCCAGGCGGACAGCGGGAGGTGGCGGCGGCGCGCGCCGCAAAATGTCCGCACCGCCCCACGGCCACCAGCGCCAGCTGACTCATGTTTTATACATGCGCCGGCGGCCGCTGACGCTGGCTCGTTGTGACGTCAGTGGCGCCGGTGAGCGCAGGTCGCCGCGCGCCCGAGGTGCGCAGATCGGCCGCCGGCGTCCCTCCCTCCCGCCGAGGGCGGCGGGGTAATGAGCCGGTGTGTCACCGCGGGGAGGGGACGGCGCGTCTCCGCGGGGGAGGGGCACGGCACCGGTGCGACGGCGCGCGCGGGGAGGGAGGGCGAGCGGCCCCGGGACGCGGCAGCGACCAAGTGCTGATTCGTCACCGTAGAGAGAGGCTGTGGAGGGGCCTTCTGCGAGCGATCACGCGTACCGGCTTATGGTCGTGGCGGGGCGCCGGGGCGATGCAAGGTGCGGAGGGGAACACCGCTCCCCGCTGCCCGCCAGCCTGGGACGTCACGTGACGGGACATTCCTGTCTGCCGGCGGAGCTCGGTGCAGAGTGGGGCCCCTCCCCCTCCCCCAGCGGAGCGAGCGGGCCGACAGACAACATCGGGCAGGAAGAGACTCATTGAGCTCATTTCACAGAGCGTCTCTCGCCAGCGGCCGCACGCAGACCTCCCCAGCTCGTCGGCCTGGACGTGCTGCGAGTACTCCGCCGGCCGACCGCGAGATGTCGCCTCGGGCGCCCTGCCGCCCACCCGGCGTCGGGCCGCATCGCTGGAGCGTCAGCGCCGGGGCGCCCCAAGCACCGCTGAGTCGCCTCGTGACCTCCCCTCCCCGCGGTCGGCGGTAGGCACGCACACGGCGCCTGTGCGGCAGCCCGCCGGCTGCGCTCCAGATTGGGGCTCGTCGCCTCCGGCTGGCGACCGTCGCGTCTGCTCGCCACTGCCGGCGGCGGCCGCGCGCGCTTCCTTCCGCTCCGATTGGCGCCGCGGCAAAAAGTCCGCTCTTCCGACCATAGGCGCCTTCGTCCGACAGTCAACTATTTGTTATGTTCGATTCAACGCACCCAATCTGCATATCAAGGTGAATTAATCATAAAATAAATGGTGCCGATCTGAGGCCCGGCAAGCCATTACGGTAGATACACCTTGGAGGTTGGCAGCGTGCCCATATCAATAGTGGTCCGGTGCGGACCTGGCGTGCTGGCCGGAGGAAGGGAGAGAGGAACACAGGAAGGGAGATGAGGTATGTCGAGAAGCAGGAGCGAGAGAAAATACCGGTGCTGGAGAGGGGAGGAGGAGGATGATACAAAGAGAAAGGAGCATAGGAGAGAAGGGAATATAAATTAAGTAGCGTAGGACTTTGTTTAAAATTGAAAAGCGAGAGAAAAAGAGAGGAGGAAGACGAGGATGGGAGAAACCCATCAGCGAAAAACGATGAGATCGTAAAGAGGGGGTATACAGCTCACATCGAAGCCCACACGAGACAAAACAAGTAGCTAAAGTGAGGCAAGGAGCATTAAATCACGCTGGGCTGACCTGCCCCGTACTGACACGCAGTCCGTCGCCCACTTCGACATACATAATGTGTGCACCTGTCCGGATCATATTCCGACTCCATCCCGCGCCGACATGCAGCAGCGTACGAAAGACTGATACGAGCGTACCGGTCTTGCACTCCCAAACGCAACCCCCGTGGGGCTTGAGTCAGAGGGGGCCAAGGTGCCTCACTCCACGGGCTCGGGAGTTTGCGTTATAAGGAGAGCTTTGGAGCCCCCACCTCCTCACCTCGCCTCAAGCGGTGCATGATTGGAAACAAATCGAAATGCCTTTGCGCCCTTCCTATCTTGAACGAATTTCCGCGCTGCTGCTCCAGGTCGTTCATCCACGCTTTATGCGCGCAAGGCTCTAATTAATGGAACATGTCCCTACGACAGTGTCGTCACTGGCCTCTCCGATCTGGATGATGCGCCCAAGACCACGATCTGAGGGCACAATGGTGAGTCGGAAGCCCCTTCTCTAACCGCGCGACTGCGGTTGAGTGGTGCGACAGGCCGGAGTGTTGACCAACATCTGCGGGCTCGCCAGGTAGCGCTCTACCTGGCGCTCGGCACGTCTGCAACGCAGCAGAGGTGCCAACGAAAACAGCCGCGTGCGGCTCGGTGAGCGGACTGGCCGGAGCTGGTCGGGCAGACCGCCCACGAGCCGCGCTAGAGCAGGTCCGACCAAAAACCCGGCGGCGTCCGAGCGGCCAACGCTGCGCCCAAATCGACGCCGGCCGCAGCGCGCCGCCGCGCCAAGTTGCCCTGCAAAAAGTTGTTCGTTCAAATTTATCTGCCCGCCAGTCACATAAACCTGGATATCCGGGCGAACAGAAGCGCGCCAACAACTTTCGCCCGCTCGGAGAATTTCGGCAAGTTTGCAAGGGACAACTGGCTCCGATGCGGCATACCTCAGGGCAAATGGCGCCATTCCTAGTCACCATCCGCCGCGCCCGCCACCTGTAATCCCCCATTTTCCATATCATTCGGCGCACATTCTCATATGGAAATACCGGGCCGGCGGGCGGCTGCCTTTATTAGGTTGGTCCTCGGTATACCTGCGAGTCATCAAGATGGCCGCCATTCTCTGATGAGCGGCCGGAATCGGTGCATTCTGTCGGCGAATATCGGCGATGCGATCGGATTTCTGTCCACCTAGGTCGCCGTGTGGCGGGAGAAGGACGGATATAGAGCAGGACGGGCGGCCACGGCGAGATAACGGCGACACGAGATCGACGCTCCGGAAAGGAGGAGGAGGAGGAGGAGGAGGAGGAGGAGGAGGAGGAGGAGGAGGAGGAGGAGGAGGAGCAAAGAGCCTTGTCCAGATGCAGGCGATCAGTTTTCTGGATCTCCAAGCTTATGCGCCTCGTTATTTCGTACTCGGCGACGTTTTATCACTGCTTTTGCGGTAGCACGGAATACGAACAGGGTTCGATAAAATTGACCTCGACATGCGGGATGAAGTGTAACCATTATCATAAGCCCCAGGGGATTGTAAGGCGCGCTGCATTGGTCACCCGTACGGCGGTTACGTGGCCCACGGCCGGTATGCGTCGCCCTCTGATTCCCTGCGGAGCCCACGCTCCGTTGCTGTTGTCTCAGACGGAGACCAGCCGCCGCTGCCGAGCGCTCAAGTCGGCCCCGACAGCGAATCAGCGCCGTCGATGGAAAACACGATGGAAACAGCCGCACCTGCTTCTGGCGAGCAATAAAATTACCTCCGCCAGTCGTGAACGGCATCTTTATCATCGGCGTCGGCGCCCGAGGAAAATAAGCCGCGCGGGACTGGCGGCCGGCTTTTGTTTTGATCCGGCCGGTCGCGGTGTGCGGCCAATAAAACCCGCGGCGAGCCCGACCGTCCAGCTGCACAGCGTGCTCCACTCACCGCGCTCGTCGGGCACTGGACCGCGTGGCTAGCGAAATCACCGTGGCGGCGGCGCTGCCACAGCAGAGCATGCTCGAAGCGATCCAGATTCCTCGGTATGCGGCTCGTGCGCCCCAAACGGCTGTCCGGCACGGCCGCGCCGACGGGGAAACCTGACCTTTTAATCTCAACAGGAAGCCGACCAGGGCCGGGCCGGGTTGTGTAAACCGTGCCGGTGACACGGCGGCGGCCTGGCGTCGGCCGCGGCCGGAGCCGGCTCTGGTCAGTGTTTGTTTGGAGATAGCGCCGCCCGCATACCTGCGGCCCGCCGGCAGGACGCCGGCCGAAGTGAGGCCGAGGCCGCCGCCGCCGCCGCCGCCGCCGTCGTCGTCGTCGTCGCCGCTGTCTTCTCACGCGGCGCGGCCGGCGGGGCGGGCGCGCGGGCCCCTATGTTGCCAGTGTATCACGCGCTGTTAGCGGACCCAAGAGTCGGCAACTGGCACACACATGGGGGCTCATTGAGCGGGGAACAATGCGTGGCGGTGTAAACGGCGGGACGCCGGCTCCCCTGGGGCGATTTTCCTACCCGTGACTACCGCAGAAGGGGCGTACGAGCCGCCGCAGGGGTGCATTTATTTCCGCCAAATTTACCTTCTACCATCACGTTTCAGCCATCTTTTCTGACTGTGAAAGGTGAAATCAGGACCGACTCAATTTGGGGTCTTTGATTTATATTTCCCCTGGGCTATTTTTAGTGAGGCTGGCCCCTATTCCACCTGGGTCTCCCCGGGGAGAGAAGCCGGTTCGAAAAATAATGAACCCGCTTCAACCCTACAGCCATGGCGCGGCGACAAAGAGGCTGGACGACCGCGGTCTGATCGGGCCGGCTCGCCGCGCGCCAGGTACGCCCCTGTCGCGGACAAAGGCGACGCCAGGGCAGCGCGCCACGGGGGGCCCGGGGCAGGGGAGCGAGACGGAGCGGGACACCGCCGGGAGAGAGCGCACCGATCTGGACGGACGCTGCACCTGCTGAAATACAATATCTACTGCCTTTGATGCTCCTGTGAACGAAGCAAATGTCGTCTATTCAGACGATTGTTTGCATTGTGCTAGAAAATAATAATGATTTGAAATCACTTCGCATGGTATTTGGTGCAGAATGCCGGCAAGGAAATTGGGCATGGCTTAATGCAGCTTGATGCCAAGAGTCCACACAAATGAAATATATCAGGGCAGCAAAACCTAGGCATGCGACCATCAGCCATAGTCTACAATGTGTTGGAGGTACGATATAACCAAGAGAGTGGTAACTTCCGATTCCTCTCGGAATGACAACAAATAAAAGCAAGCCCCGCTGACAGTGAAGGCAATTACCGATATCATATTATGTCCATTCATCTCACATCAAATACGTTTTATATACTCATTATCGGATACTTAAGACCACACTACATATCTTATAGGCTCCACTGGCGGTAGCCAATACCTTAGCCCGAGCCATGCTCAGAACTGCGCATCTTACCGTTGGTTTACTTTTAGCCCCGAGGTCGTGTGTTCGAGACCGATCACTGTCTCTTTCTACGGTTTCCTCGAACGTTTGGCCCGGAACTAATGACAGTGCGTTGTTACATTACGCACCGATCGAAGCTTGCGTCTTGGATGTATTGACGGCAGCCTGGATGACGAAGAATCTGTGTCGTTGACGTCATTCATGATGTCATACCCAAAAGATCCTGCGCTGTTTGGTGCTCACAGTGAGCCGGACAACAAATATTCTGCGTGTCGTCATAAAGAACCTTTTCCGGATGCGCATGACATTTTTCCGCGACCCAGTCGGGGTCAAACAGAAATGGAGCAACAGACTGAATTATAAAGGTAAATTTGCGTTCCCAAGACCGACCACGAGCGAAGAAAAGGGGCTTTATGCGTTGCAATCAGCATAATTTGCAGCTTCCATTCTAAGGGGCACTCATAGTGCCTGCGAGCGAAAACCTTGCTTCTTTGCATGTGTAGTTATTGTCACGACAGTTGTAAAGATATAACCAAAGAGCGAGTAAGAGCGAGCATAACCGAACTGCGAAAACGCGCGACAAACACTACTTAATGTCACGAAGAAAAGAACATTCTTGGTGCGCTCCTAATACAACCTTGGTTTGCAGAGACATGGCTTAGATAGTGGTGGATATACTATAGGTCAACACGTAAGCTGGAGTAAAAAAGAAACAACCAGAGGCCGGAGCGAAGCTGGGGTCGTGGTAAGGGGCAGAGCCGGAGCCGGAGCCGGAGCCGGAGCCGGAACCAGAACCAGAACCGGAACCAGAATCAGAGCCAGAGCCAGAGCCAGAGCCGGAGCTGAGCAGAAGCCAGCGGCGGAGCTGGAGCCAGAGCGGGAACCGGAGCCGGAGTCAGAACCGTAGCCTTAGTCGAAACTGAAGCTGGGACCGGAACATAAGCTGGGCCAATATCCTCGTCTGCTGACAGGACGTCCTCCGGCAGATAGCGCGGGGCAGCCAGGAGCGAAACAGGAAGCCTGACCGCAATCGGTCGCCGTGCACCGCCGTGCAGTGCGACGAGCCCGGCCGCCCCCGACGGACGCCCGCGGCAGGCAGGCGCCGCCGGCCCGGCCGCCGGGCCGCTCGCCGCACACCCCCGCCGCCGAGCTGTGCGCGTGTCCGGTGATGCTGCCCAGAGCGCACCATCGCATGTGACGTGAGAGGCGCGGCCCCTCACGCTGGTCTCGAAACTCGGTCACCTTAGCGATGGACACCAGCCCGGCTCGCGCGACCCGTGCTGGGTAGAAGCCCCGCCCACACCCCCACAGCGGCCACAAAGCCGGATCTGCCGCCACCCACATTGCGCACAAAGCCAGCCCGTGCGGTCCAGCAGCCGTCAGCGCCTTCCCGGTCCCCGTCAGATGCTCACCTTGCACAGACGGGGGTGGCGAGTGGGTGGGGGAGGTGGGGGTGGGGTGGGGTTTCAGCGTGCAAGCTCGTACAGTGACCCGCACCCCCGCCGCTGACAGACTGACGCTATCAGGCGCGCAGACCAGTCTGAACCGTGCAGTCCAGTCTGGCTCGGTCGGTGACGAGAGAGGAACAACGGCTGAGACGTTCGATCAGGCTCGGCCAGTTGCCCAGACAGGACAAGAGTGAGACAGGCCAGTGAAGCTTGGCCGGTAACCAGACAGAACTGAGAGGAGGCCAGTCCAGTCTGACAATGTCCGTCACCGAAAGGACAGTGCAGTGACAGTCAGCCCCGGGCCAGGCAGGTCGCCAGACTGGCCAGGGAGCCCAACAGTTGGAGGTGGTCAGTGAGCAGACCAAACAGAAACAAAGAGCCTAATGTAACCAAAGAAGATATTCGACTGACTGAGGCGAACTAAACACAACCGATTAATAATGTCCGAAACATGTATATCGCAGAACAGCTGCTGCTACGCAAGCTCTGACAGGGCCAGAATATCACACATCTGCTTAGATTCGACGCAATCGCTCTCTGATATGCTTACAAGCAGATGCAGAGAGCTGGAAACATAAATAACTCGACAAGCAGGCGGTAGGGACACTTAACCGTGTCTTTGTCGTCCCAGCACCGCTTCCGTGCTGCCGGAGAGGCGGGGCGAAGCATAGCCGACTCCAGAAAGCGACCCGAGCCCCATCCGTGCTGACAGTGGCTCTCGCTGCCCTGGTCCGATGGCGGCTCCCGCTGCCCTGGTCCGATGGCGGCTCCCGCTGCCCTGGTCCGATGGTGGCTCTCGCTGTCCTGGTCCGATGGCGGCTCTCGTTGCCCTGGTCCGATGGTGGCTCTCGCTGTCCTGGTCCGATGGCGGCTCTCGTTGCCCTGGTCCGATGGTGGCTCTCGCTGTCCTGGTCCGATGGTGGCTCTCGCTGCCCTGGTCCCATGGCGGCTCTCGGTGCCCCGGTCCGATGGCGGCTTTCGTTGCCCTAGTCCGATGGTGGCTCTCGCTGTCCTGGTCCGATACCGGCTCTCGCTGTCCTGGTCCGATGGCGGCTCCCTCTGCGCTGGTCCGAACAGATCTGGGGTCGATTCTCATCGCTGTTGCTGTGCGTGGCTAACCATCGCCAACAAAGTTTGCTGGTCGCCGATGTGATCCGGGTAGATCCGGTGATCCGGTAATTCGGGAAAGGAGTAAATTCGCCTGATGATGCTGCGCTTTTAAGTGCAGCGTATAAATCACCGCTCCTCGCTCACGAGTCTCAGACCAACTGCGTGCAGTTATGTGGCCGCCTCGCCTTAGAGGCGGTTCTATCGATGCATGATCACTTATAGAGACCAGTGGAATTTGCTTTGTAATCGGCGTAGGCCACGAGAGCCAGCACAGTCGTGGCCTTTGGGTCCTGACGCAAGCAACAGGCGCCAGGCCTTGCCAAACTGACTAACATAGTGTAGTCTCGACGCGTTTCACCAGCCTCGAACGAGACGGCTCAATGAAATAACTGCCCCATTGGACCTTGCAGTCTGTTCGGCGGGGGCACGCAGTTAAAAAACCCACACGCGGACAGTTCTCCGTGAACATCACAATGTGCCGAACTCCGGACAGGCGGCGGCCACCGGGCCGGCGTACGTGCGCCCAGCATGCCGACCGTGGCGACCTGCCGCCCGCAGCGGCCCAGGAAAAACGGCGTTCTGGTGACGCTGGCCGAGTGACAGGCGGAGACGAACCAGGCCGGCGTCTGTGCCCCTCCGACCAAGGTAATTATAAACAAAGGTTGGCTTTATTACGAAGCAGCGCCGGTGAGGGCCGGCCCCGGCGGACCTGGCTGGCTGTGCATGTGACCAGTGGGGCCGGCCCATGCGGCTCCCACACGGACCAAGGTGCGCTTCTGGGAAGTTCCAGGCTACAGGGCACACAGCATACAGCACACAGCACAGAGAGGTGAGGCCCGCGTCAGGCCGGACGGCATGCGAGGGCGGTGAGGACAGCGGGCCCCTGAGAGACTCCCAGCGTATGCGGCACATCGACATAGCGGAAAAAAGGGCCCATGGCAGGTTCCCGACCCACACACGGCGCATGGAGGCTCGCACGGCCCACAGAGAGGGAGCGGGCCCCTGAGAGGCTCGCCGACACAGCACACGGTGTGTGGAGGAATGGGGGCCCCTAAAGGGCTCCCGACCGATGCGAGCGCGCGCGCACGCACGCACGCACGCACGCACGCACGCACGCACGCACGCACGCAAGCACGCACGCACCCACGCACCCACCCACACACACACACACACACACACACACACACACACACACGCACACACACACACACACACACACACACACACACACACACACACACACACACACACACACACACACACACACACACACACACACACACACACACACACACACACACACACACACACACACACACACATATACACACAAACTGGTTGCACCGGAGGAACTTTGTGTCAGCTTGCACGGTGGCCAGTATTGACAGCAGTGATCCACGGTGTCACCGTGGGCCGGCGGCGGCCCATTGTGTCGTCGCCGGTGTCAGCGGGGGTCGGCCGAGCCACGGTCCGGCCGCCCACAGCCGCCGGCCCCGGTCGCTAATGCCGCCCACTATCTGCACGAGTGCTGGCTGAGTCAGCGCCAGACCAGCCAGGACCTGGGGCCGGGACATCGAACCCCGCTCTGGGGCCAGGGACAACGAGCCCCGCTCTCGGGCCGAGACATCGAGCCCCGCTCTGGGGCCAGTACATCGAGTCAGGACCTGGGGTTACGACGTCCAGCCTGGCTCTAGGGCCGAGACATCGAGCCCCTCTCTCGGGCCGGGATATCGAGCCCCGCTCTGGGGCTAGTACATCGAGCCCCGCTCTGGGGCTGGGACATCCAGCCCCGCTCTGGGCCCGGGACATCGAGTCGGAACCTGGGTTCGGGACATCCAGCCTGGCTCTGGGGCGCCGCCTCACCGGCCCGGCTCCCGGCGCACAGGATGGACCTAGCATACGGGCAGGCCATACTACGGGTTCACATCACAAGGACGAGCCGTCACACCACCGGGTCCTCATCACACGGACGGGCCGTCACACTACGGGGTCCTCATCACACGAGCGAGCCGTCACACCACGGGTGAAGCTTTCTGAGGCCCATGTTGTCCGCTGAGACGCGTGGGAAGATGGCGAGGCATGCTGGGAATGCGTCGCTATTGGGAACGTGGGACCACGTGGTCATTCGATGCTCTCGGTAAGTGCCACTGGCTGTGGATAACGAGCTACACACGTCATCGGCAGGCAGGCCCAAGCACTGCGTTCTTCAGCTCCGCCATTTCGTGCGATGGCTTGCTTGTCTTCACCTTTCCAAATGATGTTAATACGTCAGAGCTGCAGGTCAGCTAAAAGGCTGCCATTTAAGGCATCGCGGATAATCAGTTTCTAAATGGCAAGGCTGCGAAGAATTTCCGTGAAAAATGAAAATATTTTCATTTTCCAATAAGCCTGTCCAATAATACTCCTATGATGGATCAAACGGCTCGTCATTTGTCATGGCGAAGTAACGCAATCAGCCGGGACTCGGCAATTTCGCGACGTGTGTTACGACAGGTGGAGCGGGCCGGCCTCGGGAGAGGGGGGGGGGGGGCTGCGCCGGCCGGGGCTACACGCGTCAGGCCGGCGCTCGCCTCGGGAGAGGGGGGGGGGGGGGGGCTGCGCCGGCCGGGGCTTGGCGCCGCTTGCTCGGCCAGCCGTCACCGCCTCAGGACACGGAACAGCCCCAACACCGCAAACAGGTGACGGCAGCGTGGTGCTGGGCCCGATGGTGCCCAGTGTGACCCAGGGCTGGGCCCGACGGTGCCCGGTGTGACACGGCGCTGGGCCCGACGGTGCCTGACGGTGACACAACGCTGGGCCCGACGGTGCCCGACGGTGACACAACGCTGGGCCCGACGGTGTCCGGCGTGACCCAGCGCTGGGCCCGACGGTGCCCGGTGTGGTGCAGCGCTGGGCCCGACGGTGCCTGACGGTGACACAACGCTGGGCCCGACGGTGCCCGGTGTGACACGGCTGGGCCCGACGGTGCCCGGCACAACGAAGGCATTAAATATATCGTCCATCATCCCGAGTAAGTTTCACTTCATAGCAATTCCACAGCATTGCAAAAACGTGGGCCAGAAGTCGTCAGAATGCGGCAAGCAATCGAATACGCGATGAACTTCGAGGACCAGGTCCACCTCCCATTCCTGAACTTCATGATTCGGAATAGAGGAAGTGATATCAATCCTCGAGTCTGGCACCGCCCACGCTTTGATGTCCATGTCAAGTTGAAGTTGAAGAATAGAGTCCTGCCCATCTGGCCATCACGTGTCCCTCCAATATGACGCAATCATACATACATTTGCACAATTATACCAATGCTGAGAAATTTGTATAATTATCTGGATGTCGCATGAATGAGACTTTTCCGGTATTTGGCGGAGTCTGATTTCTCCACCTAGGGGTGCTACTTTCTCAAATCGATTGGGGCTGAGCCAATATTTGACATGGCTTACCACAAATGCTGATTTCTCCTCGAATTTCGGCTTCTTCAAGCCCGTTACGTCCTTGTCAAAATAAAAATTGTAAAAAATATTTGGTCGGTTCCAGCACTGCATTGCTGCTGAGGAATGACTCCCATTTGAAGCCGATGTCAGCGCGATAATGATGGTTTATGACAATGATGCTGATAATGATGCGTTTAAAAACCTAGCGAACGAGCACTTCAGGATAGAGGTGCAACCTTTCAGCCCGCAACGCAACAATTTCTGACACGCAAGAACCCGCCTGCTTTTAGCTGGGTAATAAGCCAGACTTGGCCGGGCTTTGTGGGTCAAAAATTTTAGCGGGAAAATATCGTGTTTTTGCAATTTCTTTACGTTTTTAACTCATCCCAAAACCAGAGTATGCTGCCAAACCCAAAACAATCATGACATGGAAATATTTTCATTTTTACAGCAAGGGCACCGGTGTCAGAAAACTCATTGCAGACATAAGACAGTATTAAACAGGTTGTACGCATGGAACAGCTTTCAGCAAACATCCCACTGACAACAAATCAAGAATAATAACCCAAATTTTCAAAATTATAGCCTGGTTTCATTAAGCAGCAGTTGGGTGGGCCCTCAACATAAACACGGCTACACCACATACTTGGCTGTTATTGTATGGGTGAGGTACACTCATCCTTTCTTGGTTTATACAAAAACCGTTGCTTCCTGTTCCTGGAAGTCATTTTGACAATTTTTGCTTGCTTTCACACAAATTTTTCAGCAGCATGCATCAAAATGCCAAGGTTTTTGAATAGCATTGCTAGCCGGCAATGATGTCACTGGAGGGGTAATATTCCTGGATAAAATATTAATACCACTGTTGCTTTCAGGTGGCTTCATGCAGCATTACACCACCCGCGAGGCGACGGCTGTGGGCTGGAACGTTGATAGTGGCGAGAGGAAAATGCGGATCTTTTCAAAGGCATCATATGGTGTTAATGTGTGGTTTCATAATGTATGCAATCACCGACGGCAAACACCATAAAACAGGCTGGCTTTGCTTCTTCAATAATAAATTTCACATTGTGGCAATTGCGTCACAGTCAAATGATGATTAAACTTAGGTATATTGTGATCAACTGACGCTTCCCATGACTTGAAGCATCCAACATTTTTGCTACTCCTGTGCAAAGCAATCAGTTAATGTATGTAATTTTAGAAGAAATGGCCTGGTCTATTGAGATGAGGTAGAGGGGTAAAGGCTTTGGAGCGTTTTGGTGAAAGACAAGTTTCATTTCAACCCACTTCTTTCTCATTAGTAACAGAAAACTGCTATCACAGTGCTTAAATTCTAGTTCCGTGCGTAAACAAGTCTAAAATTCAGGTGGAATCGTAACATGCATCTTACAGTAATTACTACTTGCGGGTTAATGGCGGATCAGTGGCATGGCGGGCTTTTGCGGGCTGGATCAATCGCCAGGCGGGGGCGGGCTGGGCTGCGGGCCGATATTTTGGAGGAAGTTGCGTCTCTAGTTCAGACACTTTCTGCTTGCATTGGACCAGTATTGTCTTTTCTCATATGCATTGAGGGAGGGGACTCAGAAGGGCATTGAGGGGCTCAAGCCAGCATGGGAGCCCAGGCCACGCCCCCCGGAAACAATACAATATGACAGCACTGTCCCCACCTCATCAAATACTTCTGAAGTTTAAGAATAGGCCCATGCGAGATTTGCCTGAAACACCAATGTACCCTCCAATGATTTTGAGAATGTCCTGCTTCTGACGCAGTACGTATCAAAGTGAGGTAGGTAAAAACAGAATCTTACAAGCCACGGGTTGTGTCTCAGTCTTTACTGGTGGATGGCTTGCAATACATCAAGTAACACCAGTTTTATGGTATTACAGCTTTGTTCAACTGCGGACGTTGTTATACCAGACGCTCTTGAGATGCTTCTCACCATTTTCAAGTGCACATCTCGATACATCTAAAATATGTATCACATATGGGGATTATGCATTCATACCACTCATATCAGCAATATTCTCAACGTCTCTGGGAGAAAATGTTGCATGATTTTCGCGGATGTAAATGAAAGGAGGTAGGATTTTCTCCCTGGCACCGCATAACGCACTGGGCTGGATGTCTGAGAACCCGTCGAGGAAAGATGGTGGCCCTCGTGTTGAGACGGTCCCTGGTCACAAAAACGAGTGTTTATGCGCAATAACATTCCTCGCCGCCAGCGGACGAACGAAAGAGGACAGGCCGCTGCACCTTCACGTTTGTGAAACAGGACAAGTGGGCCCCATTCAGTCCGGGCGGATGGACCCGCACTAGAAATCTGCTAGAACGGACGAGCTATGTAAACATACGACGGAAAAAGTGAAGTACGTGAGCCGGTGTTTCTCCAAGCGACACAGGACAGAGGACAGCCGGCGCAACGCACGAGACACGACTCCTCTCAGAGGCGGGCCAGACAGGGCGCAGGGCAGCCTGTCCCAAACACAGCGAGCAGCTTGGACTGGCTCAAGCTCATCCGAAGCGGAAGTTTTCCCTTCACTCCCCCTGTGCTTTGGCCGTCTATCGATGCCTTTTCTGTATTCCTTTTCTGTATTCAAGAATGTAGCAACACCGTACGGAGATACACCTTTTCGGGAAATTATTTCCCTCCACCCCCCCCCCCTGGAGCATAGGCACGTAGTCAGAATTTTCTTTGTGGAGGGGGGGGGGAGCAAACGCCAATATTGCTCCGAAATCTTGCGAACTTGACATAATTCCAGCGAAAACATCGAGGATCTAGAAAAACTATCTACTCAGGGGGAGTGGGAGGGGGTAGTGGTGCCCCTTTTGGCTACGCCCTTGATGGGGTTAGCGTCGAACATTCACGAAAAGTAGAGGCCATGATTTCTGTTTTTCCCCTATCCCCTCTTCCTATGACTATTCGTTGATTTAGAAGCAGTACCAATGGTCTTACTCATTGTTGAAAAGCTGGGAGAAAAAAGAGAGATCCAATAATATTTCGGCTGCAAGACATTGTTGACACAATAAGGTATGAGCGCATCAATAATTTCTCTTTTTCACCTGGTTATTCAAAGGAGAATAATATCATTAGTACTGCTCTCATGCATACTCTCGTCTACCTCTCTCGCATCCTATACGTTCCTCGCAGCTGTATTGAACAACTTACATAAGTAACACACCTCGATTTGTCCACGCTTTACATCAGACATTTGTGCATCGTGCTTAATACATTAAACTGAACTTCTCCGTCCACATATGCCCCTGACACGGCACCCAGCGTAATCCCGGAGCGCATCAAAAATCTAATGACTAAAGCACGATTCACAAAACCAATCTTCATCACCACGGCACACCGCTTCGGCGCGGCTCTGTGAGGGCTGGCGGCGGCAGCTGGCGGGGAGAGGGCGGGCGGCGCGGGCGGCTCGGCCCGGAGGTCCGGTGCCAGTTGGTCGGACCCACCCCAACCGGGCCTGGCCCGGAGGCCCGGTCCGATCGATGCCCGCCCAGGAGGGGCACCGCCGACCGGTGACGTCACCTGCCCAGAGGGGAGGGGGAGGGGCGCCGCCAGGCCGCGTCACGGCCGCCGCGCGGGACGCGCCTGCATAGAGGTGGACACGACCGGCGCTAGAGGTGGACACGGCCCTAGCCCGCCGCTGTCGGGTGGGGTGAAGAGCCCGAGAGGCAGCGTCCCCCTGAGACCTGCGCTGTCAGTGGACAGGGCACCGCGGAGAGCTGAACACTGCACAGAACCGCTGGCGAGGCGCCAGTTCCCGTTCCCAGTCTGCCAGGCCAGTTGGCCTTAGACTGCTCGGTGCGGTCCTTGCACACAGTCATCCCTCGCCAGCTGACGCAGGTTTAACGGTCAACAAGAATGCAGACCTTGATGGCTGGACTGATCTCAGTTGGTGCACCTATACCGAGCACAAATCATGGGCGCCACGAGGTTTTGAAATAATTCCATAAATCCACCGTATAGGACACGCCGGGGAATCCGCCAAATGACCCAGCAGCAAACCCAGTTTTCTAAATGGGGAAGGCAACCACGTGCACGACATCTTTAACACTTATCCCATGCTATCCTTTGGGGACAGTTCACGAAAACGGACTGCGGCGCGTTGGCACCACGCGGCACCAGGGATGTAGTCTCCTATTATACGGAGGGGGGGGGGGGGGCGTCAATCCCAGAGGCGCAAGGCAAGGGGAGGGGCTGAACCCCACCCATTTCTTTTTTCGTAAGTCGTATCGGCGTGGACTGAAAAGAAGTCCAACAAAAATAATTTAGGATCGCTGTCGACCTCAAGCTCGGAGAAACTTCACTTGCCCATGCGCCAGCCCTCAACTTTAAGAGAAAACTGGGTCGAATTCGGGTTGAAACTTTTTTTTTGTTTTCAAACAGCAGTGTCTTTTTCCCTGCTCGGTCCTTCATCAAAACTTATTTTGGGAAACCACGCCCCTGTGGAGCACGTACAAGAGAATGGCGCACCGTACGGTTATTATGTTAATGATCTTGACACATTAATTACCTTCCTTTGGGACAACAGACGTCCAACTGAAGCTGTATTGGCCGCCTTGACGTATCCCTCACATGAAGTAGACATTCAGTGATTTGTTGTCCATTGCAGCATACAAAAATAGGAATACAAAACACCACTCATTAAAAAAAGGTCAGTGCTAGCAGCTTACACGAGGTACGAACTAACATGTTGCATATGATTTTTGATAGGTGATACAGGACATATGTTCCTCAAGAATTGTCGTCTCGTTGCGAAAAGTATATTTACATGTTGTACAAAACCAATCAATTTCATTTCGGATCAATAAGACACCATGCTCTGACTGACATTCGCCATGTTCTGCGTTGTGGGTTTAGGGAACCAGCGCATATCACCGCGCATTTTTTTATGGAGCGTCAGTTGTTGCAGAGGCTGCCTATTTTGGAAAAACACTAAGAATACTACCATTTGCTAAAACTATGACTAAGGTGAGGTACATGGAGCCAACATTACGGTCAACATCATGTAAACACTAGTGTTCCGAAGCTTCCACAGGAAGTCCGAACGCTTTAATAATCTGCCTCAAGACAACATGCTGATTGTTTAACGGTGAGTATATTGGAACGTTTTTCGACATGCAAGAAACCTTTTTGCAATCATACATCAATTGTAACCACACAGAAAGCGTCCCACAAATTCTTTGAATAGTAATTTACATTGGTTCAGCATTGACAATTACTTTTATAAGGACATTTAGCCTCCCTTGCTTCAACTTTAAGGGGAAGGGACGAACAGGAAGTGGCTTAGATCCCCACCCGCCAGAGAGCTATTCCCATTGCAAACAGTGCGCATGGACATCCACGCAGAATGGCAAAAAGATCAATAGTATACGACATAGTTTCCAATTTCTTCAAAAAAACAAAACATTGGCGTAAATCCAGTGAAAACATGGCATTTGAATTTGCCCTAAACTTCTAAATCCAGGGAAGACCCCCGAACATGGTCTGAAAATCTGCACTCCTGTTGATAAATCGTTTGCCATAAGCTACCTGAGGATGGTTATCATCTGCCCTTGTTTTCAGTGAGCCCCGGCCCAAACGCAATTTCAAGACCAGACCACTGGTGTTAGCTGCAAAATACCTTGCCAGCGGAGCACAGCAAAACATAAGCCATGACATCAAAACACAAGTAATAACCTTAACAAATAGAACAACATTCGCCAATACAGCTACTGAAACAACCAACACACTCATCACATCTACACACAAATGGGGCGTCAAAATGCCAATTTTCCAACCGAGTCAACACAACCAGGTGACATCGCGTGATCATAGCGGCAACTGATCACCGAAATGCGCACAATTTGAAATTTGTTTTTGTTTTGCGAATTTGGCCGCCCATATGGTGACCCTGGAGGCGCTGCCGATCGCCCCACCAATCAGCACCGCTCATCTCGGCTGTCCGCTGAGCCATCGGCGGCCAGGGGTCATCGGCAGGCCAGACAGCGCGGACCGCGGGGAAGGGCTGCCCAAAGCGTGCGAGGCCGGCGGCGGTGGCGGCACGCGGCTGGCCAGCGGCCGCGCGGCGCGCGCAGCCGGCCGGCGCGCCCGGACCGCCGTCAGCCAGTGCCGGTGCATGCACAGGCCGCGGCACCGGCCCCAAGTACTCACCGTTCTTCCGCTGCGGCTTGGCCTGTTTGCGACGGCCGCTGGCACCTCCCGTTTTGCCGGCGGCCCCCACGTTCATGGCGTGCCGAGCTGGCCTATTGATCGCACCGTAACCGACCGGTGACTGGGGCTGGCTGGACCGGGCCGCGCGCCGCGCTCGCCGTGTCTGCGTCTCAAACGCCGGCTGGCATGCTGCCCACGACGCCTTGTCCACACCCAGCGAGCCGACCTGCTGTCGTACGTGCCGTGCACGGCGGCGCTCTGCCCGGGCACGCACACCTTTTACCTTGGGCCCGCAGAGACAACTGAGTGTTTGCCATTGGTCGGGCGGCGTCAGCTGATTGGCCGGCCGGCCAGCACCTAGCAGGTTAACTCCGCCCCCGTGAGCCGTGCTGGCGCCGGTCTGACCCGCACGGCACACGGCCAATCAACTGGCCGGCCGGGCCGCGAGGTGGACGGAGGCCGGGGGCGCGCCACACCGGACCGCTGGTACGCGACCGCCCTGCAGCACCTGGGCGCGACAGGTGACGCTCTTGACACGGGCGGCGAGGATTTGCGAGTCGGAGCCAGCTGGGAAGCGTGGGCTGTAGTGGACGTCCAGGCCTACGCTCCATCCCTATTTAAGCTTCAGCTTGGAACACTAGAGTACCTGCGTGCACTCATGCAGTGTATGCAGGTGTGGGCGAGGCACTTATTCTCCGCGAATGGTGGGGATCAGCAATGCGCCGCGGCATGTGCGAACAATGAGCATGCCAAAAATAACCAACCGAGTTTTTGGATAATGTGGGTGAAAGAAACTCGACGTATAAAGACGTGCCCGTGACTTCTGACGTAGTAACCTCTCGCACGGCCCGTGACGTCCTGCGCGTGCGTTCGCAGCACGCTGCAGTCCGAACCACTCGCCTTTTCTGACCAGTCATGCTGTGACTTCACGGCAGTGGTTGCTGTGTTCAATCACCACCCCTGATCTGCAGAACGAATTATGACTATTTCTCTATGGCATATGGCCAACAGCGTACACTGGCGATTGATGTTCTACGAGTGGCATACTCGGGCCTTACTGGCAAGAGCAAATCCGGCATGACGAGGCGCTGGGCTGGTCCTGTATGGGGCTAGGCACTAGAGAAGCAGCCCTTCTACCCGGCAAACTACCACATCTGACCCGGCATGAGACCGCGGCTTTTAGTTGTGCTGTGACCTAAACTTCGCGGTGAGGTTTTGAGGTGACAAATTTTACGAAGCAAACAAATACCTTTTTTGCTAGAATCGAAATTGAAAACCTTTAAAAATCAGCATGTGCCACCACACAGAATACGATTATAACACGATCATAGTTTTATCTCTCTTAGCAAGAATTTTAGTGACAGAAAATCTCTCACAAGCATGGTAGTCGAGTAAACCACGCTGCACAAAATGAACAAAAGTAGCCAAACAGGTCTCCAAAAAGTCAAAAATAACTGCCCAAATTGTTCAAGTTTGGCCTGATCCCGTTGAGCAGTAATCACGTGAGTCCTATGTATAAACACAGTAACACACCACACTTGCTGTTATTTTTAGGTTGAGGTGCGCTTAAATTTTGCTGTGTTATACGCTAGCCAAATCTCAGAATCAACATAAGCAACTAATGAAATGGCCAGAAGATATTGCAACTTTTTCACGCTTGCCTTACTCGCTGACAGATGCATGCCGCAGTTATTGATGTGTCACGAGTGCAGCAATTTTTGAAATGATAATAGTTGAATGCAGAGTTTTCTTTCTCCGCTTAGGTTCTGTCATAAACACAGGCGCAGCGACTTATGACCGTGACAACAGGGCGTCTTCCGTGCGATACATCTACCACTGCTGTGATCGCCAAAAATTGCAACAAAATGCTTCATGACATTTTTGTTCTGCTTGATTCGGCCAATTTCCTCCAGGTGATACGCACGTGTGTGTCAATAATTTCGGCTCACCAAATGACGTCAATCAATTATTCGATATAGGCTCGAAAATTGGATTCAGCTGCCTACGCGGACTTAGACACCGTCTGCACAATATTTCTTCCCGTCAAAATATTGTTTCAACACAATGTTCTACGGTTTTTGAGGCCTTACTTAAAGTGGCTGACGACACTTGAGTGGCACTGATGGCAATCTTGGATAAAAAATGTTGTTGTGTATTTTTGTATTCAAAATGTTTTGTTATCCTTGTACGCAGTATCACACGACAGGCGCTGTGAAGATCTTTGTGGATGGAGACATATACAGTGGTAAGAAGGGATCGTGAGCTTTTCCAAACCTACTGTGGGGTGTTTCTGATGTGCTGTCACATGATGTATCCACTTCAGTGCAGCAATCGCACACTAGAGTCTGAATTTCTTGCTTGAATCCGGACGATGACTTCGTGGCCATAGTGATGCATTCATCATTCGTGAGAAAGACAGACTGAAAACGTTCGATTTCACGACGGGTGTCATCTAGAAAATTCTTCCACCTTCCTAAGGCTGTATTTTAGTTGTGGCTTGTGATTGTGTGCAGTGAAATGAGCTGAACACTGTAATCAGCTGACTTCGCACGATGTGGCATGTTCAGCATTGGTTTGTTCTGTCAATGCAGTCATCAGTTGATGCATCCGATTTTAGAAGACTAGGCATAAAGTTTACTGGGCTGAGGTGCAGGTGTAATTTTTTAAAAACATTCTGGTAGGCAGTCCGACTTCGATTCCATCGTATTCCTTCCCCTTTGTAGAAGGAAACTCACACCACGGTGCTTGAGATGTAACTTGGTACTATATAAATTCAACATTGCTGATTCCTGGTGCTGTATTCCTGCCAGCTGCGAGCTGACGTTTTAGAAAAATTTTGGTCCATCGTAGAGGCAAATTGAACCAAGGACTACACATCAGTTGCAGAGCATCAAATGATAAAATGTCTTTGACGGCGAAACAACTGTTTAAGTTTGTGATCTGTTGCAAAACTGTTTTAAGTCCGAACTGTAATCCACAAAGGCTTTCGTGCAATACATTACAGAGCATAAAAAATTGAACCGACCAGCGATACTCAGATTCAAGTTTTTTCGAAGTGCAGCCCCAAAAATGTCATGTGACGCCAGGATTTGGTCCTGTTCTGGGCGTTACAAATTTTCGTATCCTGTCAGGCGTTTAACGATGCTCCTAAGGCGGTGAGAAAGTGAAATGCACATTTAAGTCCTAAATCTTCAGATATTGACACATGTTGAAAGATTATATTTGTTTCATACTGGGCCAGGTAGCAATAGGTAAAGCAATGAGGTTTTTTGTACTTCATGGAAGCTTTTCAGCATGGGCAGCGCCGTTTCCTGGCAGGTACATGCTGTGGATGTTGAATGGGTTTATTTTTATATTTATTTTATATTTATACTGATGATACAGATATATTTCTGGTGAGGTCATTACCCGTTTTGAAGCATGCCATAAATGAATGCATATTGCTAAGCCGCGACTTGCTGAAGAAGGCTTCCCAATAATGTACTTGGGCTATATCTTTTGCGATAAAATATTTTTTTCGAACAAAGTTAATGACCGATGACTAAAGCTTCGTCACGCCTTGCGTGGCGGGGCCCAGCTTCCTTCGAACTTTCTTGAGCCAGTGCGTTCTCAACATCCCTCTGCAACGACGAACAATTTATCGAGGGCGCTGCCGTTCTCACCCTGGCAAATAAATTGAACACGCATTAAGGAATTGCGCTGAATTATTCTGCACAAAGCACTACAGACAAATCCCACCATTATATTTATTGTACCGGACTAACCCACGAACAATGTGGCGGGGGTGTACAAAACTCATCCTTCCTGATGAGTATTTGCATCGTCAAAGAAAAACTCCTGTTAACTCATACGTGAACATATTTTTCCAGACAGTCATTATGCGTGAGGGTTCCGAGCTACGCCATCGAATCATAACCACAAAATTCGTGAATCCTGACTTGACCAGGAATCGCGAGATCATGATCTCGCGATCCAGGCTTGTACTTCAGTGGTTGAGCTCGATCCTGCCGTTGATCCGGAGCCTGCAACCATAGATTCTGTGGCTAATAACCAAAGGTAACCATAGATTCTGTGGTTCCGACACACACCTTTCAGTGGCTGAGCTCGATCCTGCCGCCGATCCGGAGCTTGTGTCCATAGGTTATGTGGTTCCTACACACACTTGTTGACGGGACTGCATCATTATTTGAGACAGCGGATGACGCTTGTTCCAGCCAGCCGTATGCGATGTATCTTCAACGTCTTCCATACGCTGTAGAGAACAGGTCTTCCCTTGAACACTGTCAGTGATTTTGCGTAAGCTTACGCTTTTTGCTTCGTGATTCAGGTCAAACAGCTCTTCAAATGTTTTCAGTTTGGCACGGCAATTTTGCATTTTCGTGACAACAATTAAGCAGATCTTGTTCGTGATGATGGCAACTTGATTTGCGCTTCATTCACCCTGGTATCGTTACGCCACGCAGCAACGTCATCTGCCCTTCTTCAACTAATTTCAACTATAATATGCACTGAACATTCCTGCACGCACTTTCTGAAAGCAGCAAAAGTGCAGTTCTTCATTTCCCCGACTTTCCGGCGATGAGGCCCCAAACTCGCCGAGCCTCTCTGGTGTCCCGACTTGGCTTACTTGAAGCCGGGGTCAAATTAGACGCTTGCTGTGTCGAATTCCATGTGTGACTTCCAGGCATACCGGAACAGCAAACAAGGCGTGTTTGCTTCGGCTCCAAGACAAATTATGAAAAAGTAATGCAACTTCAGACCAGTTGTCTGTTGTTCTCGTGCTGAGATCCAACTGAACTTTATATAATGGTCATCGATCTGCTGCCGGAGCTCGTTTGCCATCTACGAGACTCGTCATTAACGATAGGTACATGAGGTCGACTAACGTGCACTCATCATTCAGATACTGTTCTAGAGTTCCGGAGAGATGCCAAAGTGCCTGGTTTTGCGATTGAAATGCGTGGCTCCCAGGCCACGGTCACAGTTGCCGACGCAGTGAGCCGGTCGCGCCCCGGTCACCCGATGCCGACCGATCGGTGCACGGCGTGCCGCTGTGCTCGGTCCGCCAATGCTCAAGTCTTATTTCCAACCGATCTAGAAGATCTAATCAATTTCATTTTTAGTCCGAATGGCATTAATTGGTGTTTAATTGTATATGGGAAGAAAATTGAAGGCACCGTGTTTTTTGGAGTGAGACTGAATGTGAAACTATGTCAGTGTTTATACCTAGCTTGCCTTGAATGTTATATTGACCCATGTTTTAGAAGGTTACAGCTATTTGGCTTTTCGATGCACATTTCTTAATTACATACCACAAAAGCTGTTTTCCGCTAGAGCTACATGAAAAATAGGTCTCGTAAAGTCATCGCGTTTTTTTCATTTACTCCTAGTTCCTTATCAGCACGCCGCACGCCTGTTTAACTTACACAATCGTGTTTTGGTCGTGTAATTAGCTAATTAACATTTTCGTCAAATTTGAAAGGGGTGGAGTTCGGTGGAAAATGTTGGAACAGGCCCGCAATCTCACCTAGTCCATCTTGGACGGAACGACAGGCTCAGGCGCCAGACGTGCCGAAAGTCACGGGCCGGTGGCTACCCACCGTGTACCGCAGCGTTGACTTGAGCTGTCCGACGAATAGGTCAGCGAACTCGAAGTTCTGCAGGGAAGGAGGGACGCTTCCTGACCTCCATCGGCTTCTGGCTGGTCTTGAGACTGTCGTTGACATCGGTGACTCTGGGTTTGGATCGGCTGGCGAGGCAGTTTATGTCTCGTGGATACCCTCCGGCAGGTATCTCAGAAGCTCCCGTGCGTCTCGCTGCCGGTAGCCCGTGAATCGGGCGGCGAACAGCTGGGACTGAACCGTGAATGTGGCGTCGTTCAGCGCCCGCTCATCTGAGCTCTTCCACAGGTCGCTTGTTAGCGTGGTGAATGTTCTTAGCGCGCCCTCCATGGAAGAGGTGCTTTTGTTGATGCCTGTATATGAATGGCAAACATTTGTCTGGGTCCTACAACATTAACTACTTTGTCGGATTTTATTGCATTCATATTTCATCGGAATAGGTGTTATTGAGAAAAGCTGCATTAGCACAGCAATCTAGCCCATGAGGCGCCTTATCTAGCAAGAAGTATAGTCCACCGCGAGTACATAGCGAAGGTAAATCTTAACGATAAAGAGATCTTGCCACTTTTTACCAAACATTTCAGTCGGGTTAGTTTTGATACCTACCTATGCACATCTGCGAATTTGATGCCTGAGGACCATCTACAGTTAAGGGGAGTGTTTCACATTTGCATGGGGTTTTGAGTTGAAATAGCTATCTCGAAGATCAATCGGTGCACTTCACAGCCCTCTCTTTCCAAAGGCCTATACCCCTCTTGTGTCTGAGCACAAGCCCACGAAGATGTGCTGACTTTTTGAAACTCACCCAGGCATCCATGGCGCCATAATGACATCATCAAAAGCCTGCCATTGCATTGGTCATGTGTATTCATGCGCATGCATTGGTTGGCCTTGATTCAATATATCCGTCAGTCGCCCCATAATGTAGCTGCGACGGATCTATCGTTCATCAACAGGCAGTCTTCACGAGCCCTTCATGACACCTGATTAGCTCTCAGGTACGCGCGAGCCGCCGACCGGGCCGTCGCGAGGCGTCACAAACATCCTATAAGAAAACTACCAAGGATCCACGCGCATTTTTCTGCGAATTGACAGTGAATCTTCAACTAAATTGCGAATGGCGAATGATTATAAAACCTGATATATAGAAGGAATCCATGGCGTGCAATTCCGTAATTTGAAGTCTAGCAAGCCAGAGTATTTGTAAGGGTTGCGCAGGGCTGACAAGCGCCCCCTATTGGTAAACGCCTCTCCCACCGAAATCGACATACATGATCCACTGGATTAGGAGAAGGCACAGCTTTCTACATTATATGTTTTTTTATTTTTATCCTTCTCAAACTGAAACAGAAGTGAGAAGCCACCGGAAGATACAATCATGTTTGCATTTTCTAGTTTACAATACCGAGGGAGCCAGGCGTCAACTAAATGCATCAATAAACCGCTGATGCTATTGATTTAAAAAAGGTATTGGAGAAAATTGTGAGCGAAAGCCTATCACAGGTTTGTCTGCCCGCCCTTCCCTCATTCCAGCACAGATTTCTTCCGAAGTGCTCTTGCATCACAAACTGGACATCTATCTCAAAAGGTACACAAACAGATGCAATTTACACCGATTATTCCTCAGCATTCACAAGCATGAATCACCTCCTTCTGCTACAGAAGCTTCGCTATTCTTTTTGCATCACTGGCCGCGCGTGCAGCTGGCTGGTGTCGTACTTCAGCAATCGTTCACGACGCGTAGTGCTGAACGGCAAGCAGTCTGAGCTGTTCGGCTGTTTTCTGGCTGATGTTCCTGACCAAGTTGAGAGTGAGTGCCCTATGTACGTTGATGATGTGAAAATGTATCACGAAAGCGACAACGTAGCAGACTGTCTTACACTTCAGGCGGATTTGGATCGCCTCCGTGGATGGTCCAAAACTGGGGACTGAAATTGAACCCAGCTAGGTGCAATACCATCCCATTCACCCTCCGCACGTCACCCGTTCACTGTTCATATGCACTAGACGGTCACCGCTTGGATAGCTGCCAGCAGATTCGCGATCTTGGCGTCTTCCTGGACACCAAACTCACCTCTGCCAATCACATAGCTTTAACTGTCTCAAAAGCAAACAGGATGCTGGCTGGGCCTTATCATGCGAAGCGTGCAAATGCCGTCGTGCCCTCGTCAAGCGCGGTTCAATCACAAGGCTTTGCTGTGTGCCTTCAACGCTCATGTGAGATCGTTGATAAGTGTACGGTAGCGTTATTTGGAGCGGTGCCGTCGTTTCCCATCTCGCCCGGTTCGAAAGACCACAACACCGGTTTCTCATGCGGTTGGGTTCGAGTAGCCAGCCTCGGTGTCCTCCACTGGATTACGAGCATCTTCTCGCTTTTTTCAAGACACCATCTACCAAGGCACGATTTGCTCAGTCTGACATCTCATTTCTATACCACGTCTTACGGGCTTAGCTGCGCTCACCTGACATTACTGTTGTCTGGCTACACCCGTCCGGCGTTCTCGGCATATCGGCCTTTTCCATGAGCCATTTTCAATGGTCAACACTGTTAAAAATCAGTGAGCTAGAATCGCTTTTCGTCTAGGGTGGGAATGAAAAATTTAATTGTAAAAAGACCGTGCAGGAGAAGAAATTCAATTAACAAAAGATGGAACTTATGAGCTGGTGCCTGATGCTTCTGCAAGCAGACACCTATTTCAAGTTGACATGGACGCAATATCATCAACCTGACAAAACTGCTTTGTTTTTTAACATCTTAGGCCATTAAAGTAAAACCGAATACATTAAAGCACAGTAATTTCATGACAGTGTAATGAGCACAACAAATTATGCAACACCAATAATTTGGTGCTGCACTTTGCACTTCCCTTCCACAGCATTTTTAACACAAAACAAAGCAAAGGAATTCAGCAACAAAATAACAACAGAAAATTTAACAAGCATTAAGCACTCAAACAACAAACCTTGGACTCCTACACATCAGCCCATCGCCAAGTCAAACACAATAGACATACCTCTGGCTTTTATTAAGATGGGGTCACGGAAAACAAACATTTTGTCACTCTTCCTTACAAAATATCAATGCTTATTTCCATGAAAGTAGCCTAATTATGCCTCACGTAAAGAGGCCTTACTTCATCTCATCCTGTCCCCCAAAGATAAATATCAATCACGCCCACCAACCTACCAGATTAAAGTGCGGAACAGGTAAGAGGCGTGCATAACAAACATTTCCAGAGGGCAGCATTTCGCCATTAAACACTTCTGTATTAGCTGCGTCAGGACTGTCCCAAAGCTCTGTACGACAGCATAAGGATAGCCTTGTCAGGCAGCCTGGTGAGTTAGGTATTCGAAAGGCTTAGATTTATCATTATCGAGCACTGCCATGAACAAAACAAAAAAAAAACGGCTAACCGGGGGTTTAACAGGAAAAATGGCGATAAAAATAAGTTTTGTGCTTCAAATTGTCTCCTTCATTCCCTGCGAATTGTTCACTCTTGGGTGCATATCAAACATGTTTGGACGGCTGGCGAATTGATCCAATTTTCGTATAAAATACGTGCAAGCTTGTAGCTACAGCATCTTGCGGAGAAATTGGTCAACATTTCAAGCAACAGATAGTACCTCTAAAGGCAATCGGAAAGGAAGGAATAATAAAGTGGTAGTGGTAGTGGTAGTGGTAGTGGTAGTGGTAGTGGTAAAGTGGTACGCTCGTATGATACCAAGAAAAGCAAAAGTAGTTCAATAAGCATAAAGACATACTTTTTTGGCAAAATTTTGCAATCAGCTGATTTGGCTTAAAATCTGCTAACACGAGTGCTGAAATGGTGATATTCATCTTGTAAATTTCATCTAGAAGACATTTCTTGAATTTTTCACTGCTAAATTTCGGGAGTGATGCAATTTGGTGGTCAAGTTTCTTCGGGTAAAGGAAAACGTGGAGTAAAATTCTCTACCAGGCCTTGCTGGTGTTTGCACCAGGCTCTGCTTTCGTGGTGCGGTGGTGAGGCTAAAAAAATTGGGATGCGTGAAAACCTTGCATTTGGCACACAGCTGCAGATTGTGATGCATTTTGTAAACAAACCAAACTTGATGCGTGTGAGCGGCTGGAGGCGGCGGGGTTCTTGGGCTTGAAGGTACCTGGCGCCCTTGCTCTGTGCACATATAGACATGATTCAGATGTACGTGAGGCAGGACATGGCCATAGGTGTCCAGGTTCTGCGGAGCCTCGTTTATGCTTGGTGGTTTCAAGTGAGCTCGGTTTTGGATGACATCTGAAAGCCTCAGAAAGGAAAATATGGGTTTGGCATGTGCGATTAGACAGTGTCAGGCGGGAGTGAAAAATTCACATAAATGTGGGGGGAAGGAGTGAAAAATTCCTCCTCATAGCGTGTTGCTTTACAACCAAAGTCGGCAATTCTAGGGCACTGTTAAAAATGGATTGGCCGCACGACTACCCGCTGTCTGCAATCACTTTTTGCAGCATTCTCCCTCAACTGGGAGATGTCCCTCCCTCCCTCCCTCCCTCCCTCAATGTCCGTCCCGGTGGCTCAGTTGGTTAGAGCGCCTGCCTCCCGGTTCACCCACACGTGGCGGGGTGGGTTCGAGTCGCTTTAGGCGCTCGCTATTTGCCCTTGACATGTGTGGCCTGCGGCCGGTGGCAGCGGTCGCGCTAAAGGTCAGTTGGCGTCAGAGGGCAGGACGGACCGTGCCGAGCATTGCGGCACGTTAAGCTTTCGCCACTAAATTCTGCCGTTGCCTGGAATTGCGCGATCGGATGGTAGGGGTCAGGGCTCACAGAACAAGCACTGCTTAGCGTGAGCGCTGATCCCAGAAATCCATCCATTCAAAGGGTTCGGATCAAATTTTAAAAAAAGCTGACATTTTCATCCAACAAAATCATTTCAATCTGATTTGTTAGGCTCGCCGCCACAAGTGGGACGCTCTCTTGATGACTTGATGTGCGACTGTGCGTGGTTGTGTGTGTGTGTGTGTGTGTGTGTGTGTGTGTGTGTGTGTGTGTGTGTGTGTGTGTGTGCGTGCGTGTGCGTGTGCGTGTGCGTGTGCGTGTGCGTGTGTGTGTGTGTGTGTGTGTGTGTGTGTGTGTGTGTGTGTGTGTGTGTGTGTGTGTGTGTGTGTGTGTGTGTGTGTGTGTGTGTGTGTGTGTGTGTGTGTGTGTGTGTGTGCGTGTGTGTGTGTGTGTCGTGTGCGTGTGCGTGTGTGTGTGCGTGTGTGTGTGTGTGTGTGTGTGTGTGTGTGTGTGTGTGTGTGTGTGTGTGTGTGTGTGTGTGTGTGTGTGTGTGTGTGTGTGTGTGTGTGTGTGTGTGTGTGTGTGTGTGTGATCGTATATTTATTACTTTTAAAACTAGACTGCTTCCGTAATGGGGCCTTTGCCTGTGGAATGCGTATGTCCTAAATAAACAATGAACAATGGTTTTAAACTGGTTGAACAGGTTTTACATCTGTATCCTTTAGAGGCTATCCACTGAACAGATAATTGATTTTGAAAGACTTTCGGAAGCATTACTTCACGACGATCGTTTTCGCGCGGCCGGTACGCCGCCGCTCTGTGTTAGCGGCGAACACAGCTCGTTTTGATGGAAGCTGTAGTGCCGACCATCGGTGTTTTTGTTCCTAAGATTACGAGCACGTAGGTTCAAAACGTTTTGGTACAGTTGGTTTCGCAAGTCAATTTTAAAAAGGGTGAACGTTCCACGCAAAACTGTGTTAGCCTGTTTTCATCTCTGACCTCATTTCGATTCACCCTACCGAACACTGAGGCGACCCCTCATGATTTGTGGGCAACGGACTCCTTGGGTACAGCACAAGGTGCACACTACCCTTGCCAGGGGCTGGGGGCTGGAGGGCCGTTCCTTTCCAGCGTGGAGTGCCTACTGGCTGCCATTCTGACTACAATGTGTAGAGGTCTTCTGGTTGACGCGGAGGCCCTCAAAGGGGTGCCTCATGCACCGGTTCCCTCCCTGACGTGGAAGGCCCTCTGACTGGGGCAAGTACTATGGTTTCTGATTGACACAGGGCCCTTCTATTGTCCCATTGTAAACTCTGATCATGATTTTTCATATCTCCCTTCATTGTCAGAGGGCCCGACCAACGCAAGAAGGCTCTTGCATTCGGGCTCCCGCCCCTGTCCCTGTTCAGCGAATGTTTCCCTGGCCGACTCGGGCCCCTTGCCGACACAAGACCCCTGTTAGGTACTGTGGGCCCCTGCTCGGCACAGGGACCTCTGATTTCAGGGGTCACGACCGATGCAAATCTGGGGCCCCGGCCTTTTTCCTGCTTGGGAAATAAGCCCCAGGTATCAAATCGACTCGGAGCCGACTGTTGAATGCTGGTAGTCTCTTGCCAAAGTAGAGGCCCGCATTGCTGCACGGGGTCCCCATTTGGTGCAAGAGGTCCTCTGATTGACATTTGACGACCCGGTCAAACGGGCCTTAATGCTGACCCACGGCCAGCCCTTTGGACTCCTCGGGTCCTTGATCGTCGGTCCCCAGGCGCCCACATCTAAGGGGGTGGGGTGGGGGTGGGGGTGGGGGGGGGGGGGGGCACCTACCCCTGTGCCCGGCTGCCTGCGCCCCTGAATAATTGGCACAGAGACTCCAGTTCGACCAATTGGGCCCCTGGCCAAAACAAGGTGGGGAACCCTGGCTGACGAAGGTGTCTTTCACTGTCTCACTGTAGACTCTTGTGTCGTACATTGTCGTATCTCAGTTTCATGTCTGGGAACCTTGTGGGGCCAGAAGGGTCCCTCAGCATCTAGGAGAAGCACTTGCCCCTGTCTCTGCCCTCTGTCTGTGCTCCTGTCATCTCGTAATGCTTCTGGTCTTGGTCAGCCCGTTTGGACGTGAATAATAAGTTGGTTTCTTTATGCAATGAGTGGATCTGGGTGCAAATTGTTACATTATGCCCATTCCGACTGCGAGAAGCTTGCATTATAGGTTGTGCTTATGGGAGTCTCCAAAGGCGACACCGTCCCTTTCATGTTGAGTCTAATCTTGGTTCCCCTCTTGGAATAATCTTTGTCACACGTGATTGCCTGGTGTCATGCATGACACAAATGGCGGCGTTGACTAATTTTCAGTCGCTTCTGGAATTTAAACAAGGGATATGTCTTGGACATACTGAATATCAGAGGTTGACCAAAACAAGCCATGGATGAATTCCGGTAAAAATTCCGGTCAAAATGTATTATCAATAATTTTCTCCACAGACTGCGACGGTTTTAAATGTAGGTATGAAGATTTGAGCTCGGTAGTGGTCACTGCAGACTTGGGTTGGACTAGGGTACAATATCTGACCCTGCCCACTACCGACACCGGTACGGTCTGTCACCCAAGTCTGTCAGCTCTGCTCAACCGCCTGGGTTGGACTGGGGCTACAATATCTGACCCTGCCCGCTACCGAGACCGGTACGGTCTGTCACCCGAGTCTGTCAGCTCTGCTCAACCGCCTGGGTTGGACTGGGGCTACAATATCTGACCCTGCCCGCTACCGAGACCGGTACGGTCTGTCACCCGAGTCTGTCAGCTCTGCTCAACCGCCTGGGTTGGACTGGGGCTACAATATCTGACCCTGCCCGCTACCGAGACCGGTACGGTCTGTCACCCGAGTCTGTCAGCTCTGCTCAACCGCCTGGGTTGGACTGGGGCTACAATATCTGACCCTGCCCGCTACCGAGACCGGTACGGTCTGTCACCCGAGTCTGTCAGCTCTGCTCAACCGCCTGGGTTGGACTGGGGCTACAATATCTGACACTCCCGCTACCGAGACCGGTACGGTCTGTCACCCAAGTCTGTCAGCTCTGCTCAACCGCTTGGGTTGGACTGGGGCTACAATATCTGACTCTGCCCGCTACCGAGACCGGTACGGTCTGTCACCCGAGTCTGTCAGCTCTGCTCAACCGCCTGGGTTGGACTGGGGCTACAATATCTGACCCTGCCCGCTACCGAGACCGGTACGGTCTGTCACCCGAGTCTGTCAGCTCTGCTCAACCGCTTGGGTTGGACTGGGGCTACAATATCTGACCCTGCCCGCTACCGAGACCGGTACGGTCTGTCACCCGAGTCTGTCAACTCTGCTCAGCCGCAAACGGAGGAGGGCCCGGTGCAGTCTTACTACAAATTCCGAGGATATTTGGCTGGTGACCTCTCCGTCAGCGACAGCAGCTGCTAAAAACTCCGCCGGCGGAGGTCTGACGTCACGGTTGACAGCTGCACGTGTGCCCCAGGTCCCGCCGAGCACGCGGTCAGTGTGTGAGTCAGACCGAGCCATGACATGTGCTGCTCTGTGACCATGGCATGAATCAAGGCGATATGGGCCTTGTGGGTTTGCAGCAGAGCGGTGCACTAAATCCCAGAACAGGCACTGCGACTGGCTAATGCTTCAGGGAGTAATGCTAAACAACGGTTTGCAAAATGAAACTCTTTCAGTGTGAAGGGTGTGGCGCCGTCACCTGAAAACTTGACCCAGGGTGTGAATGTGACGTTGTGGCTGCCTGTGGGGAAGTGAAGGCAGAGAGGGAGTGAATGTGTAAAGACGAGGACAGGCCTTGTTTTTGTGAAAAGATGCAGTTAGATACGAACCCGCGCAACCACAGCCATAGCCGCTAACGCGAGCTACCGGTGCATAAGGCGCGTCATGGTGCTGACATCTTGTTCCTTTATTCACAGGTCGGTTGCCCTTGGCACTATTGCATAGCCTAATACATCACAGTCCTATTGCTTGCCTGTGCAAAGCTAAAATGCAACAATGGTATCCCTTCTAACTCAGTGACACGATAGTCTGAAAACTCCAGTTCCAATATTGATCCCATGGTCCAAGCCAGCAGCAATGGCCGACCTCACACGGCCAGAAAAAGAAACGCCTTGCTTTAATGCCATGCTTTGCATCCCCATAGAGTGCGTCAGGTATGCTCTGCTCGATTTCGACCGGCTATCATCGAGTGCTCATTTTGAGGCAGCTTAATCATCATGTGGTCCCGGGACGTCTGAACAACCTTGGACACCTTTCACACTCACCCAGCTCTGTGCTGGTTTCATGTCCACAATGTGTGTATCGTGAAGGGCATTGGCGTCAACGGTGGTTAGCGCGCGCACTTCTTGAGCGAGTCCTTACTTCCTGATTGCTTTCCTGTTGATCTCTGGATGACCTGACTGTTTCACTGTAGCATCAGCGCGATCTGTGTGGACAGCGGGCCATCTGACAGAGCGTTACAAGCCTTGGGGTTTGACCATTGTCGCTTGGCTCTTAGATAGCTGACCTGTCTCTGTTCGTCTGCGTTTCCCCTTTGCTTATTCAGCTGAGGCCACATGAAGTGTTTTAGCCATTGACAGCTCTTTGCGCCACGACGTTGTGGGTTCGGAACTTAGTGCGAACTGCGCTTCGGTTTTCTTTACCCCAGTAGGCGCAAGAGACCTTTCGCGATATACTACAGCGATATCATTCATCTTATAATGCAATATATATATATATATATATATATATATATATATATATATATATATATATATGTATGTATGTAATGCAATATATAATGCAATATGTAATGCAACATATTTATGTGTAAAAAATGAACACATATGTATCTCCTATAGCTCTATGTCCGGTGATGAACTGACCAAAACTCCCTCAGTGAAATGCTTGTTCTGGAGTCCCATTCCTATCCCACCACACCATTACCATTATAGGAGATTTCGACCACATTTGGGACGGAGGGACAGTCTAAGTTTACAAACTCAGCAACACCATGTGCCCGAGATCTCAGAGGGCAGGTGGTGTACGTACGGCCCCTGCCCGCAAAAGGGTGAACAGAGAGCCAACCCGGCACGGGGCTAGCAATAAATAAGTTTGGAAACCAGCATTGTTCCAAGAGCTCACTATTGTTATGATCTGCAATACCACAACGTCACTGTTAGTGTAACCTGACAAAGTTGCACGTTCTAGATAACCCACCACCACGCCATGACGCATACGATAACTTAGAACCAGCTACAACCTTTAGGGAGTACGTTTCAACAGTTGACAAGTTTAAAAAAGCGACAAAACTAGGTATTAACGACAATTTTTGGGGCATCAGATGGGCTCGGCCTGGAACGTCCCGGTATCCTTTTTTGCGCATGTGTCGGGGATAGTTGTTGACGGGTCAACAAGTTTTCAGCTGCTAGTGCCATTTGCCCCGCAGTCATGGCGAAAAATGGAAGAAGCCATTAGCAAAGCCCGGATTAGCCGCTCGCTGGGACCGGCGCATTGGCAGTGGTGATGCATTTACAGTGCGCTGGCATTGCGTAGTAATGTATTGTTATCATGGTTTTACCGAACAGCCAATTTCGATCAGCGCCTGCATGGAGGCCGTCCAGCCAAAGGTTTTTCGTTGGCGATTCATGAAGCTTGCGGCACAGCAGTCGACCATTAGGATTGCCAGTTCTGCCCGACCCAGGTTGTTCGGAGCCTTTTAACCGGACATCGAACATGAACAACGCACCATACAGAAACACTCCTGGAGATTTCAAACGTACTGTGCGCTTGAAAAGTCTTCAGATGTTAACACATCGATCACGTTTTTTGTCGACTTTCAACGTGTTTTAGATACTAGTCCTTTGTGCAAGGGCTTGTTACGTTTGTCGTCATGCTCCGCGAACTTTCAAAGCTGAACTCCTGGGCAACAATATTGGCTATTCTACTGCAGATTAGCCCCATCGTGAGGAATGCAGCTGAGTTTTAACTTGTCTGCCCACAGAAATCCTGCCATAAAGCTGGGTCCCTGCCGCCGATGCATTTGCCTCTAACGGCCTGTCGCGTCAGATCACTAAAAAATCACTAACAAATCACTAAAACCTGTCTTCCTAACATCACTGCCTTCTGCCGGGCTTATGATCAACATTGTTCTTCGAACAGCAGTCAGATGATTAAAAACGAATGGCTCAAACCTGTCAAGCATCTTAGCCTTATCATAGGTGTCAATCTGCAATGTTCTTGTAACCTAAATTAGTTGCACAAGTCTCTGACTAACATTTCGGAGCTCTGATTACAAGTTTCAAACAGCAAACTGTGCGGAAAGGAAAAAGCCTGCATTACGGAAGGAGAAACAATTTGCAATCAGAACGGTGCTTTCCTCAATGCAGACAACAGCACAAGGGCTCCAGGAAAACATTTGTTTCAGTTCAGACGAGATATTCGGTAGACATCCGAAGAAATACGTCTCCCGTAGACTCAGCAGAAGACGGTGAAATCTAGACAGACAAGTTGTGTTAGTCGAAGACGTCGACGGTAGGAATCCAATTTCAGCCTTACTAAGTGTGATCAATGACGGAAGAGGTTGAGACCAATATTCACTTCCGCGCGCTTATGCGCGCCCGACGCTCCACAATGGTGCACTTCATGCTGTCCGTACCGGCCGCTCCAGCGAGCTGGGCTGGCCGGGCCCAACCCTGAACTGACCGTGCAACAGTCACTCTTGCCTGCACCCTCACGCCGATTGTTATATGATCGCATATAGCTCGTACCTTCACGTGCACACGCGGCGAGTACTCGCCTAGTTTGTTCACATTTTGTACTCATTCCTCAAATAGCACCTAACCCGAGCTTGTCTCAAGTGCTAAACCGAACTCTTGTGCATTTAACGCTGTCAAAGCGCCTGCTTACCTGCATGGGCACCGGATAGGTATGCGTGTAGTATTCGACACCTTCAGGCATAGCCCCTGGACCAACGCCCTAGCAGCGTACAAGGTCCCCAGTTTCAGCGTCATGCTACCGAAATTCCCAAATCTGTACCCTTGTTGTAAATGCAGTGAAAGCCTAAAAACTTAACCATTCATTTAACAGATGACAGCACCACTGACGTTAACGTCGGAGCGGCTCTTGACTCGCCGTAGTACGCGGCTCATATTCCAGTTCTCCGCAGTAGTTTCACCTCAGGCCGACCGCTCCTGCCTCTCCACAGAGGACGCCCCGATCGACACGGCTGAGTACAGGCCAAAAAGCCTTGGAAATGGATTCGTCGTGTTGAACGGCACAGTTGGATCTTAAAAGATTTGTATGATGAAGAATGGTTGGGTGAAACGGCAAGCTTTCTTAATTATTAATGATGTATCGTGTCATTGATGATGCTTGACTGAAAGCGATTGACAGCACAGAAAGATGGCTCCTGAACAAAATGAGTAAAAATCTGTGACATCTCTCTTCTTTCTCTTTGCTTGTTTGAGCGATTCCCTAATTCATTCGCCAGGGGTCACTCTTGACGCTACAGAAATTCTGCAAATTTTTGCCTCGCGAATAGGAGGCCTTATTCGGGTAATAATCGACCTTCAACGTATCAAGAAGTACTGATTAGACGACACAGTTCAAGAAGCATTGGTGATGTTGAAACTCAACGTTGCAAACAGCCTAAAGCGCGGAGCTTTGCCAATGCAGTCAACGCGTCTTTGGTAACGACTTTTAACCAGTACCCCATGCAGGTATGTTCCTGGTTCCCGATGGTGGATCCTGGACCCCATAGAGTTCTGTGATTTTAGGATCCTGGGATCTTTTTTGGCTCCAGGCACATGCCTGCTTCCTGGTATACTGAAGATCGATTATTGTCAGACCAACTTTATCCTCTTCTCAAAAGCATTTTATAAAATTAAGACGTAATTAAACTTTGCTTGTCATGATACATGTCAATGCGTCTAGATAGGCTCAACTTATCTAGATCACGATCATTTTTGCAACCGTCTAAATTTGCCCAACACGTTTTCGTGACAACAGGTTTGTCTAGTAATAATATTTTAGTAGTATTTCAATCTGATTTTCTCCTTAACAAACATGGCCTGGCTACGCGCCGAACACTATGGCACTAAAGCATGCCTAACCCAGCCCAACCCAAGGATATTTTTGCCGAAAGTCTTGGCTAAGCGGGCATTCCACAACAAACGACCACATAGGTGCATGCCACCACGACACACCCTTCAAATCTGACGAGAACATGTCTATGAGTACTTAGAAAGCCAAATCACGATGCGGCCTGTTTTAGAACCGTACGACGTAACTGATAAGGAGCTGTGAACAGATGAAAATACGCGATGGCTTCACGAACCCCATTTTTATTCAACTTGCTCTAATGAAAACGGTTTGCGGGGTATTATGCTTGGGAAAACAGCATCGGAAAGCTAAGTACCTATATTTTCTTAAAAAAGGCCAATGTAATATTCAAGGTCAGTTTGACACATATACTAACCTAGTTTTGCCTTTCAATCCATCTTCTAAAAATATTCTACCTAAAAACGAACACATGGCGCCTTTGACTTTGTTTAGACCACTTTCCAATTAGAAACCAATTGATTGCCGCCACGACTGATGACAGAAACCGATGGAATCTCTTTTAGATCGATCGCAGATCGGACTTGACAGTCGACGGATCCCGCTCGGCTGCGGGCCATGACCCGAGCGGCCGGCATCGGCTGACTGAGCGCGACTGGTTCACTCCGTCGGGAACTCTGACCGTGGCCTTGAAACCATTCATTTAAATCTTCAACGTTTCCTTTTTCCAACCTTCTTCCTTTCCACGTTCTTTTGTGATTCCACAACAATGTCTGAATGACAAAGGCTGGTAAATCGACTGTGCGTTCCTGTCGTTCTGCACGGGTAAATTGACTGTGCGTACTTGTCGTTCCGCACGAGTCGCTTAAGAGGCAAACATTTTGTGCTTCGAGCCCGCGCAGCACATCGATAGCCATTACACAGAGCTGAACCGGAGATCAACGTGAGAATAAATAAACAACTGGTCTGGAATTGCATTACTTTGTCCAATCTAGCTTTGAGCCAGAGCAAAATCGTCTCATGTGTGGGGCAAGCGCGCTGGAGCCGTGCTTGTGGAGCGCGACACAGCACGCATCAAATTCGACTCAAGCTCCGCGGAAACCAGGCCGGGGCCCAAGAGGGGTCTGTGTGTGTGTGTGTGTGTGTGTGTGTGTGTGTGTGTGTGTGTGTGTGTGTGTGTGTGTGTGTGTGTGTGTATATATATATATATATATATATATATATATGTGTGTGTGTGTGTGTGTGTGTGTGTGTGTGTGCGTATATTTGTAGAACAGTATCGCTCGGAAGTCGGGAAAATAAAAGCCTGCAGTTTTGCAGAACAGAAAAAGGGCGTGCCTGGCTACCATGGCGAATGCGGTGAAACCATTTGCTATCATCACCAACAAGAGTTGTTAACTTGGCTAAGTCGTTACACACATGCCGAATCGCTGTGCCAAACTGAAGACATGTAAGGCCACTTGACCTGAAGCACAAAGAAACAAGCAGCAGTTTGCGTGAAATCCCCGTCAATTATCTAGAGAAGAACTCCGCTCGAAGGGGTTTGGTACAGCTTGGTATCAAATCGTATACGGCTTGCAAGAAAAACATCGTCATCTGCCGTTGCAAATCTTGATGCAATTCCGTAAACGAGTGGGTGTGCTGAAGCCACAGAATGTATGGACACAAGCTCCAGATCAACGGCAGAATCAAGCTGTCACGGAAGGGCTAGCTAGCCCAGATCGTGAGATCACTTTGGAGCAAGTGAACACAATAATGTTTACGGTTGAAATTTTTTTTCGTTCAGATGAAAACACGTTTGGTTATTTTTCTACCTGATGTGTAGACCCTTCATCTATGACATCCGCAAATGCTCAGCAGGCACGATGAGCGTATTCCCCCTTTCGTCTTATCCCGTCCCCCCCCCCCTCACCGTCTTGTCTGCGAATGTTAATCGGTTACAGTTTTGGCATTGGAGGCATTTGTATGTAGTACTTTGTGCAGAAAAAGCTCAGCACAAATCCTTAATATATGCTCAGTGGATTTGCTAGATGAACAACAGTGCCGTGCTCGTGAATAAGATGTTGTCCTCTGCAGGGGCCGCTGGAAGCACAGCGGCTCAAGAGGGGCCGAATGAAGTTTGGTGCTGTCACGAAATGCGTGACAGAACGTTTTTTCATTGGCTACTGAGGTTTTCCGAAAAAGTTAGTTTATCGCACAAGGTGCAGCCATGGTTACCAATGGAACAGTGCTCAAGCGACTGTACAGTTATGCATCCATTCGTGGAATGCTTCAAGGCGGTCATTGTCTTTATCATTAGCAGTATCCATATTATCAGGGATAGTTTCTAAATTGAAGCAAATGTAGACCCTTAACATGGGTACCAAACTAAGGATTGGCCTTAAATGCGTATTGCACTTACTTCCCCGCGACCTTTCATGGAAAAAGTTCATACAACAAAATGAGTTTACCGTTAAACACCTGACGGGAAAAGCAAATCCGTAGTTCACAGAGCAGGATCCAATCTGGTGTCACAGGTTACGTTTTGCAGCTGCAACGACAACATTGCAGGTAAGTGAGCAGATATATTATAAACGCAGTTGACAAACCGGTCTACGGAGCATGACACGGAGAAGCACAAATTTGGGCATTTCACTCTTAGCTTATCCGTCATGCGTATGCGCACACACGATTTTTTTTAAACAAATAGCCCTTGCTTTGTAATTTACGTGGTTTAACAATGCCGTGTCATTTCCATTCGCAAGCAACAACTATGGGCAGCTGATAAAATCCGCAAAACGGAGCAATGCTTAGAAGAAAGGTTAATAAACGTACAAACGCTGAAGGGAACCTGGGAAAATATGCCTCAGTTGCAAAAACACAATGAATGTAATCGCTGAAACATCCAAAATAATTCAATGAACGTTAAATGCAACGCAAAATGCTCACTGTACTGTACTGTTTTAGCTGCACACTGTGTCAGGCGCAGAATGAAAAAGCACATGATTTAAGACTGGCTGCTTTATTTTTGTTGATTCATATTAACCGCCGGAAGACCAAGATGAGATAAAGTAAGAAACTAATAACTGAAATGCTTATCTCGAGTGAAAAAGCAGAATGGAGTGAAACAAAAGTTAATGTATTAGGCCACGCCAAGCGCGTCAAATATTTTCAGCATAAAATAGCAAAATATCAAACATCATAGCTCAACACAGCTTGTGTTTGACAAGCCGTCAGTCCACCCACATAACATGCAGTGGAACCTTTCTTTCCGTTATTCACACCCTCCAACCATACACTCCACCTCCATCCACGTTGGCTGCCAATGCTCAGGGCAGGGCTCACTCACTCAAGGCGCGCCAGCCAGGGGCAGCCAGGGCTGAGCTCCATGGCTGAGCCAGACCAGAAGCGCAGGCGTTCTATGAGACGCCTCGGGTGGCAGATGCTGAGGAAGGTTGAGATGCCGAGACTGCCTGCGCGAAGATTTTCTCACAGATAAACGCTCAAGTTTGTCGTATTTGAGGAAAGCTTGTGTGGTCACTGATACTCTGGGTATATGCTGCAGACTCACGAACACTGACCGCTAGGAATAGGACACGGTAAAAACTACTCTCGAAGATGCATTTGGTACGACAAAACGCAAGTTGCGGCCTTTCCTCACCTCCTCACAAAAATCCAGGCAACCAGGGGACAACGCAAAGACGTTTGGGAAAAGATTCAATGGGTTGTCAAGCAAGACTTGGCATTCCAACTGAGTAAACCTCTGAACAATTGCCAGTCACTTTATATCTGCTCAGATGAAGTCGGTTCAGCGGGATGTACCCTCCCAGCCATTGCTGCCGGCGAGCCCAGGATGGAGGACCTGCATGTGCTTAAGTGTGGCAATGTCCTCGTCTTGCGTCTTTTTTCTCACGAGCACCAACCTCAGCGGGCTTCAACGCTCCAGAATGCACTCTGACAACATCTTTGCCTCAGAGAGTGTGGGACTGGATTTCCCAGTTTCGGCAGCAGCCTCCAACCGCTTCCACAAACCCTGATACTGGCCCGCCACCTTCACCGGCGCGGTAACCGGCTGTGCTTGGCCTTAGTGTTTCAGTCCTCGGTTCTCACTGCCGCGTGTGCAGGAATATGACTCCGCATCTGCGCGGTCTGGTACCACGGTCGTAATGCAATAAGTTGGCTTGCTTCAGCGTGTCGTGTGCGACCTGCACCACACAGCGGCAGGGCTGGCTTAGTGTTTGACGGCCAGTGTGCTGACGTAAGAGTGATTTGGGTAGCTACAACGAAACTGAAATGAGAAGAGAAAACATAATAAAATACAGAGGTGATAATGCATGTACAGAGATAAATATTCTGTGCAGATACCCCCCCCCCCCCCCCTCTTCTTCTCCTTACGCACACAAGACGAACACATACATAGCAAGCTGCTGGAAGATGACGGACGTTGCTCCCTTTTTAACTGAACTTAATTCAAGACAGGAGCGTGACTTGCCCCTAACATTTCGTTTTTTCCTCCCGATGTCCCGTATCCTGACAGTCAGAACCGAGGGCGATGTCTGATTCACGCCCTGGCTGCCAAGAGAATCTCGGAGGAAATCAGGGCCCTGCAGGGCACCGATCTTAGGATCTTCCGCGCCGCCCCCACCCTGATGACCCTTGTGATTGCTGTCTGTGCGACACAGGGGCAGTACAGGGACACGGTGTGGTATGCGGAATGGACCTGCACAGCTCCGTCTCGGCACAGGATGGCCAAGAACGAAGCATCCAGACTTCGCAGCATAACACACCAACATCGCCAGCATCCATGCGAATAGCATAGGATGTATCGTTTGTGCTGCACCAGCATCCAACAGGCACGAGTGGGCCTGTGACCAACGAGAAGATAGAGGATAGCATGGGCACCTTGACAAAGGCCATGTGCAGTCGACGTTTCAATGGTATGTCCCAGCTCACGTGGCCATTTAACAACAATGTATACCCTTGGATCGTCAGTTGTGTAAATGAGCTTTAGTTTCACGAGTTCATGCTTAAAGGCAAGATACAACGGGTGGAAGATGCCACGATGAAATAAAATGGATCGTGGTCACTGGCCGTACCACGCATTAAGCCGTGCGACTTCATCATGTACGCTCGGGAGACGAGGCCAGGGCGCCGTTCGGTGACGTGGTGACAGGGTTACAGAACTAAAGCATCCCGAGGTTTAGGGCACAGCCCATCGCTTTAGCCACCTCTGGACTGGTCCAAGATATCCTCCAGCAATGGCTAGGATACCCACATTAAAGGCATCTGTTTTTTTTTTAAAGTGTGCTCCACGCCGTGGCTACAGTGCAACCTTTCAAACAAAATAACGTTAAATGCAAAGGAACAAATGCCAAAAATACGCTGAACAAATTCAAGCATGCACCCTGCCGAGCAGAGCAAATTTGTGTGTCCCCTCCGGAGACAGAGGCCAGGCCTCTTCTTGTCGGCGAGTGGTATTGTGCGTGACGAATGAGGCGTTAGGCCGATTAAGACTATTTTATTTACTTAAAAGATGAAAACCTTATCACGTCCCTGGGTGGGGAGGGGTCAAATTACCCCCCGAAGATTTTCAAGAATGATTTCTGGATGGCGGGCGTGCCGCACCAAATTTTCCATAGCTGTGGAGGATTAAATAGCGGATCTTTCGACACAAAACGTTTATGTACATTGGGAGATTGCTGACCTTTGGCAGGTCAAAATCAGTCCATGGCTATCAGCGAAGGGCAATTCTAGAGAGTCGTTCAACATGGTACAACAACGGGGTATTAGGCGAAGCCATAAATATCTGATGAAGTTCTTTAGGCGGTAAACAAATTGAATGAAGAATACGAACCAATTCCATTGACCTAAGGTCAGGTATGAAGGTTAGGACGAAGTCAAAACTAACCTGCTTCTTTACCCGAGAGCCTAATTTAATGGTGTAGTTTCTGCTGCTCATTTGAAATTTACTGATTACAGGGACCGCGACAGACATGCTCCACGTTTTTTTAAAGGTCAGAGTAGGTCACTGATCTCGACTGACCCAGGCCAACATTTTGTTTTAGGAACATATCGTCTGGTGCGATTCCTAACGTTCATCCGAATGACAAATTAGAAACAATCTCGTAGCTATTTGGTCACACTGACCTTACAAAGGTCAAAAATGTCACTGACCCCATTCACGTCTTACTTAGAACAGGTGTCTAGCTCCACGAAGGTTTCATGAGGAGGTCTGAGGGCACTTGAGATACCAATCTGGAGCATGACTTTTTTGAAGTGAGTTCCGCGCAAACGGTATTCAACCGGCTACCCGGGAGCGTGTTAACTTACATGAGTTGCCGCGTGCACGGCCTTGCTGCAGTGCCACAGCTTTAAGATATCACCTTCACCCCCACTCATACGCATGCATGTTCTAGATAGTAAAAACATGTGATGTGAATTTAGTATAACACTTATATATTATCGTGAGTGAGAGGCATGTTGCCTACCAGTTGGACCGGCAAATATTGGAAATGTGGCAAGCGCTCCTTATTCACAGTTTTATACAAACCAGTCATTCCGGTGGGTCTTTCTGTCACAAAAACGGCCAAGGAAGCATTCAGCGTTCCTTCGACGTCCTGTGCGCGTGTCGCCAAGCTTAACGATGAAACTGGTGAACAGCGGAATAATCGGAAACCGAGGCAATGACGAATTGTTAAAATAATGTCATGCAGTCAGTTCTGTTCGCTGTACAGAATGGGGGGACCTATATCTATACTGGGGGGACCTATATCAGATCTCTTAAATTTCAACTCCAACGGCAGACGTGAAAGCTGTAAGCTACACATCATTTCCACGAAAACGTGCTGAGATGAAGGCAAATCTTCAAATGTCGGAGGCGTAAGAGTTCGGAGTTTAGCTTTATAAAAATCGTCGGGGAAGGGGGGGGGGAGAGGGTGAAAACCGAATTCTTGAAGCAATTACTCTGTGCAGTTTTCATGGCGAGGGGGTTAATCAATTTCTTGACAGTTTGGGTCTGGCATTGGGGAAAGGCGAGCGTTGAAAGGCATGGGGGGGGGGGGGGGGTCGAGAGGCCAAGTCCCCAGATAGAGACACAGCTTGGTCGGGAGTGTTACATGCAACACAAACAACACTCGATTATTGATGAGCGAGTGTACAGTGTCGTTTAGTCTTACTTTAGAGCCAGGCTCAACGTTGCTGGTGTGTCAGGGAGCCTGCTCCTGAGCGCATTGCAGAATTGCTCATCTGGACGGAGTACTCAAATTGTCAATGGTGGGTGGCGGGTCCACTCGATTTGCATGCATCCGTCGTTCAATTGTGTAAAGAAACTCCGCACTTCCGCTTGGACGCCTGAAGTCCCAAACGAAACGGGAGGTTCGCGTTAGTATAGGGGGCACCTCAGCCCTGTTGCGCGACCGTGCCGTTCCGTTAATGGTGCTCTGATTTCATCCGTGCTAAAGGGCCCCCAGGGCCCGCGGCGGGGCCGGCCTGGCGGCGAAAGCGGCGGGGCAAACTGGAACGACCCGCCAGCGGTCGGTATCAGATCTGATTTAACTTCAACTCAGTTAACTCCTGTCAGAGTAAAAGCAACGCTGTTTTGTTGAGTGTGATGCATGGGGTCACGCGGGGTGGCGACCCGTTTGAACCCCGTGTTAAGTCGGGGCGGTGTCCATTTGTCGTCGGCCAATTGACATGGCAAACGGGGCTGAGATCCTCGGACCCCGACTGATCCCGCCAATGCTGTTTACTCTGCGACAATTTACTGGACAGCGAAAACGCTATTGGTGTAGCGTTAAGCTCCTTGTATTGGGTAGGAATAAATTCCGGGCTCGTTTAGTGCATTGGGACATCCGTCTAAATGTCATCTTGATTTCCACGTGACTAGTGGTGTGTTCATACGTCGTTGTAGGAGGAATGTCATCAGTTCCAGAAACACTACGGAACACTACATGGTAGCGCAGTGGATAGGACTTGTCGATCTCTGCCAAGCATTTATTCGATTCGCCGCCGCGACCGACTCACGGACAGAGGTCAACTTTGAGTCCTGTGGCCTTCCAGCATCTGTTCACTAGCCTGTCCACCGAGTGGTCCTTCACGCGCTACATTATGCCTTGGGTGGGGAGTATCATTAGGCCATCATTGCCAAATTTTGACTTGGCTGAATTTGCAGTAACAAACCAAATTCGGGTGAGTTTTTTCTTCTTCTCAAATTGTTTGTAGTGGTCAGTATAATACAGTAGGTATAGCTGATGTAGCACGCTTACAATGCGGTCTGGCAATACGTCACGTAAAACCAATCAAAAAGTGTTTCATGAGGAGACATCCCTGTAGTCTCTCTTGGAGTCAAGGTGAGTCATCAGGCGCACAGATGTTGAATGTTTTTTTTATTGACAGAGTTAAGGACCGTTCTTCAATCAGCGCACGACGCGATCACCATCGAAGCACAAATAATTTAGTCAAGTTTTAATAACGTGGGTAGCGCCGCATTCGGCAAGCAAACTACCAGTCCCCCACACGTTTCGTACTCATTCAAGCGTGCGCATTGCGCAAATGGGTTAGACGTTTCCACTGGATGCAAGCTAATAAGTCCTAGATCAAGGCAGGGATGCACACCGCCAGACATGTGAACCGGGCGAGCACTGGCCTGGGTCCAGAAACCTGACTCAGAGTCCAGGTCCAGTGTTCTGAGTCTGACTCAGAGTCCTAAGTCACCCTAGATGCATTATGTCACATGGCTTTGTCTGAATCGCAGTTCATTACTTTTGTTTCAGACTCATGAATCTGTGTCTGAGTTCGATTCTGTTTATGGACGCTCTGTTGTGTAAAACGACCTCGAATCATAAAGCCAGGTTCTAAGGTCCGAATTTATTCGTTTTTGTTGGAGATTGTACAGGGCAACCACAGTATCATTCTTAATCTATCAGAGGCGTAGATCGCCAAGAAGAAAAAGCTTGTTAGAAACTTGCACCTGTCTGAAGCTTGTATAGCCCTGATCTAACCTGCCGTTGCCTGGCGTGCTGCTGTTTGTTAGAAACACGTTGGAAACTTGCACCTGTCTGAAACTTATATAGCCCTGATCTAACCTGCCGTTGCCCAGCGTGCTGCTCAGTTTGTTGGAAACATGTTGGAAACTTGCACCTGTCTGAAACTTATATAGCCCTGATCAAACCTGCCGTTGCCCGGCGTGCTGCTCAGTTTGTTGGAAACACGTTGGAAACTTGCACCTGTCTGAAACTTATAAAGCCCTGATCTAACTTGCCGTTGCCTGGCGTGCTGCTCAGTTTGTTGGAAACACGTTGGAAACTTTCACCTGTCTGGAACTTAGATGGCCCTGATCTAACCTGCCGTTGCCTGGCGTGCTGCTCAGTTTGTTGGAAACACGTTGGAAACTTGCACCTGTCTGGAACTTAGATGGCCCTGATCTAACCTGCCGTTGCCTGGCGTGCTGCTCAGTTTGTTGGAAACACGTTGGAAACTTTCACCTGTCTGGAACTTATATAGCCCTGATCTAACTTGCCGTTGCCTGGCGTGCTGCTCAGTTTGTTGGAAACACGTTGGAAACTTGCACCTGTCTGAAACTTATATAGCCCTGATCTAACTTGCCGTTGCCTGGCGTGCTGCTCAGTTTGTTGGAAACACGTTGGAAACTTTCACCTGTCTGGAACTTAGATGGCCCTGATCTAACCTGCCGTTGCCTGGCGTGCTGCTCAGTTTGTTGGAAACACGTTGGAAACTTTCACCTGTCTGGAACTTAGATGGCCCTGATCTAACCTGCCGTTGCCTGGCGTGCTGCTCAGTTTGTTGGAAACACGTTGGAAACTTGCACCTGTCTGGAACTTAGATAGCCCTGATCTAACTTGGTATTGCCGGACGTGCTGCTGAGAAGGATTCTGCATTGGGATGTCCATCAAATTCTGTTTACTTACATTTACGAAGTTTCAGTGGCCGATGGTTAGTCAAACGCTATCAGCCCTAAACTAATATAACCTAAGCAAACAAAACCGATTACAACCCAAGCTAACAGCCGAAACTAACCGGACACAACTTGTACAGTGATACTCACACATATCCTTAATACGATACCCACACCGTCTCTCTCAGAACGCCTAATTTGCTTTTCAATGTGTCTTTCAATGATAGCCGTTGCTCGAATAAAGGCTAATGACCAGCCCGCATCCTTGAGTTTTTTAATATTTCAATTTAAGACTGAGTGCGCGTCCTCAGAGACTGGAGCTGAGCCAATGCCCTGACTTTTCTGACTGGTTGGCCCGAGCCTACTTCATCCGTGAAATAAACCAATTCACCTGCACCCGAGTTCCAAAAGGTCACGAGTCCGGACCCGAATCCGAGCCTGGCCCGACGTCAGCCCCTCTGCAGCTCAGCATCGTCTCGCAGCGGGTCACTGACATGTCACACACATGGGCCGCGTCGCACACAAGCGCATGCCAGTCCGCGGGGACCCGTGGCGAGTCGACCTTTGGCAGGCGGGTCACGCCGCGCGGCAATCAAGACCGCGCCGCTCCCGGGACCTGGGCGTACGCGCGCGCCAGCCTCGACCGCAGGCCATCCACGGCCAACCAGCTCTCGGAAGACTGAGACGCGGCTATCCGGCGCCCGGCTCACCTCCGAACAGCACCTCCACGGACGCTGTGCGCGCCAGGCCGCGGAGGGTCGTCCAGGGTGATGTGCCGGACTGTGGGAGAGTGGCGAGCGTGGCGTGCGTGACGCGCTGAGGACGAGCGACGAGAGTGACGCTCCGGCCGTGGACGGGCGTCCCTAGCGGCGGATCGGCCTTATGGCGGTCGCGGTGTACCAGGTCAGCAGGATGGCGGTATCATGCGGACGGTACGGATCATACAGGATGGCGGTATCATGCGGACGGTGCGGATCATACAGGATGACGGTATCATACGGACGGTGCGGATCATACAGGATGACGGTTTATCAGGTCAGCGGCGAGCGTCGAGGACGACGCCCTAGACTCACAGTGAGAGCTGAGGACGACGCGTTAGATTCACGGTGAGAGTCGAGGGCGACGCGTTAGGGCAACGACGAGTGTCGAGGCCGACGCGTTAGGCATGAGACGAGTGTCGAGGACGACGCGTTAGGATTACGGCGAGTGTCGAGGACGACGCGTTAGGCATGCGGGGAATGTCGAGGACGACGCGTTAGGATTACGACGAGTGTCGAGGACGACGCGTTAAGGTTACGGCGAGTGTCGAGGACGACGCGTTAGGATTTCGGCGAGTGTCGAGGACGACGCGTTAGGCATGCGGGGAATGTTGAGGACGATGCGTTACCATTACGACGAGTGTCGAGGACGACGCGTTAAGGTTACGGCGAGTGTCGAAGACGACGCGTTAGGATTTCGGCGAGTGTCGAGGACGACGCGTTAGGCATGCGGGGAATGTCGAGGACGACGCGTTAGGATTACGACGAGAATCGAGGCCGACTCACCAGGCTGGGACAAATGTCGGCGATTTTGCATGGAGCTCAGTTGACATGCTGGTCTGCCCTTCCCTGCTCATTTTGCACAAATAAACAATGCAGTCAAGGGTGTCACTTTTTAAAATCGGTGGGGGAGGGGGCATAGCCGATAGATTGAACTAACCTTCCCAAAAGCCTCATTTCTCTCAGCATATCGGCCACTTATGAGATACTTTTCCAGCTACTGGTCTTCCGTGCATCTTAAACAAAGATGTAGCTACAGCAGCTGGCTTATTAAAAACAGCAATGCAGAACGCCGCCACCGCTTTCAATTGCAGTTAATGCAAAACGAAAAAAGCGCGACGGAGTGTCCAAACTTGCAAATAAAAACGGCTTCAGCTGGGATAGGTAAAGGTGTACACTCAGCATCGTAACAGTCATACACAGCCGTCAGAAAAGATAAAAATTACACAAGCAACTACAAAAATTACTGACACAAAAAACATAGCTCTCAAATATCAGCAAACACTGCGCACCATAGCGGAACGTACGTGAAATGACACCGTTTCAACACTACATTTAGCCCATGACGACGTCACAACCGAAGAATATGGAAAAGCAACGTTGCTCAACGACCCCTTCGCCGCGCAATCCACGCTAAACATTCAAGACTCGCACCTGCTACAGCCAATTAGCACCAACAATGCACTGCCGGTACCCACCCTAGCAAACATTGTAATTGGTAGACAAGGCTTGATTTCACTACGTAAGACTTACTTCAACTCAATTTACTTTTTAGCTTAAAGACTTTGCTGCCATCTATATCGACGTTTCGTAAATACTTGACAAGAAATGACAGAAAGGAATGTCGCAATAGTGCAAGAATATTTTCGGAATCACATGGCGACTTTGGGTTGATTTATGTCATACCTACAAGGAAGACGACAGACAGCACGAATACGTGGCATTTTTCGACGACTTAAGGATAAATGCAGGCTGACCGCAGGACTCCGTTACTCGGACCTTTAACACTCATCGTTATCGACAGACTCTCAAATCGGACACAGAATGATATTCTTTTCTTCGCTTAGGACACCTTTCTATGCAACTCGCATGCAACAACTAACTTACGTGCGATCGAGTATTCACCCCAACGCGACCTTGACGAAATACGCAAATATGGTAGAGAATGGGCTATCAAGTAAAAAAACAATCTAGCTAAAATTATCACACAAACGCGAATATCCTCACAAGCGCTTACACTCGGGGGTGACCCGATACCAGTCCATGATACTCACAAACACACCCTGGCACGCTCATTTCCGAACATCTCGGTGTTCACCAACACATCAACAAAAGCCACAAAATAAACAAAGCACCTTAGCTGGCCAGGGAGTCAATCAAGATACTTTCGGGGAAGGGGTGGCTGAGCCCCCCCCCCCCCCCGGTGCTAAGTTGAACCCCTCAACATTATTGGACTGAGCCCCCCCCCCTCGTGCTCTCCCGAACCCTTCAATATACATGAGCAAAAATGGAACACTGGGTAAAATTCTCTTATTGAGCAATTTTCTTACTATTTGTATGCTAGATAGTAGGTACCTAAAAACATCACTATTAAAATCATGCTAATCTTGTGTCACATGATATTCTGTAAGGTGCTTAATGCTTATGTCATGATACCACCTTCATATATTGAGCTTGTCTGGAAATGTTTGATACATTTTTTTTCAAATGATGACGCTTGAATTGGGAAAAGAACAATCGACTACAATATGCGGCGGCTTTTCAAACTACAGAGTGGCATAGCTGAAAGTTACAGCATGTTTTCCCCAACAGTGGCAAGTATATCTGTCGCATAATCGTGGTTGTGGCGGTTCTTCAACACGATCAGTGACAGCGGTAGTCATGCGTGATTGGTAACTAAGTTTTTTTTCTAAGATGATTTTCTGTGAACCATTTTGATTCTACGAAATAAGAAATTAACACCAAGGGCGTAAATTCAAGTGGCCGAAGTTCGGGGAGGAATCAGGCGCTTGCGGTGGCTTTGGAAAACCTCGTCGGCTGAGCCCCACAACCCATTTTAGGCAGTGACACCCCTGCTCAGCCCTCTGTGTCCGATAGCGCAGCACGTACCAAGGCCCATTCTCAGCCAAATACACAAGGTGTTTATCATACCTCTCTTTGACTACTAAGACGCTCTCTACGACGGACATATTACAATACAGCACGCGATCAGACTTGAGGCACTACAAAACAGAGCCACGAATCTTGTGACCGCGGCTATTCAGGACGCCATGCGGTGAGCTGCGAGCTAGGGATGGGGAGGATAGACTGATAACGAAGCGACATTTACGCCGACTGACGTTCTATCACGAACTTAACGACCCATACCAACGTACACCGATCTACAACACAGCAATCATGCCAGATACCCGTGCTCAAGACATTAATAGAGATCGTGGGAAAGCAAACTTCACACTCTAACCGCCAAGCGCACACCATCGTACCACAAATATTTGTTCCCAGCAATGAGTAATTAGTGGAATGACTTTCATGACACTACACGGCACCTCACCCAACCCGCCTTCGAAAATAGCTTTGTGGGCGGTTGGGGCTGCTCGATCCGCCGCATTACTACACCGCGCGATCAGAAGGCGTATTTTGCATGCCAGGCTAAGATTGGATGCGTCCTGTTTGGGTTCCCATTCATTTTTTACACCATGAACAACCTCGCCAGTGTGTCAGTGTGGACACCAAAAAATCCTATGGACGTGGCATCTCCGGTGAGGCGTGTGGTGGCCGGCCATCCAGCCGACTTGGATAGCTGAATGAGCTGTACCGTGGCATCTCCAGGAGGCGTGTGGTGGCTGATCATCTAGCCGACTTCGATAGCTGAATGAGCTGTACCGTGGCATCTCCGGTGAGGTGTGTGGTGGCTGGCCATCTAGCCGACTTGGATAGCTGAATGAGCTGTACCGTGGCGTCTCCGGTGAGGCGTGTGGTGGCTGGCCATCTAGCCGACTTGGATAGCTGAATGAGCTGTACCGTGGCATCTCCGGTGAGGCGTGTGGTGGCTGGCCATCTAGCCGACTTGAATAGCTGAGTGAGATGTACCGTGGTGGCAGTCACGCTGGAATTCCTAGCTGTCTTTTGCAGACAAGTAATTTCGATTTAAGCTTTTGCTTTTGCACCTTTCTGCGTTACGTTCACGTTTCAGTGCATGCCTTATGACGATGATGATGATGACTTAGATCTGGGTTACCGATGTCAAGGATATTTTTCAGTTCGACTGATAAAATACTGCTTTACGGAAGACTGATTTCCCATTTCAGGCTGATGTGAAACTGCAGATTGTGAGAAGCTCAGAATTGGTTACGATTTTTTTAAAAAAATATGGTAATGAGATGGTCCAATGAGAACACAGGAAGCAGGTTGCCCTTATCTTTCATGGAAGGTGGTCCAAGGTGCAAAAGTACAGTTGCATGCAGAATGACGTGGCCTGGCACGTGCGAACTAGAGAAGAGGATGCACGATGCACATCATGCATTTTCCGTGGAGTGGTTCCGGAAAATGAATCACGTGCAGTGCTGGGAGTATCTGCACATAAAAGTGAAATAAAGCTTGCACGACCTCAAGAGACATGACGATAACGACAAGGACAAGGTATGGAAAGGCTGTTGGTCGGGTGGGTCACCAGACGACCCTCTTCATGAGAAGCACGGCCAGCCCATTGCCATGAGCGTAATGATATAGACAAGAGCAGCCTCGCGTTCGAGATTCTTCAGTATTATGACCTGGGAGTTCGCTCAAAATACTTTACCTTCAGCTGGCGATGGTGTGTCGGTTAAACAACGCAACGAAGTCAGCATTGGTTACGTTGCGAAAATTCGACGAATCCGTGCTGCGTTTGTGGTCATATTTCTTTGCAAAAATAAATGAACACGAACCTCTATGTCGCATAATATTTTTTCACATAGCGATTTCACATTTTGGCATCGCAGTTTTTCTTCCACTTTGGAACATTCCACACAAAATGTGTTAACCTCATTCCTCGAATCCTTCTTGTGATCCAACCAGGAAAAACAAAACAAAAAATATACCGTGGACTTGCACTTCAAGCCCGCGGGTGTCTCATCACGCCACATCCCAATTGTGCGCTTTCCCCATCACTGCCGAGAACGCCGTCCGTACGTCACAACTGCGGAGAGCGGCGCGGGCATCCGCTAATCCGCAGTCGTATGAACGTATTCGTGCTAAAATATCCCTCATTTTGCAGTCCGAACGGAAGCCCGGAATAGCAGGTGAGGCCCACCACTTGAGCAGCATGCTCTCAATAAAAAGCATGGACACCCGCACATAACGGTCTCGGAGGCACGCCCCTCACCTCCTCAAATTTATGGCATGTTTTTATGTGCACGGTACTTAAAGTTGTCACTTAAAATTTTCAGTTAGACACCTAGATAAAAGAATATCGCAAATACCGATGCTGTTTTATGACACGGAGAAAATTGTGCGCGTCTGCGACGCACTTACCCGGTTTTCATTTTTGAGGTTTGCCCCCGCCCCCTCCGGTTGTAAAATCTTGCATACGCTCCTGCTTACCAGCGCATCAGTGCCGCGAAAAAGTCGGAGCGAGGTGAAACAAGCAAACTGTCTGCATGTCAAACTGCCATTCGTAGATAACAAGATGTGCAAATAGGTGACCGCCATCGCGCCTCGAAGTGGGTCGTGCAGACTTACGGTAACGTGGAGTGATGATGCCTGCCTGAAGTCCCTGCCAGTTTGACCAGCCCCCGAAAGCCTAGCGCGTTCAACTTGGAGTAGGGTTTGCCAGACATGTGTCCTATGGGCTAAAAGGAGGATGCACACGAAAGAACCTAGCATATGATGTCTCCTGTAACCTCTGCGCGTGTATGTTGTATGGGGGGGGGGGGGGGCAAAAAGAAACGCATCGTTGGAGGCCCGTTTTAGGGACACCTTGGAGAGCGGACACACCACACGGTGAACAACACCTCGTAGCCCGCTTCGCGACAATCGAGCACGTTGCAACAAACTCATAGTGATGTCTTCAGGCACCTAGGTGTGCAACTGTGGGGAAGTTGGCCGCCTCAGAGTAACCAAGTGAATGAGCGCGGTGCCGTACGCTGTGCAGCGTCTTCAGCTCGCCGAGTCGCCCGGCAGCTTCTCACGTGAACACTTGAGAATCAAGATCCATGGCGGCGCGGTAGCTGACCTGGATGTGGACGAGTGACCTGACTGTCACAGTTCACACGATCAAGCGTCAGTTTTCCCCATCCTACACAAAGGCAACAACACGCCCAAATGTGTGCTCGTTCTTTCTCTACTATGTCATTTTTTGCTCAGTGCTAGATTGGTTGGCTGTTACCGCTTAAGAATGTGCTGTGTAGTGTCAATCAGATCCCGCCTGTTCTTTGATAATTCGATAACAGAGCTACGGCAAAACAACACTGATTGCATTCATTGCCAATGACAATTATTTTGATTTTGACAACTGTTGCGTGTTTAGCAACTTCTAGCGATTGTACACCTCGAGCTTTATCGACTTGCGTCACGTGAGATTCATTTTACTCTGAATTCGGCTCCAAACACGTTCATACCCAGTATTCTATAGTGTCATCCAATAGCTTGATAGGCGTCCCATCTCCATCTTGGTGCATTACTGCTTCCGAGAATTATAACTTTGTTTTTTTAGCCTTAAACCTGAGCAGGCATATGACGCTTACTTTGGCCCAAAATAATCTCACATTTGGGCAAAACCAAAAGCGATGCTCAATTACTTCCACATATTGAACATCATCTACACGTCTTGGTTTCATTACTCCTAAACACGTTTGAAGCCTTAGTTGTTGGCAAAATGTTGCACAACACCTGAACATGCAACGGAGTAACCTAACATGGTCGGTCTCATCGTGAGTGATTTAATGGTCCGAAGCGCACCTAACAACGACTTTGAATTATCTCACTGAATGTAGGTACACATTTCTGCTGCGCTCTTGCTCTGGGCGCATTTTCTCTCCAATGTTTTTTGGTGCGCACCAGTAATTTTTGGTGTGCCCATTCGGCCTTCTCCGCGGGCATCTTCTCTATGGCGAACATCTTCTCCGCGACCCTTATAAGCCGCTTCAATCCTCCATGCACGTTTCTTTTCTGAAGGATGTCCGAATAAAAGACACTTAACTGCGAGGTTTGATGACCCGCACTATACCTAAGCTTAGGAAGAGGCTTGTGTGGAATTACTGTTCATACCAATGACCAGCTAAACATGTAGAAACATGCCTCACCTAAATGCGCTGCTCAGATCACGTGGGAAGACGATGTGTGTGTGGTTAGCCTCGAATGAAGTTTACGACTGTGCAGCGATTCTGGCGGAGCATAGTACAACGGAATGCAACGAATAAGAGTTTTGCAGCCTGCAGACGAGAAGATACAAGTAATCGATGTCTTCCTTCAACCATTACTCTTGTTATGTTGAAGGTTGCTGCTTTTGCTGCATTGGCTTTAATCAGCAATGATTCGATCAAATCAACATATGAAACAACATATATTTACCATTATACCCACATATTTATAGATGATTAGCATGCTTGTTTTTCTGCCAGCTAAGTTACACTGAATAAGTTACCGAACGCTTGTTGTCAGTTTATCAAAATGTTTGCCTGATGCAGATTTGCCGTAGCCAGTAGAAAAGTTTCGTTCTAAAATGTTGTTCAGGAATAAATTCCATCAGAATCGATTCCGAAATTGATACTGATTTCCCTGAATTGAGGTCGAAACAATTTCAAAGTTGGTTATACTGCCCGGGGTACCAGCTGGAATCGACCCCGGCCGTTATAGGTCTGAGTCAGAATCGGTTTGGCCGGGATTCCATCGCCTTGTATTGCATTGCATTCCATGGCAGGTACAGACAAGTCTGGTCTGCACGTTAAATATATGAATCAGCGGCAACTGTATCAGATGCTGCCACCTGGAAGAAGACTTCGTCTTCTCGTTGCGCACAGGGCCCTAACGTTTCCATGTTTGCCTGGCGGCCTCAGAACATGACGCTTAAATCACTCCAAAACACTGGTGACTTTAAGCTAATCAGTACGTTTGGACTGGTTTGATGGCTTTGATTAGTTGGAGTGACATCGGGCAGACCTCTTAAGTTTGCATGACCCGGCAGGTTGCTGAGAGCGGTGTCAAAACTCGATGTCATAATGCCAAACTTGGTGAACTATTCCATAACGTGTTTAAATTTCCCCACCAAAGCAGCATAAGATGTTATTGGTACCTTGCTTCAGCATAATAGTCCAGGGACATCATCAGCAGATTATGGAGATTTGCTACACCAAAGGCTCATGGCAGGTAAACGTTCAAAACCGATCTTTGGCAGGGACATAGCAAAGCCCTGAGACGGGTCTTAGATCCCGCGGATCGGATCTGAGCCTGGTTTTCGCTTGCATGCCCCCCCCCCCCCCCCTGCAGGCCAAGTGCCGGTTAACGTAGTGCTCGCAGCGCCTTGACGCGTGCCCAGTTTGGTGGCAGCACAGGTTACGTTTGATAAAGGAACGCAGGTCCTCACATTCGAACACGTTTTCTCCTCCTGGGAACCGCTCGGTTATGACACTGCGCAGACTTGGTTGTCTTCTGTCCCATGAGCTCGGTTTCACCCAAAATCCCGCATTTTGTCGTGACATAAACGTCAGGTGATCCGATCTATTCTAAGTCATATTATTTACACCATGCCCCTAGAACCCTTGCCAAGGCAATTATGGCATATTGCGCTCGGGGCTCTAGCCCTGCGGAAGCGTCCAGCTCTAGTCCCACAGAAATGTCCCGCTCTCGCCCCGCAGAAGTGTCCCGCTCTAGCTCCGCAGAAGCGTCCCGCTCTAGCTCCGCAGGAGTGTCCCGCTCTAGCTCCGCAGAAGCGTCCCGCTCTAGCCCCGCAGAAGTGTCCCGCTCTAGCTCCGCAGAAGCAGAGACCCCGGCAAGATCGCCTCATCCCCGCGCCTTAGAGTGCGCATACCTGTCCGCGGGCTGCATGTGTAATAGCAGGGTTTCACGGAACTCAGATCATCTGATTCGCCCTTCTTGGACTTCCGACTCTTTCAGGCACGCTTCCCAGCCCAGTTTCTCTCCGAACCATCAGGCGCGCGTCTCAGACGGCCCGCAAGCTAGCAGTGCCACCTAGGCGCCGACTGGGTCAACAGTAGCGCCACCTGTTGAGCTGGGGACCTTTTCTGGTGACGGATTTCTGATGACTGGGCACGGTGTTGCAGTTAGAATGACCTCTCGCCAGTCATTACGGGCACCGCAGTTGTGGTTGACTCCACACGAGGTCGGAACCGATTCTAGAATCAGCAGAGATCTTGTTCAGTCAGTGTAAGTCTATCCCTTTGAAATTCTGCTACCTGTCAGAGTCCAGAATCGTGATCAGGCGACTCACATGTAAATGTGAACACGGATTGTCAAAAGTCTCATAGCTTTGCATGAGCACCAAATGGAAAGTGTGGAGGGAGTGTCATGTCAGTGCTGGCATATGAAGCCACCTTGTTATCAAGACCAATGCACTGTGCAGACTTTCATGAAGCTGATACTCGATCGGACCATTTCCAAAAATGTTGCCCATAGAATCGACTTCACCGAAATGGATTTCACGGTTGATCTATATTTACCCATTTAGAATCGGAGTAGACCCCAAGTTGTACTGTCATACTCGAAAAAAAATGGAATCAGTTTCAAGGTCGGAGTCGTAATTGTTTCCGCTGATGTGAGGAAACCTATGAGGCAACATCGAGCACGATTGCGGCCATGCGGAACAAGATCATTGCGTTACCACCCACACCTGGTGCCAAACGTTTGTCTGACAGTGCTTACAAACAGCAAACGACAGCGGCACGGGGGCCGTCCTTATCTGCACTGCAGCCAGTAAACATAAAATTTGGTCACACCGTAACCAGTGAAACACTAAATTTGTTCACACCACAACCAGTGAAACATGAAATATGGTAACACCGCAACCAGTGAAACATCAGATATGGTCACGACGCAAACAGTAAAGCATCAAATATGTTTACACCGCAGCTAGTAAAACATCAAATATGTTTACACCGCAGCTAGTAAAACATCAAATATGTTTACGCCACAACCAGTGAAATACCAAATATGTTCACACCGCAACCAGAAAAAAGCATCAAATATGTTCACACCGCAACCAGAAAAACATCAAATATGTTCACACCGCAACCAGTGAAGCATGAAATATGGCCACACCGCAACCAGTGGAACACCAAATATGTTCACACCGCAACCAGAAAAAACATCAAATATTTTCACACCGCAACCAGAAAAAAACATCAAATATGTTCGCACCGCAACCAGTTAAACATGAAATAAGGTCACACCACAACCAGTGAATCATCAAATATGTTCACACCGCAAACAATGAAGCATCAGATATGCTCATACTGCCAACAGTTAAGCATCAAATGTATTCACACCACAACCAGTGAAACATCAAATATGTTCACACCGCAGTCAATGAAACATCAAATATGATACACGCATCAAATCTGATGGCATAACCAAACACACCTAAGGTGTGTTACAAATACGAGGGGACACAAAATGAGGATTTTATTACGAAATTTGTCATTGGCTTTGTTCGTGCAGAGCGGAACAAGTAAGGTTACTTCATTTTCTATAAGCCAGTAGTTGTCAGTGACACAATTAACAGGAGCACAATTGGCCTAGAGTCCGCTAGGATTCACTAGAACATGATCAGCAGCACGCAGGATGTCAAACAACTTCATGCGGAAGGGCATTCGATTGTGTCCCAAACGGAGGGGGTTGATTTCTAAGTGTCATATTGCCATTGCCTAATGTCAAACACATACAAGAGAAACTGGAGCTGATTTTCTTTGATCGCAACAAGCAGCCTTAATAACTTCTCGGGGTATGCCCTGGAACGATAAATTCATCATCCGAGATCTTATAACAATGTACACATCACACGAATCGGTTCCAAATAGGACGGCAGTGGTGTACGGTGGCGCCATCTAACAAGCTCACCCGGACACTCAGCGTCGCCTGGACCGCGATAGTGAGAATAACGTTGAGCAGCGCGGGGGAAGCATATATAGTGGCTGCACGCAGGAAGCATGATATTCTCAGCATATGTAATGTCGTTGCAGCCTCACACAACCTTTTAATTTTATTGTATGCATTGCGTGATTTATGCATTTATGCACGAATTGTGAAACCAAGATCATGCCTTGAAATTATAGATTATGAGGATGAGAATAATCAACAAAATAATGATAAGTAGCAAAAAATGATCAGCTAAAAAGAAAATTGAATTAAGCCCTCAAAAAACAGGCTGCGTCCAAGGCCAGTGGCAACACACCGGATCGCACCACGATTCACCGCGCTACCTGTGAGCACGACCTTCATGCTCACAGGTGGCATTATAATATCCTCATATATACAATACATATACATATGCATCATACACATTATACATATATATATATATATATATATATATATATATATATATATATATATATATATCTAATATATATATCTATCTATCTATCTATCTATCTATCTATCTATATATCTATATATCTATATATCTATACATTATACATATACATATACACCATGATACATTCGTCTTCAGTGTCCGATTTTAAGAGGATTCGGCTATGGTCACCTGGAATACCTCACGGCTCAACCACGAGCTCAATTTTCAATGAAATAAGAAAGACTGTACGATATGATAAAGAGCAATATGGTGCCAAAGTTTTCTGTGTTTGGGAGCCTTGCATGGTGTCGCAAAAGATCAATATTACGTTAAATTATTTCGCATCAGGTAATATTATGGCATTTAAAGAAACATGCTGATGTTGATAGGGCTGGGGAAGGTTGTAGGGCATCAGGAAAGACAGCAGCATCGTGCTAAATCGTGCTCACATTCGGCCGATGACACGCGCGGCGTGTGGACACCCTAAGACTGTGTTGAGTTCGATGTTGGTAGGACTCAACACTCGTGTGTTGAGTACGATATTGATAGGACTCAACACCCGAGTGTTGAGTCCGATGTTGGTAGGATGCTGGCAGGACTCAACACTCGTGTGTTGAGTTCGATGTTGGTAGCACTCAACACGTAAGTGTTGAGTCCGATGTAAAGAGCAATATGGCGCCAAACTTTTCTGTGTTTGGGAGCCTTACACGGTGTCACAGAAGATCCATATTATATTGAATTATTTCGCATCAGGTAATATTGTGGTATTTAAAGAAACACGCCGATGTTGGTAAAGCTGGGGGAGGCTGAAGAGCACCAGGAAAGACAACAGCATCGTGGTAAATCGTGCTTATATTCGGCCCATGACACGCGCGGCGTGTGTACACTCCAAGACTGTCTTAGAGTCCGATGTTGGTAGGACTCAACACTCGTGTGTTGAATCCAATGTTGGTAGGACTCAGTACTCGTGTGTTGAGTCCGATGCTGGTAGGACTCAACACTTGTGTGTTGAGTCCGATATTGATCGGACTCAACACTCGTGTGTTGAATCCGATGTTGGTAGGACTCAACATTCGTGTGTTGAGTCCGATGCTTGTAAGACTCAGTACTCGAGTGTTGAGTCCGATGTTGGTAGGACTCAACACTCGTGTGCTGAGTCCGATCTCATTGAAGTCTCAGTATGGTTTCGTCACAACGACATGCTGACCAACCCATCAAAAGCTGAATTCATTGTTGCTGGCACAGCCACCAACACCCGCAAAGCCGCCGGGCTGAGTGTGAATTTTGATAACTCCCAGATGTCTTCTTCAGAGCACATCAAAATACTAGGGGTGCTCATCGATACAAATCCCAACTGGCAGCATCAAACAGCCAAAACTACTCAGCGCTGTTTATGTATATATATATATATATATATATATATATATATATATATATATATATAATAGCTCCCTCACAGCTATTAACAAGCTTAGGCATGTGCCTTCCAGCTCCACAATAAGGATCTAGTTGAGTCACTGGTCTTCCCTTACATCAGATAATTGCTTACCTGCATGGGCTCCGACAATAACCGTTCAGCGCCAGCGCCTAGATAGGGCTATTAATTTCGCGGTCAGAATTGTTGCTGGCAAACGCAGATGAGATCAAGTCACGGAATCCTGAAACCAGCCAAATTGGCCCAGTTTCGACGAGACTGTCACGCACCGCGACTGCATATGTTTGCATGGCGCCATTTACGTGCCTGATGGGCCACGGGCTACCAGTAATCTGATAGGCGCCGACCTGAAATATATCAGCGGTACATCAGAGCCATCGATGACGAAACTGTACTGCAGACGAGTGCTGTAAAACACCATCGCTTAGAGTGCGTGAAAAGGGCATTTCCCTATCGAGCTGTAGCGGCGTGAAATCGCCTCCCTGCTGTCATGCGCCAGTGCATAAACTTAAATGAGTTCAAGGGCAAAGCAATGTCTTTCATCAGAGAACTTACCTTGCTTGACCAACTGGCCATAACAGGCAGGTGCTGATTGTATCACAAGTCGCTCATGTTTTACAACATCGCACGTGTATCGTTGGCGTTGCGTCTCATTTGCATGTGTTGCGTGTTCTGTGTTGATTTATGTACTATGTACTGACGCGGCGTTAGAATAGCCACTCGCTGGATTTCGACAAGGTTCGCAATAATAATAATAATAATTATGATTATTACTATTATTATTATTGTAATAAAGACTGAGTCCTGAGCAAGGCTCTGGCTACGAGCATTGCCGCGCGCGCCCGGTCTCGTGTGAGGCCCGAGCGGACAAGGAGCGGCGGCGCCACACCCCCGTCAGAACCGGAACAGGCTCTCTGTTTACGCCCCGCTCCCCACTTGCGGCTACGTCAGCGCCGCAAGGCGCGGCCAGCACAGCGTGATCCGCACCAGACAGGCCGGGCTGGGGCGCCGGACAGCCTCCCCGTGGACCGTCGGACAGTGGGTGGGTGGGGGTGGACCATCGGACTGTCGTCGGGTGTGGGGGGAGTGGAGGGGTGACCGTCACTCGCCGTCAGTTGTGTCATCGGTGGCGTCGCCCAGGCTGTCGCTAGGTATTTGGCGGGGAGAGATGGACGTTCGTTCAGCTCGGAGAGGGTGCCTGTCAGTTCGCGGGTCGTGCCACCACGCTGGTTCGGTGGTGCGGTGACCCGCCCGCCCTCGTCTGAGTCATGCTCTGGGACGTCCGCCCATCTTTTGCTATCTGGGGCATGGGTCAGGGAGATCCGACTACAGAAACAATGCCATGCCATCGCGTGTTTTAGACCTGTATTGGTCTTCTTCTTTTAATTAACAGGTGCGTACGTGTGCACTACTCGCTTGTAACAAGTGCTTCATATCTCCTTGGAGATATAGCAATTTCATTCCCGATACACGCTAGTGTTCGAAATACTATATTGGCTGAGTACTTTGTTATTTATTTACTTATTTGAACCAGGGCACATCTACACATGATGATGGTTATTAAGAATATGTCGCAATGAAAGATGGGTTATGGAAGTCACGAGGCGCAAGGAAGGCCATCGGGTGTCACAATGGTTATTCCAGTTTGCAATGCAGCACATGAATTAGGTAAAAACTACCGAAGTAGTTTACTCGCTCACACCTTCACAGTATGTCCAACAACTAGAGCGCACGTAAAGGCTGGGCACAGATCCAATGTGAATCGAGCGCTCGATCTCACATGTGTCTCGCACAACAAGTCCACGACTACGACAGGACGTCAACGTCTTCCTCCCGGCTAAACGGGCCCGACGATCTACGCATCTGTAAGTGAACACAGCTCGGTTAGCATGCGAAGAAAACCCGATTCAGTGAAGCCAGACTGGCGGATAAGATCTATTGCAGGCTGTTGCAGCCGGTCCCTCCGTCCGCATCCTATCTTTATCTTCTAAACTTTAGTCGTGAACAACTTAGCCGGCCCACAGCACTCGTGATAGTGCATGTGGAGTTTCATGTGTTGATCAACACGAGCTACCATTAAACACACATTTTAGGATAAACCGACCAATTTCAAGTTGAAATGCTGGCTGCATATGTACGGTCTCGATTAGACGTGCGCACTTAAGAATGCAAAGCCAGTTTCTCTACTGTATCCAAAACAGATCAGACCGTTCACGCGCTCCGGGCTCACTAAGCCCAATGGTGTCATGCGCACAGGTCGGTGCGCCCACGCAGGGAGTAAACCTTTCTATCCATCTAAGCTGACTTGTCCTGTTAGATAATGAACAACGTGCTAATCGGACCGGCCATGTCCGACCAATTGGCAGCTTACCTGGCGGGGGGCTGCCGATGCCCTGGGGTGGCTCCTGACCCTGGCCGACCGGATCCGCGCCCGGCTGCCGCCTGCGGACTCGTTCCCGCAGGTGGAGTTCCGGGTAGCGCAGCGCCTTGACGCGTGTCAGGCCTGGTAAAAGGACAGGTCAGGGTTAGTGTCGGTCCCCAGATAGCTATGCTTAAGCAATTGTGCGTCTCTCAGAAGTTTCAGAGCCAGTGCCGGGTGGGTAAAATTAGCCAATTCACAGGATGTGACAGAAATTTAGCCCTCTGATTCATTTTACGCAGTGGAATGGGTAGCGTTTTGCCGCGCTGTTTAAATTCTCTAAATACACGCCTCAACCCACTGAAAGCCAGTCTCCATGTTTTTCTTTTCTTTTTTGTTGTTTGCCGCGGAGTGCTCCTATTCAGAACAGATCTGCTGGCACGCATGACGAAACTCCTCTGTATTACGAGGGCAACCATTAGCCACGAGGTAGCCAGCGCGACGAATTCCCAACCATTGCATCTAACCTTTCGTTGCCAGCTCAGCACTAATAGTGAAATTGGCGAATGTTTCCGTGTGGGACATATCAAGATTTTGTATCGCCAACAAGGAAAAGCTTTGGTCGCGATTGCTGAGTATCCCATCAATCACGGCTATAATACCGACACCAGACCATGGTGATCGTAACCTGACGCCAGACCTGGCGAACTCGTCGACAACTCCACAGCAAATGTGTAACATTTACGCGTGTGTCGGAGATTCACGGTATTCATCACCCTTCGCTGGCGCATAATTCAAGTATTCTGTTGGTAAGTCGCATTCACTTCATGAAGCATCGTTGACACCGCTTCAGCGTTTTGCCCTCGGCTACGGCAAGCGGTCGCGAGTTCACAGTGTATCATGGTATCGAGATTCTCACTGCCGGTGGTTCTAAGATTACGTCAGAGCTCAAGTTCACAGCGTCGTGGTTTCATCAGCTTGCCACAGAATGCACAATGCAGCGATTCTTCATTGTTCCAACAAAAATCGTGATGTCACAAAAATAACAAGCTCCTTAACGAGTGCAGCTTATGCAATCGTTGGGTGCATCCTTCTTTGTGGCACTGCGATTTTTGTGTCGTTCGGAAGGACGGGGAAAACATTTTGGCATGCCCATCCCTTTGAGCATTCTCAGTGTAAGGACGCACGTGCCTTCACAGCGCTGCCTCACCTGAGCCCGTGGTGGTGACAGCCATCAGCAGCAGCGTGGATATTACGAACGGAAATGTAAAGACCGGCAAACTCGTCTGAAACAGCACGCGGAAGAACTGCGCTGATCACAGTTCTCACTGAAGTCTCACTGAAGTCCCAAATCACCTCACTGAAGCACAGCCTCGGCAATACTCAAGGTTTGCACACGACAGTGCTGTGCACATGTAAACATCATAACCAGGCACGCGGTCATTTTCACCAGGCTTGAAAATGTCCTGTTCCCTACAACGATTTTTACGAAACCGATATCGTTGAACCGATCTAAACCTGAAGAAGTTCCAGCGCATTCGATATTACCCCGGACAGGCCTATATGAGATAGATGCCAACAAAACGAGAGCCTACAATTTAGCATGAGCGCGTGATTTTTGACACGTGAAATGGTACTCAACAAGCCGGTCTTAGCATAAGCTGCAGTTTGCAAATACAGTTTCATTCACCTGCTTCTCATACAGAGCTATGTAAGATTTGGCACGACACAAACGGAAATTTCCTGTTGTCGCATTGCAGGGTGGATGAATAATCACTCTAATGACAACTCGCCGGCCGAGGAAATAATGTGCAAGAAGGTGTATGAAAACTTTGATATTCTAAGGTTCACTCTTCACTTTTCTTCCTTAAATTCCTGGGGGTCCATGAAGCATAGCATTTAACTGAACGCCACTGAAACGGGTAAAGCTCCCAAATTCCTGGAATTCCTGACTAAACAGAATCTTATCTCATTCCAGTGGGTCTCACCTGATGATGTTGATAGTGCTTACGCGAATGGCGGCAATGGGCTCAGGCGGTGTCTCACCTGTTTCATACTTATGCTTAGCGCTGCCTGCAGCATGGTGGCGAAAACAGCATTGATCAGAGCCAGGCAAGCAGAGTGCAGTGACGGCACAAAGAAGAACATGATGCCCTCCGCCGCTAGGATGCCGTTATAGCCCCAGACTCCATTATATACGTTATCGTATGGAGCAGTGCCCAACGCCAGTCCTGAAAACAAACGCGCGCACGTGCCATACAGCCGATCGTGGGGCGGCGTGGTACGACGACCGCCAAGGGGTCATACTGCGCATGACACTGGTAAGTGCCGACAGGTTCGTATTGAACTGTCTGGACCATTGTGCTGCTTCACCTTGCCAATATTGGCCACTCCTAAAGCTACCGGCGTGAAGCGCAACGGCGGAAGTGCAACGTCCTACCTCGATTTGCTGACATCTGCGTATGAAGATACTCTCAACCATTCGACTGGGACAGTACACGTTGAGAGGGATTATGCGTCACCACACTGGCGTTAATGCCACATACGTGGCCAAAAATGGACTCAAACAGGGAAGAGAAATTGGTGAACCAGAAGTTGTAACATATTCTTTTTTTAGATTGGCATGCACAGCAGCACAGGACTCGGGGTGAGGTACGATGCTTAGAAATGTTTCGCACGGTCAGACACCGCGCTGCAAATAAAGACACTTAGTCTCGGCTATCAGACTGCCCCCGGAATCCCCAGTGACTGCAGAACATTGCCAACACGGCCGCCAGGATCCTTCCAGCCTTGTCTTGCGTGATAATATGATCATCAGTATGCACCGGCACTTACAAAATAGGTAAGGCGTCGGCATCCGCCTGCGCAGCCGCCCGCACCAGCACCATTTTTCAAGAGACGAGCTGATGAAAACGCTTACGCGGGTAAAAATATCTTGCAGTCGTGCTGCTCAGATCCGATTACAGGCTTTACAGACCGCGGAATGGTAAATCGCGCGGCAAGGACGGCAGTCAGGAGCCGAGCTTTGCTCGGTTAGTTTGGTCTGGACTGGAACCCCTCGGCCAGTGACGACCGTTTCAGCTGGCAAAACTACACGCACCTGCGCATCCTGCGCCGAAACTGATCCCGCGCAGCCCCCCCCCCCCTCCCCCCCCCCTACATGGGATGTGTGCCCGGTGCACGGACGGGCCCCCCGGCAGGAAACGCTTCAGCCTACTCAAGGCTGGCACATGTGGCTTACCCCGGACCAGCGGCGAGCCACGAGCGTACGGAACGAAGCTAGACTGGGGAAATACGGGCGGGGGTGACATGCTCGCTCCGTGCGCGCCTGCCGTTCGTACCGAGCAGTGTGCCGGTGAGAGCTCCGACGTACGAGGCCGCTGCCAAGATAGGCGAGCAGAGCAGACAGGCCATGTACATCAGCACGCTGCCCGGCAGCGAGTAGGAGGCGTACACCTGGCCCATGCTGTACACCGAGCCCAGTAACACCTGCGGCACACGTCACCGGACGCCAGCGGGTAAGGCGTTTGCAGCGCCACCACCGGGGTTTATTGTAACCACACCGAATGGCACAACACGAATTGGTCAAGCTTTTTCTCTAAAACGTGTGTGCACTCTTCCACAAAAACGTTGCTCATTATCTTCCTGCAACCACATGAGAAGCATAGAAGTAGGGTGAAATGCAAAGTAAACGTGGTAAGCGTACAATCCACCATTAATTGCCTAAGACGGCATCAAACCGGCATGGTGACGGGAGCATAGAATGTGCGATGGCATCCAGGCACGGAAAAGGATGTGAATTGAACACGCAAGATTCCTTTTTCGGTGAAGCTATTTCCATTACTATTTTACCTTTAACACGCCAAACTTTATGGGCGCCATATGACCATTGTAGTCGGCTAGTCGGCGCGCCCCAAAGCCCAAATCATCATCACCACAACAAATTTACCGAGTCATGGGTATGAACATCGCCGTTTATAGCTCAGACCTATATTTACATAAGTGTTCAAGTGCGTAACTCAAAAAGATCGTTTTAGCTTTGAAGGCTCCCCCTGTTCCATAGCGCAGTCGCAGTCAGTCGCCCACTCTGGTATGAAGAACAATCAGTCAGTAACCCACCCCAGTCGGTAGAGCAGCTACGGTCAGTGGCCCATTCTGGTCTGTAGAGCAATCACGCTGGTAAGAAAATAAGTCAAGACCAGTGATCCACCAGATCTGTAGTGGTCCAGTGGTCTGCATAAGTCACTCCGGTCTGTGGAGTAGTCACGATTATGGGCCTTCATGGTCTGTAGAGTAGTCACGGTTATAAGCCCACTCCGGTCTGTAGAGCAGCCACGATCATAAGCCCACTCCGGTCTGTGGAGCAGTCACGGTTATTAGCCCGCCCAGTCTGTAGAGCAGCCACGGTTATTAGCCCACTCCAGTCTGTAGAGCAGTCACGGTTATTGCCCCACTCCGGTCTGTAGAGCAGTCACGGTTATTGCCCCACTCCGGTCTGTGGAGCGGTCACGGCCATGTTCCGGTTACGAGGTAAGCGATGGTGTGACATATGGCCGGATGAAAAAAGGTCGGCAGAAAAAGAGGCAAGAAAAGATCGCTGATCGTATGACGTGCAAAAGCCCAATCTTGTATTCCTATAGCACCTTTTGACGTTTCAGTTGTCTCGGACGATGTTTTGACATACTAATTTTTGTTTGCAATGCTTTGTCGTGAGACCTTTTACCCGCTTACCCAATGTTCCCACCCGGCCTGAAGAGTAGTCACAGTCAGTTTTCCAGCCCGGTCTGAAGAGTTTGTTAGAGGTCCACCCAAGTCTGTCGAGCAGTTTCGTCTAGCTGTCCACAGCGATCTGTTAAGGGGATGAATGAGGCCGGACCTGCTCAAAATGTCTGTAATAAAAACATTTCACCTGATATTAAGCGCACCACATTCTTTGAGACATCTTTCAACATGTTCAGCTGCGTCACAAGCCAGCTCGGATTTGACCGAGCGCGAGCAGTCACCTGATCCCACTGTACGGCGCTGGCGGTGACGTTCGCGGCCGTCTTCGTCACCTCCAGGGAGGGCGGTGTGTCGTGGAGGAACAGGAACAGCACTGACGTCACCACGTTGAAGGGCAGGGTAAAGGCGGGCAGCTGGAACTGGCCGAGGATGTTCCCCAGACCGCCACCCACTGGAACACTACGACAACCAGTTTCTTTGTGAAATGTCGAAGGTGCTGGTTGTGCGCAGGGAAACATGCTGGCAGCAATCACACATCTCGTTTCGAGCCAAAGCCTCTACGTGGCTGCAATAACTACCATCCTGGCTATTAACGTCAAGACGATGATCAAAAGAATGGAAGCGAAGATGACCTACTGACCTACTGTAGGTCATGACCTACTGCTTACTCATGTGCCTAAGCCCACCATCACCTCAGGTGAAAATGCCGCGACAGAATACGAGCACGAACGTACTTTTGCTTTTTTGAACTTTTTGAAAAATTTCAGCCATTGTGTCTCAGCGGAGTAATTCAGGGACTCTTTCTATCAGCCCATCGCCCATTAGCGGTGACCAGGAGTGCCCAATGCCCACCGCTGTCCACCGCGGCACGGAACCTTGCGTTTATACAAATATTAGTAATATGTACAACATTGAAGGTTGCGGCGCTCCCAGCTACAGAGTGGGGGATTTTCTAAATAAGCTACAAATAAAGCGTAGAGCGATATGTGAAGGTAGCCAGTTTCACGAACGACCCCTGGCGGAGCACTAGCACCATCATCTAAAAAATGGAGCATTAGGAAATAATGTCAGGTTGACATGCTACAATGTCTCGTGGGCAGAATGATGCTTGTTGCTCGCATGCTGCCATCCCCATCACCCGCCAACTAAGCAAGCTTACTGTCAGGGGGCGCACGGATTGAGGAACAGGGGGACAGGGGGCCATGATTTTCACTTTTAAGGTGAGGACCAGCAACGTTAACTGCTCCCCCAATGTCTAATTTATTTGCATTCAGTTTACCTTTGTGCTGCCTTAAACATGCATGCCAATTTACCTGGTTCACCAGCCATCTTCCTCAAACTGCACTGGACAAAAATGCTTTATGTGGTAAATGACTGCAGCTTATCCATCCTTGTACAGCGGAAGGAGACATTTAAGTGCAAACTCCGGGCTGGTCTAGTACTAGAAGCTCCGTTATGTATTTTTATATAGCCTTTGTTCTCCTGCTTGACTGCTAAGCCCCCCAGCGTAGGTTCATGAAGTTTAAAATAGATCTGTCATAGGTGTTTGACGTAGTCCAGCACGTCAGGTAAAACTAGCCTTTTATGCAATGCCGGGGTTCCACGTAACTGCGCAAAATTACCGCTGTTATGAAGTCTGGTAAAAGTTTTAGGCATCACTTGAAAATTCTAGGCATTTTATGAAACCGTGTGGAAGAACATTGGGTGTTCCAAGAAGGACATGACTAAACAGAGCATAAATGTTGTTGCGTAGCCGCTACATCTTTACTGTTTGGCTGATTCGTCAATATTGCTCTTTGTGCTTTCGACTTACAGGTTATGATTTACTTTACTGACTCCTCATACGTTACCCACGTGGTTACCCATCATTTAAAATACATGTTTTATTTAAGCTACGTGGTACTCAATCATCTCAAATGCATGTTTTATTTAGAGTAAGTCGCCAAGCGGGAGCCGGTTCGTTGGAGCATGTGCCAGTAATCACCGCGGCTAGCAATGACGTCAGAAAGCCATGATTTTGACAGAAGAATTTCTGAACGGGTCTGGTTCAGAGGCAGATGTTGACTAGGTGCGTTCGTTGGGCAGGGGCAAAGCAGTGCAGCATAATGCGCCTAAAGTGCTACATTGCGCGCGCACTGCGTTTGTCTAGATGTCACGATTTCGTGCCCTGTGTTATCAAGTAAGCTGTGACTTTAGGCGAAGTTCGTCAGTCTCACGAGCAAAATTTTGAAGAAATTCTAATATCGAGTGTTGCTGCTTGTGTTAGGCGAAGAAATGTCTGAGCGTTTTCCAAAAATACATTAGCCTTATATCCTACAATTCATCCTGAACAGCTTAAAGAGACATCTGTTTGATACTACCACGCGACCTACTTGGTCAGAAAATTTTGCCATGGTGGGGATCCCTCCACCTCCCGCCAGCTGGCATCTGCTAGGCCAAATAATCATCTATATCAGGAATCCAACCCGAGGTGTCTACCACATACAAGTGTGGAGAGGGAATAAATATAGCCATATGGAAAATATATAACCCAATCATCGACCACCAAATATCAGGCTTGCGGCAACTGAGAAGTCGCTGCGACATGTCCGACGCCTGAGAAGTTAACATCATTAGTTCTGTCCATGACGTAAAAGCTCAGTAAACAGTAGTATCATTCAATTGAACAGCAGGCGTGAAAAGGCAATACAAACCATTCGACACACAGTTAGCCTTTATTCAGAGTACTTCAATAAATGCCGAAAATTATATGGATATATACAAATATGAATATATATATATATTTATATATATATATACATTATATATACATTATATATATATACATTATATATACATCATATATATATATATATATATATATATATATATATATATTACAGAAGATGCCCGCAATCCGGCGGGCCTTTTAAATATAATATAAGTTGCTAAGGGTGCATCTTTTTGTCTACGTGTCTGTACCATTTTGCGTTGGGTCGTGCCCGGGCCAAACGACGGGTTGCTAAATGGTGAAATTTGGACACGACGCGCGGGCCCAACAAGCGGTTTTCCACAGGTAGCTCGCGAGGCACTGCGGTCCGAGGTTCGGGCGTGGCACGTACCGGAAGGGTCGTTTTAGGCCCATTGGTTTTGTACGGTGACCCGAAAATTTGGCCCACGGTAAAGCCAGCGAGCAGCAGTTGGAAACCACACCTCGGTAACCAGGTGCCGGATCGACTACGCTGGCGCTGGGAAAATCCTCCGCGCTGCACAAGCGCACCGCGCGGAAGCTGGTGACGACGCGTATCCAGCTGCGCCTCAGATGGCTCAATCAGGCTAGGGCTGCGCGGGCTGTTGCCAAGAGCGCAGCTTAACAGGTGTGATGGGACGTGGACAGCGCAAAGTGAATATCGTTGTGCCTTTCTTGTTTGGGTCTGCATGCGTACACGTCTGTTTGAGGCATACATGGATCCTTCACAGAGAAACGTTTGGGCTGTTTTAGGCGGGCTTGTCATGTAGCAATACTCAACTTTAAGCTAAAAACCCCATAGTTGTGTTCCCCGTCCTGGTCCGTCCTGCTTGCTTTTGTGTCCTTGCCGGGTGTGCACAATAAAGTGCATGTTGTGCGCAAGAATCGTTTGGTAAAGTACGGTGAATTATGAGTTATACTTGCGTTCAATGAATTGACAGGATGGCGCGACGGGTTTAAGATTGATTAACGCAAAATGCCACGACCTTCGGAGGCTTGGTGGCATAGTTGACGCAATATGAAATACCACAATATCCACGATGCCCTATTTCCTACCAAGCATGCGACAACACACCACCTCCGTCGTGTCAAACTATTTCAGTCGCATGCACGTGCCACTCGGCGCGTCACAATGTACGGAGCTGAGGTTCAGCGCGACCGTCCAGATAATGAACTTGGTGTCACTCAGCTTCTTCTCAGGCAGCGGCTCGATCTTGGGCAGGTTCGCCAGGTTGGATTTTAGCAGCTGCGGGCCGGCCAGCTTCAATGTATCGCCCTAGACACACTGCTTGGCATTCCCAAAAAGTGGGATGCCATGGTACACGGGCTCCCAGTTCCTACTCCTACGCTAGCTGTTGTGCATCCAGCGTGGCAAAAATGTCCCTTCCACATCTCATTAGAGGACTTGTTAAAGTGCCCTGTGGTAATCACCAGATACACATGTTCGTGGGTGTTCAGTGTGGCAGACGCGAAGGTAATGCGGGCGGTCACATCCTGCGAGTTTGTGACGTCATTGTAATAGTGAAGGAAAACTGCCGTAATAATCCTTGGATGATCATACCTTATTACACTGCCTTTGTATTAGATACGTTTGGCGGCACATCGAAAAACGGTGCCAAATACAACCCGCTGTCGCCGAAGCTGTAGTCAGCGGCGTACCAAAAATTGCGCCACTGCCTGTGCGGATTCATCGTTTGTAATTACCACCCATCCATTTGTCACTTTGTGCACAATCCAGTCCAAAGACCAACTTTTCGTAAAAGATTGCAATATCACGTTTCGCGTCACCAAAATCCTAACGGCTGATCATACAGTCGCCGACGGCTAGTCGTTAAAGTAAAAAAAAAACGCGCACGTGCCGAATGCAGTTATTCAGCTTTAGTTCATTCATTCGTTGCGGCAAAACAGGTGAGCGACAGTGACGATCAACTGCGTTGCTCAATCATTTTGTTTAATCTGACATGGGTGCGATAAGACGGCGCAGGAAATGCAGCCAGTTTTCAGCGAAGCCCGCTATTACGGCATATAGCTCTCCCAATGTTTTGGCGGTGTGTGTTTTGGAGTCAATGCAGAATCTTAGCCAGCAAATCGTAGGTTAACTGCATGAAAATTGCTCAAATTATGTTTCCGAATAGCTTCCTTTACCACTGAGGTGTGCGCCATCACCTCCAACGCATGACTATGCTGCGCGAAATCGGTAAGCGCTATAACAATTTTATCACCGGTTCGATTTAACAATGTCGCCAAAGGTTAACAGCTGCTTTTTGAAACAGATAAAAACAAGTTATTTGATAATTTACAACAGCCACCTCCCAGAGCGTACAAGCGTTTGAAGATAGCGGGGCAGGCGGCGAGTGGTTACCAACCTACACCGGTGTAGGTTGCAGGCGATTTACCTCACGTTTTTGCGCGTAAAACTGGCTTACGGATTAATTTAATCCCCGATGGCCCATACGTCCCTTGCAGCCAGCACATCACACCCGGTTTCCGTCAGGCGTCCGAGCAGCCAGAGGTGGGACCGGCCGCGAAATGCCATGAATGATGTGAAATGCGCCCGGAAATAGTGTAAACACGGAACACCTAAGACGCACCCGAAAGAAAATACTATATAAATATTTTACAAGCTTGCACATTTACAAACAGGAATGTCATGCAGCGGTGCCATCGTGATCAGGCGTATGCGAGGGTGTTTTGAAAGCAATGACTCCATATATTTTTACTTGACCTGATTCGCGATGGCTCTGGGCCTAGCAGTTATATTATAACACATTAAAAGTGTTCGTTATCGCAATAATTTGGCTGGTTAGGCTTCCCTTGTCGCATTATTGCAGCACGTAAATATATGTGCCATTTAGAAGAACGTTCGGAAAGTAATGACGCACGATCCGACTTGAGACACTATCGTTGATGTCAAGACTGATTACTTGACACGCGATGAAACCGCACGGCGCGGGCGCATTAGTTGCCGCCTTGGTCAGCTCCCTCTGAATAAGTCCTTTAGATACGCAAACTTCCATAACTCATATATCGGTAATAATTCATGATCAAAAGCTTCACATATTTTTGGTAGCCTATATTTTGATTGTCCCCTGGAAGCACGCATCATGCATTTTTGTGACGGGGACGTATCAGCCAAAGGTAGGATCATGGGGCGGGTTTTGCCATCGTTAAAATAATTTGGAGCACCACCTGTTCCTTGTGTTTGGACAGTTTTCTGATGGGTCATGTGTTCACAATGTTCATTGACCTTAGTGCAGACATCAAGGCGAGCCAGAGGAAGAGGGCGATGCCGACTGGTTGTTGGTATAGCAGTGGAGCCAGCTCCACAGTGACCGTACCCACCAGACAGGCACTGAATGAGGTCAGACCGGCCCGGATCGCCGCGTTCGGCTGGTCAAACAGCTGAAACAGGGCCGTCAGCGAGTCAAACAGCCGAAATGATTCAGTCAGCTGGTAAAACAGCCGAAACAATTTGGTCAGCAGGCTGAGCATCAGGTCAGACGCCAGAAATTGTCCTGTAAACAGCGTTAAAATGTGAGACGCCTTAGACTACGGGACAACAGGCTGATGCAGTCCCATAAATAGTTTTTTTTCGTCCGGAACTCGAGCTCTCGCACTAGCAGTCATTATGCTGCGAAATATTGAGTGGTCGTGGGGTCAGATAGCTGAAACGGTCTCGTCAATAAATTAAAGGATTACGAAAGTTCTGGTGCTAATTCAGAAGCTGACACAGATGGATTTGTAGATCAAAGGGCTGAATGGTCCGACCCACATGCAGTACACACGGTCGCAACGCTTTGTATCGTACCACCTGTCGACGCATGTCAATATCAGTGACATTGACATAAGGAAAAAAGGCTTTCGGCTCCTAATTTTTCCGTGTCATGAGTTAAGCTTTCTTATGCTGAGTTCTAGACTTTCAATATACCAGATGGTGCTGTCTAAACGACGTTATAGTGCAAACATTAGTTATAAAACAGCGCCCAGTGTTACAAGCTGGGCTCATGCCCAGCATGACTCGGCATAAGGACTCTGAAGTCTGAGATCATAACCTTGCAGACGTAATGGTAGTATAAATGTAATCCGTAGAAGAATAAAATTTCGTTCAATTGAGCACATAAACGAAACAATGCTCAACAAAAAATCAGTGAACCTGTAAAAAGTGACGAAGAACCTAAACGAGAGTCTCATGCCCCTAAACACTAAGTCACACCCAAGCATCCATATGAAACAATCCGGCAACAACCCAGACGGTTAAGGTCCTCCACCATAGGTAGACCACTGGCAACGACAGGTAACATAATGATTCCAAAACAAAACGAAAAATGCCGGGCAAACCAAATGAAACCGGTATTAGTGCATGGAACCGGATAAATGAGATAAATCATTCAATCACAAGTGTCTCTTAGCGAAAGTGGAGTTATTCCAGGCACAACCGACTAGCTTCGACAGCCAGCTCCCGGTTCTGGTTTCACTGCCATCAAGTTACGGGCTCCGGTTCCATTCTGTGAGCTTATACGTGGTTTCTGATGTAAGCAACTAGCAATTGTACACGTTCTAGTCGATCCAGTCGATAATCGACGCATGCGCAATAAGATTCATGAAAAGTGAACTACTCAACATGGCCCAATAACAAATAAAAAATTTCTACAAGAATGCAGTATCTAAATACAGTATCAAGAAACAAAGCCAAGTACCATCATCGGCCAACACCCGATGACATCGCATCGCAGTAATAAAAAACAACAAATATTTCAGTTCAACCTTGATGTTTTGTTTTGATCATACTGCGGAACGTCGTTCGAGCTTACGCCAGCTTATAGAATCAGTCACTGTCCGCTTCGGCACGTTCCCGTGACGAACAAGATCAAAACTCTCGTGAAACACGCTATCATCCCAGGTGCATGTGGTTGTGACGGTCGCGAAGTAATACTGACCAGGTCACATGATGAATTCCAAGATCAAGGCAAGAACAATTTCACTAAGAGCACCCATAGGCCTCAGTCCAACTATCAGCATGCCTTTCTGTCCGCCCACAATTCCCACGATGTCTCCACTGGCCTTACTGATCACGTACCACGAGAGGCCCCCAGCGCAAATACAACGACCATGTATGGTGGTGCACATTTATCTCTTCACAGCGTCACAGAAGATATCAGTTCAAATCCAAGGCGAGGGAATCCCTACATTTGTTGGCTTTCTCAGATCTCCCCTGAATATCTGATCCCCCCCCCTCCCCCAACAATGATAAATGGATGACAGTTTGACATGGCGCGATGTCATTTCCCATTCGGTACACCGCTCTATATGCAGTCCAGGGCCGCACGATCCATTTTTATGGATCCGACTCCTCAAGTTCATCTGTTATCCATTGTCCACCACCGCTTTATCTGTTATCTATAACCGCTACTGTCTGCTATAATCTCTTCTTATCAGGGCGCCGTATGTAAGTTATATTTGTTCCACCTTGGATTTCAGATAAACGTTGGATATGTTTTAAGCGTTAAGTCTTAGTCGTGTTGGTGTTCTGCGAAAAGCTGATCACTCCCCTAACCGAAGCGAAGTGCTCGAAAAGCTCGGAATATAAGACTGAAGGGGTTGTACCCGACTGAGGGGGTTGATGAGAAGGAATGACGTAGCCAGGAATTTGCCAAGGAGTGGGCATATTAGGTAAAAGAGGGCCTTTTGTGCCAAGGGGCCTCTTTTGGTCGTTGATGGGTCCAGTTCGTAGATTCGGGGAAAATTGTAGCCTCGGTATTACGTTTTGTGCCTTGGAAAAAGCTTTTGGAGATCCTACGCGTGTTTTAAGCGGCCAAACAGTAATGAGCCTTCGGCACCAGAGGGAGCGGGTCCATAGCTCTAAAGCCTCCCCCCCCCCCCCCCCTCTGGCAACGTTACTGGTGGGAAGCACGGCAAACGTTATCCAGCAATTGGCTTGCAACCAAAATGCCACTGTTGCAAATAGCGAAGGCGACAGTTTTAACAGTACAAAATAACATGAATGTCAGAAAGCATACAAGTTGCTTCAATTTCGACCCCACCTGTGCAGAAAATACCTTCATACTGAAAGGAGAAAGACGAAACATTCAGGGCCACCAAGACTCGATCTGAAGATTTCCGGATTTCTGAACAATTTGTGTAATAAAATAGGCATAATTAGACGAGCATCTGTTTATTATCGCTGGTATCCGAACACTGCACAATAAGTACTTAGATCAGTCATGCCTTTTTTGAACACAACTAAAAGTAATATGTTGCAGCTTTTGCGACTTACGCAGAAAAAGTGCAATAAAACGCCTCCTGCCTTTTTAGAACAGCATACCTATTTCGGTCCAAAAAGTCCCCGTAAAAGGCTGCCCTTTGATCCCTGATCCCTAAAGCAGTGATCACACCGTAGTCACCCCAACACCAATGTAGTCACAACGACGAAAGCGTATATTAAGTTCGCGCCACGTGATCCGAACGCGTGGAATGTATAGATCGATTCTTTAATGTAGTTATGTTTTCGGGTGGTATCTTTCAGCAGCGATAATGCCGACAGATCCTTTGAGTGATGGGGATGAGCTAGAGTGATGGAGGGAGAGCCCTGGCCGTGCGATCATTGCTCATCCCCTGCGCGGCTCTACAGCCGTAAAGATCCATTGAGCATTTAAGTTGTTTACTATTGAACCCTCATAGCGGTTCACCCAGGTACGACTTCCAGTGGCATCCAGAGGACCGCTGACGTCAGCATTTGATACGGTATTCCCATGCTGTGCAGAATGCAACATAGCGGGCATATGTGACGGCTTAACATTCAAGACTTCCAGAAATCCTCACTTTTAACATTCGGAGCATCCCAGTACCACCAGATCCTGAACATGCGAATGCGGCTGCTTGACATTCAAGGTTTCCAGAAATCCTCAGCTTAAGTGTTACCTCAACATTATCACGAGTGAAGATATACAGATATAAACAATGGACTGTGCAAAAGCTTGCTAACCCAGCAATGACGTGGCTCCTTAGCGGCACACCATTGGCCGGTGGGGGCAGATTTAAGCCCCCCTACCTATCTCAAAAACAGCCGGGGTGAATTCAAAAATTCAAACTGCAATCGATGGTGCCGAGACGCGCGGTTTTGGAAAATACTCAACCTTAAGTACGCGCTGAGGTCAAAAGTCAGGATCAACTTGTAACAAATGTCGCTTCGGAATATCTGACCGCTCCTATTAAGCATTTCATTTAGAAGCATATCTCAAGGTGTGGAATCACTGCACCTTGATAAAACATGCTATAAAGAAAGGCACCCAAAGCTAAACGCGTCGGACTCGGCCTAAAGCGAGGGTTACATGCCGTGCCAAGACGGCTGAAATCTTCGTCTGTGTCTATTTTGGTCTGTTTAGTTTTGTCAAATTTAAACTATATGAACGCAAAGTGGAAGAGATTAGCCGCAACTATCGCTTTCAGCCATGTGAGCAAGAGCTGTTACCCGTTCATAAACCGCCTAAGGTCAAGGCCGTATAGGCATAAGCGGTTCGATCGATTTTTGCGTCGTTTTCGACAGTTCAATCATGCCGACAGTGCAGCCTGATACCCTTCAACCCCGCCGCCAGCCACGTGGCGGTCGGTTTGCGTGTAAAACTGATAAACAGCGTCCGCCGCGCCGTCACCACGCTGCTGCGGCGGACCTGAGCCCCGCCGCTGCCGCTCCTGGCCCGGGCCCGCCTGGGCGCGAACCATACGCGCTATGATGCATTTCAAGCCGTAGATCAGTCATTGTTGCATATAACTGCTTGAAAGCTGGAACAAGTATCTTCCATAGTCGTATCTAGAATACTTTGTTTCATGTACTCGTAATTTTGAGCCTGAGACCATACAATGTTCAGTGTACTTTTTATAAATATCTATTTTGCTTGACATGCCGATGTTGCAAGGTGCAACATTGCAGCAGAATAAGAGCATATCATACTATATGGGACTAACTGACCCAAATTTATCATTAACAAGTGTAAAATATGTTCTTTCTTTCGGCTTCTATGTCAATTTGTCTACGGCTATGCACTTCTGTACAAAAAATGTGTAAAAATGTAAAAAAAATCGGCAAGCATGACACCACTCTGACGTCACTCCTGCTTGATCTATCATGGTCTCATAGTTTTGATTTCGGCGCAGGGCGTAGATTGCATTAATTAACAGGTACCGAAAATTTCGCAGCGATATCTTGAAGCGTTTTTGAATTATCACGAACATTGAACAAGGGGGATTTGAACCCCCCGTCGATGTCGGGCTAATGGAGTGAGCAATTGAAATTCCTATTCGGTCTTTTATTAACTGCCGCGTCCAGTATGACACTCTTTATCGACAAACGGCCCCCGTTTTCTTCCTTATGCGGGAAAAGAAGGGCAACTGACTTTTTGTCCGTATTCCTTGATTTCATTGACCTGATGGCATAGGTCATAAATTTGTTATCAGAATATCTGTGCGACGTCTGGTTCGGGAGGCATCTGCAACGGAATTCATGACGAGGTCGAAACGCGCCCGAGGCGCTGTGTCGTCATAAAATTCCTAGCAGCGGGCCGGCTCCTCTGCTTCGCGGCGATGAACACGGAATACAAAGCTCTCGCGGTTCTTGGCCGCCACTTTCCGGACCTTGCGGGTCGGGGTCCGATTCCCAGATGCTGTTCTCGGTGAACCTTTTGACAACTGCTTGCGAAAGTACAAAACTCCGGCATAATAACGGGCATCTCAAGTGTGATACAGAAGGGTGATGCGTAGATGGAGAAGGGATAAATAGTTTCTATCGACTTGCAATTCATTGCCTCCCCACACTCTTCTGCAGAAGTTTGGGCTTGGTACCATCAATGACAATGTCTTTGGCTGCAGAATCGGCTGCTCGCTGGGCCAGGTTCGGTCTTGGCGCCGCTCAGTCGAGTCGGGGAAAACTTTGGTCATGAGCCCGTCGACGAACTTGACGCTTGCGCCGGAGGGATGCTTTGTCTCGGCGCTGGCTCTGGCTGTTTCCAATTTTTAATAGGTGGTTGACGATTTTCCCGACTGCTTTGTTGTCGGCTAACTGTATTCCTGAGCGGAGATTCGCGAATTTTCGCCCCACCGTAACATCTATGGAGCGAAACGGCCGATTGTGAAAAACTTAACGTCGTGCGATTTCTCTCGATGGAAACTTCATGCATGATGAAGAAACCTTTAAAAATATGGGAAAACGGGGTTGAGGGGGGGGGGGGGTGTAAAACCATACTTTCTAGAGGCATTTTGATCCAACACAGTTGTCTAAATACGCCTGACGTAATACAGTCTAAGAACGCGTAAGTCAGATAGCAAAAATAGTAGCGTGTAAGTCGGATGCGGCTTTTTTAATAATGAGGGATACACGCGCATGTTGTGGCACGGTAGACGTGCAGCTCCCGAAGTTCAAAACCACACCCGGCTTACGAGCCAACTGCGGCAATACCTCACAGGAACACATTCAGATCTCTCCAGCCTGTCACTCTAGACGAGACAGCCATTGGGACACTTAACAAATGTGCATCTCAAAATTATATTTAATCGTGCGCTATCTCCGTGTTCCCCTATTTTTCACTCACACACACACACACACACACACACACCCACACACTAACACACACTCACACACACACTCACACACACACACATCACACACACACCACACACCACACAACCACACACCACACACACACAAATCTCTCTCTCT
>NW_023597054.1:46271704-46468329 GCF_011947565.3 Pollicipes pollicipes | reverse complement strand
AAAAAAAATCGGCAAGCATGACACCACTCTGACGTCACTCCTGCTTGATCTATCATGGTCTCATAGTTTTGATTTCGGCGCAGGGCGTAGATTGCATTAATTAACAGGTACCGAAAATTTCGCAGCGATATCTTGAAGCGTTTTTGAATTATCACGAACATTGAACAAGGGGGATTTGAACCCCCCGTCGATGTCGGGCTAATGGAGTGAGCAATTGAAATTCCTATTCGGTCTTTTATTAACTGCCGCGTCCAGTATGACACTCTTTATCGACAAACGGCCCCCGTTTTCTTCCTTATGCGGGAAAAGAAGGGCAACTGACTTTTTGTCCGTATTCCTTGATTTCATTGACCTGATGGCATAGGTCATAAATTTGTTATCAGAATATCTGTGCGACGTCTGGTTCGGGAGGCATCTGCAACGGAATTCATGACGAGGTCGAAACGCGCCCGAGGCGCTGTGTCGTCATAAAATTCCTAGCAGCGGGCCGGCTCCTCTGCTTCGCGGCGATGAACACGGAATACAAAGCTCTCGCGGTTCTTGGCCGCCACTTTCCGGACCTTGCGGGTCGGGGTCCGATTCCCAGATGCTGTTCTCGGTGAACCTTTTGACAACTGCTTGCGAAAGTACAAAACTCCGGCATAATAACGGGCATCTCAAGTGTGATACAGAAGGGTGATGCGTAGATGGAGAAGGGATAAATAGTTTCTATCGACTTGCAATTCATTGCCTCCCCACACTCTTCTGCAGAAGTTTGGGCTTGGTACCATCAATGACAATGTCTTTGGCTGCAGAATCGGCTGCTCGCTGGGCCAGGTTCGGTCTTGGCGCCGCTCAGTCGAGTCGGGGAAAACTTTGGTCATGAGCCCGTCGACGAACTTGACGCTTGCGCCGGAGGGATGCTTTGTCTCGGCGCTGGCTCTGGCTGTTTCCAATTTTTAATAGGTGGTTGACGATTTTCCCGACTGCTTTGTTGTCGGCTAACTGTATTCCTGAGCGGAGATTCGCGAATTTCGCCCCACCGTAACATCTATGGAGCGAAACGGCCGATTGTGAAAAACTTAACGTCGTGCGATTTCTCTCGATGGAAACTTCATGCATGATGAAGAAACCTTTAAAAATATGGGAAAACGGGGTTGAGGGGGGGGGGGGTGTAAAACCATACTTTCTAGAGGCATTTTGATCCAACACAGTTGTCTAAATACGCCTGACGTAATACAGTCTAAGAACGCGTAAGTCAGATAGCAAAAATAGTAGCGTGTAAGTCGGATGCGGCTTTTTTAATAATGAGGGATACACGCGCATGTTGTGGCACGGTAGACGTGCAGCTCCCGAAGTTCAAAACCACACCCGGCTTACGAGCCAACTGCGGCAATACCTCACAGGAACACATTCAGATCTCTCCAGCCTGTCACTCTAGACGAGACAGCCATTGGGACACTTAACAAATGTGCATCTCAAAATTATATTTAATCGTGCGCTATCTCCGTGTTCCCCTATTTTTCACTCACACACACACACACACACACACACACACACTCACACACTCACACACTCACACACTCACACACTCACACACTCACACACTCACACACTCACACACTCACTTCACTCTCACTCATCACTCTCACTCCACTCTCTCTCTCTCACACACACCACACACACACACCCACACTCACACACTCACACACTCACACACTCACACACTCACACACTCACACACACACACTCACACCACTCAACACACACACCTCACACACTCACACACCACCCTCACACACTCCACACTCACCACTCACACACTCACACACTCACAACACTCACACACTCACCACCACACACACTCACCACAAACTCCACACTCACACACTCACACACGCACCACACTCACACCCACACCTCACACCACAACTCCCCCCACCTCACACACCCACACAACACACCACCCATCACACACCACACTCCTCACTCCAACACACTCTCACTCTCAACACTCACTCACTCTCACCTCACATCACCTCACTCTCCTCTCCTCACTCTCACTCTCACTCTCACTCTCTCTCTCTCTCTCTCTCTCTCTCTCTCTCTCTCTCTCTCTCTCTCTCTCTCGACGTGTACCTTGGAGACAAGCAGAGCGATGATGACCGACACCATCGCAGCCAGGCCGGTGAAGATGTTGCTGCACATCAGTCCAGCCAGGATCAGTGCTCCAGATAGCGGGTTGTTCACAAAAATCACCTGCGGTACGCAGACAAACGAAAGGTCAAATATTACGTTGCCTGTTTTCAATCAGGTTTACTATAAACCACTCGCTTGTTATAAACCACTTAATGGCAAGCCAATTCCCACAGTACAATGCAATAGTTGGCAACGTTCCTCCCGCACAAAATCATCCAACGTATGGGAGGTTACCCGGGCGCATGCTGGATGATCTTGCTCGCAGCACAGATATCAGCGCGCACCTAATCAGGATCTGCAAGAGTCGTTTGCGAACGTTATGTCGCAACCTTCAACGGTCACGGCGTGTAGCCTGGTTCGTTACCAGCATGCATGGGGTCTGGAGCAGAGATCTGGCACATCAACTGCACCGCGGTGCGAATACCGGAAGGAGGTTTAAGGTCAGATTTCATCTGAAATTGAATGAAGCAAGACACGGTGCTCATAAGCAAATCCTGACGTGGGACGGCAGAGGGAACTCGTGAACTATTTGTTCGTTCGGCACCATGAGAGGTTTTAACATAACGATAAAGTTTTCTTTGGAATCGGGGGCAAATGCCAGGCTTTACAAAACCTGAAGAGGCCGTTATACTCTTTACTACCGTTGTATGCTGGGGCCCTGACATGCAAGCGACTTGCTGACGAAACCAAGAAAACCCCTGGCCCGTCGCAGAACAATTTAGGAACATGGTGTGATGAAAAGATCAAACTTTTTTTTACAAAGCTTTCGGTTCAGCGTACCACTCCAGCAGATCTCTTTACCTGAAAAAGTGTACAGGAAGTATTTCACATTTATATGGGGTTCTGAACTGAAATGACCATCTTGAAGATTTTTCGGTGCAGTTCACAGACCTGCCTTCCTTGAGACCTAACCCCTCTTGATCCTGAGCTACGTGTTCGCAAAAATGGGGAGACTATTACGGGGACGGTATTTCAAGGTCGCCCCGGCATTCATGACGTCATGACAAGCCCATTAAAATTCTGCCATTTCATGAGCCGTATGGTGATCAAGGCCGAGAAAAAAAGGCCAAATCGTTCGTATGTGGCGTTCGTAAGCACGATTTCCAGATATGACGGCCGTCGATTGGCCTTCAATCAATGTTGTGCAGTGTACGATGACGTAATCAAACAATGGCGTATCGAGGAGCACATTTCCTAAAGAGAGAAACTGTGATGTCTAGAGCAGTCTTGGCTTTTTTTAAGGTATATCAATAGCTATATGCGGGCTCTTGTGATAAGAAAGCTCATGGTTTGGACTTCGGAACACAGGGCCCGTGCCGACGAGTGGGAGACCATTAAGGCTCTTAACGTTAAAAGTTTCGTCGCGTTAGAAGTTTTATTTCGTTAGAAGTTCTATCGCGTAAGGTTTATGTGTTAGAGGTTCTGTCGCGTAAATGTTTATGCGCTGGGAGTTCTCATATTTGAAGTGATGTCGTATAGAAGTATTTGCACTTTACGTCTCCTAGGGTAAAAGTTTATGCGTTAGAAGCGCTAGAAGTAGAAGTTTATGCGTATGAGAAGTAATGGTGCATATAAGTTGTCGTGTTAAATATCTGTCGCCTAGAAAAATGTTGCAGAGAACTATTTGCGTTAGAAGTCACGTCACATAAGTTTGTTCGTTTACAGTAATTTCGTTAGAAGTGCTGTCGTGGCAGTGGCCGCGGTGCTACCGGAGCCCCCAGAGCGGCCGTGACAGTGGCTGCGGTGCTACCGGAGTCCCCAGAGCGGCCGTGACAGTGGCTGCGGTGCTACCGGAGCCCCTAGGGCGGCCGTGACAGTGGCTGCGGTGCTACCGGAGTCCCCCGAGCGGCCATGACAGTGGCTCCGGTGCTACCGGAGCCCCCAGAGCGGCCGTGACAGTGGGTGCGGTGCTACCGGAGCCCCCAGAGCGGCCGTGACAGTGGCTGCGGTGCTACCGGAACCCCCAGAGCGGCCGTGACAGTGGCTCCGGTGCTACCGGAGCCCCCAGAGCGGCCGTGACAGTGGCTGCGGTGCTGGCGAAGCTCCAAGAGGAGGCGTGGTCCTTCAGATGTCCCCCGCGGCGTGCGCCTGCCTGTCCGCACATCTGGTAGCGCGCGGCCAGTGTTTATTGCGTTCGTGCAAGCAGAAATTTGTTGCACGTTGCTGGCAGCACAGTCTGCAGAGCCACTGGTGTGGTGTCAGAGTGGCGTCAGGAATGTGACCTTGCTAAGCTCATCGTGCCTGCGTAATATGGCAAGGTCGCCCGACTCAGTGAGAATGCATCGCAAATCGTGTGGTCAGATTCATGGATCCTCGAACGGCGGTGGTATTGTATCTGTATTGCTGATACCAGATGTCACCAATTTTAAAATATTATCCAAACCGATGCCGATGTGCATGTTAGCAGTGTTTCCACATTGGCTGATTTGGTTTGGCGTGCAAAAGCCACCGATTTCTGAAATGGGGCACCGATTCGCTGTCAACTGAGTCCTTTTAGTCGCTCGAGCTGCAAAGTGTTGGCTGTCGGAGTCTGGCGTTTTCAGTCGCTCGGTCAGTTGAAAGCACCCCTGCGGAGGAGATGAAACGTACCCGACGCGCAGCACGGATCGGGGCGGGCGTTCCGGCCCGTTGGTGGCGACGAATGGATAAGCACTGATTCCTCGAGTGTGGGGAGGATAGGCGAATCGCATCATGTGTGCAGCCGGGATTCGGCTTTTTTCATCGCGTTCGCAAGTTAGACATGTGTTATAACAACATGTTCAGCCTTGTCGCAACGAAAGTCACAATTCGGTATGCGTCGTGACAAAAATATCACAAGACCATAGGCATTCAGTTATTACTACGCGCTTCAATATTGATAGGTCTAATTAGCCAGTCATGTATGCATCAAGTACGCTTGTTGCGAAATGAATGCCAAAAACGGTCTTGCAAGAACAAGTGCTAGCCAGAGAAACGTGACATTGCGCATCCACTTCATTTGAAGTATTTGCCTGGGTACAAAAACCGAAATGCTACGAGTTGGCAAACACCTATTTTTCAGCGTGTAATGCTGCATGGTGCAACATTTGTGGATGAGTGGCATTTTTGTTGACATGCTCTGATGGATGCGACCGTGAAAGTGTCTTAAATTGACGTCGGAATTCAATCGCATCTGTGGATTAAAGCCATGTAGAGAAGGGCTGCACATAATCACGTATGACACAGCACAGGTCTGAGAAAAATAATTATCATAGGTAAGTCGGCGACGATTTGGCCTTGGTGCCCCCCCCCCCTCCCCCTTCCCATTCTGTCGCTACAGAGATCAGCAACGACTGTCGCAAGCAACATCGCGACATAGTCATGTAAAAGACCCAAGCGCTTTTGCAAAGAGGCTTTGGACAATCATCCTTCCGAATGGAACATGAAAGTGACAGCGTTCTTAATTCTTCATGTGTCTGCATGGCACGTGAATGCGACAAATTAAGCCTTTACCTGAATTGAAAGAATGTATTCGTTTGACGGCGGTGATAGATAACAAATATTTTTACTTTTTCGCTTGGCGATCGCTTTTAAAGGTGAGGCTTTCAGCAGCAGTAGCAGAGGCGCCTTTGCTGATCAATGGCTTCTTTTGCGGACTAATGTTGAGCGTCTGGCTCAAAATCTAAACTAATGCACCGGCACTCTCTTGGAGCAACAAACAGCTTTCAAGTGACGAACAGTTCAAGCCATTGTTCAGGGGTGGTAAAAGTATTTTTGTCCGCCGATCAAATTTCTGGGGACAAAATTATCGCAAGCAGCGTAACGCGATACCACATGCAATGAAATGGCAATGACCTCCATGCTCAGTAGCGCCATCGGGAATCGTCGCATCACCGAAAGCCCCTTCCATCACCACAACTTGCAATATCATGCACACAACCGGACCGTTCATTCATACATTGTCATTTGACTAATGTCAGGATAGCTGCTGCTGGAGAAACACTGCCCTAGATCACGGGAAAATCCAATCACAAAAGCAGTCCACCATTGGAGCTTGCCGTGGCCACAAGTTTAAGCTTGATATATGGCAACGGGCTCTGAACTCCTAATAAGGTCCTGGGCGGACCGTGCGCCCTGAGAGCTTAGATATCATGTCAGTAGTCAAAGGGCTCTTCAGTGGTCCGAAGGTCTGTGGCTAGTGGCCTGACAAGCCCTGAGCACTTATCGCCGCCGCCCCCCCCCCCCCCCGAAGAAACATGTATCCAAAAGGGTCGTTTAGTTATAGATATGTGTTTTGGCGACCAAATGACTTGCTGGGGGGCCACTGCACCGTCAGCAACCAAACGAACACTTTGATGACCAGAAAGGCTCACAAACGATCAAAAGTTCCCGTCGTGACCAGGGAGGGGGGGGGGGGGCTGCGCGACCAGTCAGAGAAGGACCCTATCCACAAGAGGCTCCTCAGTAGCCAGGGGTCCTCAGCGACCGGAAGGGCACGGATCAGGTAAAACGGCTCGTGAGCGACCAGAGGGGCTCTGAATACACAGAAGGTCGAGAGGTCAGTGTGGCCTGTGGACGCATGTTGCCATTGAAGCTTTACGTCGCACGGAGCCTCTGAGGCTGTATGGTGTCACCCTGGCAGAACGGGCGGGTGCCGAGGAGCATCGAGCGTTCCACCTCTGGTTCCCTAGTGCGCATCTAAACCAATACACTAAAGCGGTTCAAGAGGGCCTGGATAGTGTCACGGTTATTTTGTGTACTGAAGGGGCTCTTAGATGGCAGACAGGCCCTCGGTAGCTACTACATCATAAACGGCCCGAGTGCGCACGTTGGCTAGTTGATGCCCACTTACCCGTAACAGGGGCCTCCGGGTAGCCAGATGAAGCCCAGTGGTAGGCAGAGGATGGGTTCTACGAATTCAGCACGGACATTTTTCTTCACGCTGCACGCAGCAAAAACAGCCCTGCGTACACCACAAAACCCAGGTTTTGCGTCTTACAGAGTCAAGGAACGATGGACGCCTCCCCCCCCCCCCCCCCAACCAACATCCCACATACCCTCCACCCCCACATATCCCTAAACCCACAGTATCTAGCCACGATCTGTCGTGGCTAGATGGTTTTGACGGCTAGTTCAGTGGGGACCTGGGCAGCCAGAAGGAAATGTCAGTGGCTGGAGAAATGTTTGAAATGAATGAAATGAAAAAGGGCCCTTGGGCGGTGGAAGGCCCCCCCCCCCTCAGTGGTGAAAAGTGCCCTGGGCATTTAAGAAGGTCCGAATTGTCCGGAGGGCTTTGGAGATGACTAAATTTAACTATGGTTGTTTTTCTTTATTCTTTATTATGTATTTATTATAATTATATAATATATATATATATATATATATATATATATATCATTTGTTATGATTTTTTATATATTCTGTATTCTTTACTTAACTATGAAAAAAGCACAGCAATTCCGCAAAATCACCTCTTACTTAAAGTAAGCCTTTTGGCTAAGGGGAAAAGGGCAATGGAACATTTAGCCCCCCCCCCCTCACTGCCCATATTTCCCACACCAACTGACCCTTTACCCACTACTGCATCGTCATAACCTACATCGTGACAGTCATATCAGTTTCCAGCAGCCGGGACCAATATCGGGAAAAGGTTTAACTGGGAATAATTATCATTTCAATGCTTATAAAACACCAATGAAATGACCGCATTTCAAGCAAAGGTATAGTTCCCAAAAAAGGGTGAGCGGGACTGAGCGATGACAAAATATGCCATTTTCCCCCAAAATATGCCTGTCTCCTCAGAGTTAGCATCTTTCTTCGTAAGTTTGGGAGGACTGGAGGCCTGAACTGGCCTGAATTGAGTAGGAACAAGGTACAAGCAGCGACTTGAAGATCTATTTCACTGGTAACCACGGTAACCAATCAGGAAAAATCAACAATGGCACCAATTGACATTTAAAAGCATTCTCAGCTCCAGTCATTCCTTTCCCTGAGGAGTGCCACCAGCCCCAAGCACCAAAACAGCGGTTCCCTCCCAACGGAAGAAGATTCGGTACTTGCGTCTGCTATGGTTAATCGATAGCCGTTTCTGTTGCTTTTCTGTATCTTGAAAAAGCAGTCTAAGCAGAGTAATCACAGGCTAATTTCTACCTTGATTGGATCATCTCGCTGACTTTTACTGAGCCATCAAACAATGAGGTCAACAAGGCCCACAAATTAAACCCAGATAGGTAGCCATGAAACTACAATGCAAATGCCACTCGCAAAGCCTCAGTGCATTGAGTCATCGCCAACTTCACATATCTCGGTTGCATCGCAAGGATTGAACCATGCCCTTGCGGCCAGATGAATCGTCACATCTAAATCCTCCTCAGCATGTTCTGCTGTCTAGTTTGGGACAGTGAGAAGTGGCTGGTAAAACCAACGAACCGGCTGACCGATCAGGCCATGAGAAACACACTGATAGTTCGCCGGCCTGTCATCGAAGTGAGCGACCAACTGAAAAGCATAGCATATTTTCATCGCCGGGTTGGGATGCAGCCTTACAAAGATACCATGGTGGCATAGTGGCATAGTGACATGGTGGCATAGCGCATAGGGTAAAGGGTCTCTACGGAAAGGCTCGCTGGTGTTGTAGGATGAAAGTGACTACCGTTGAAGCTCCATGCAATCTTGTGGAGTGCGCGTTCTGATAATTTGTTGTGCCCGTCACCAAAACCTTTGATCAAAAGCACCAAGCATCGTGTGAAAATAGGCATTTTTGTCGCCGACCCTATCAACCAAGTCGGCAAGTTTTACCATTCCTGCCAGGCTAAACCACCCTTTTTCACTTTTGCAGCGTGCCGCACAGGAAGTATGCGTGAATGCTTTTGACACGTCCATGTCGCACAAATGATCACAGAATGTCATCTGACTTCACAGCTCTTTGTATTAACCCTCACCCTGGTTCACAGCTCTATGTCGTCACAGCTCGATATCACCAATGCTTATCACCGCTTTAAACTCACAGCTATTCAGAGAGTGACGCAGCGCTAGGTCACAGCCTGGGCTCGGTGGAGAACTCCTGTAGCTGTTCAGGGAGTGACGCAGCGCTAGGTCACAGCCTGGGCTCGGTGGAGAACTCCTGTAGCTGTTCAGGGAGTGGCGCAGCGCTAGGTCACAGCCTGGGCTCAGTGGAGAACTCCTGTAGCTGTTCAGGGAGTGACGCAGCGCTAGGTCACAGCCTGGGCTCAGTGGAGAACTCCTGTAGCTGTTCAGGGAGTGACGCAGCGCTAGGTCACAGCCTGGGCTCAGTGGAGAACTCCTGTAGCTGTTCAGGGAGTGACGCAGCGCTGGGTCACAGCCTGGGCTCAGTGGAGAACTCCTGTAGCTGTTCAGGGAGTGACGCAGCGCTGGGTCACAGCCTGGGCTCAGTGGAGAACTCCTGTAGCTGTTCAGGGAGTGACGCAGCGCTAGGTCACAGCCTGGGCTCAGTGGAGAACTCCTGTAGCTGTTCAGGGAGTGACGCAGCGCTAGGTCACAGCCTGGGCTCAGTGGAGAACTCCTGTAGCTGTTCAGGGAGTGACGCAGCGCTAGGTCACAGCCTGGGCTTAGTGGAGAACTCCTGTAGCTGTTCAGGGAGTGACGCAGCGCTGGGTCACAGCCTGAGCACAGTAGAGAACGCTTGTGGCTGTTTAGGGAGTGACGCAGCGCTAGATCCCAGCCTGGGCTCAGTGGAGAATTCTTGTCTCGATCGACTCATTATCTTCCGAAACATCTTGAAGGTCCTATTGTTTTTTAATTCGCCATCATGGTCTCTAAGGCTACTGCTATGACTCTTTGCCCTTTTTAAAACCACTCCCATTTTCATGTTTCGTATGGCCCTTAGTCGCCTAGTCTTCCAGGCTTTTTAACGGTGAGTGGCTTTATCGTACGCCGCCGGTCCATCTCCGGAGCCCTTCATTTAGGAGTGTATTTTTGCCAATTAAGCTGGATGTGTGTGAGGAGAGGGGGAACAGGAAAAATGGCAAAACCCATTCCCAAAATACGCACAAAACGGGTTTCTCCCAGTTTTAGCCCACTTTCCTCCCAAAGACCGGGAGGTGGGGGAGGGGGTGGGCTGGAGCTCCTTAGCTGAACGGGAAACCACACCCCTGCTGGCAGCCCTGACGACCCCGAGGTGCTGACGATCGGTGTTGACGCTACGTAAATCACCTGGTTTAGACAGACTAGTTTTTCTTTGAGTGATAACGTCTGGATCTGTACTCTGCTAAAGGCGTCCAACTTTGTGGCACGTGGAAAGTTGTTTGAGCCACTGCTGAGCGTCTTGTTTTCTAGCCACCAACCAGTTTAGTATCCACAGATCTGAACCATACCATTTGTCAGTCAAGGCGTTCTTCACATATGTTGCCTTTTCGTTCGGGGCAGGACGATGTTGAGATATTGACCATTGTTGCGAATGCCCATTGTTTGCAATAATTCAACGTTATAAGTGGAGAAATATGAATCCACGTAAATCCGAAAAGCCGTAGGTTAAACTTAAAGCCTTCAGGACTTTTCAAGTCTCAGAAACGCACTTACGTCGTGTGGTTCGACACATGGGCGCGTTTTCAGTTTAAGAACCGCATATGACTGGTCTTCACTTCGGCACCACTTCGCCGACTCACGCTGGGATCCTTCCAGAGGCCAAAACGTGCTGAAAGCGGCGGATTTATGCTATAGTTTTGGAGCCTCCAACGCTTGTTTCGAAGAATAAACATAATCACTACATTGTTAGTCGTTTTAATCGTTTTTGTTCCCCAATTAGGTACTACATTCTTATCTAAAAAATAAAGTAGACAAAACAGCCTTTGCCCGGTAAACGCAATCATCACGCCGACATGACTTTACAATGCCGCTGATTGATATCCTTCCACCTAGCTGGCCTGCGCCCAAGGGACTCATGGAGTCTGTTAACACACTTGTAAGTACAAAATACAGGGAATGGGATATTTACTTCTTGCTTAGATCAAATACATTAAAGTTGAGAACACTTTCCATAACAAAAAATAGCATTTTGAATTCAAAATAGAATGTGTGGTATTTCCACAGCTCTCAAAACCTATAACGGAACTAGTCAAAACACGCTACCAGAATGTGAATGAAACCATGCACTGTTTCACCACCGCATCATTACCTTGGCATTGCAATGAAAAGATGCACTGATCTGCGCCAAGATGCAACGGATGCGCATCGACATGCTTTAGTTTGCAGGTATGTTAAGCACTGGTTATTTACAAGGGATTCGTTTGAACAACAGCTAATTTCGACCGCTCTGCTTGCATCATTTCTTGTTAACGTGAAGACTCACTCAACGCCACGTTGCAATTCGAGGCCGCATTCTATTCTCACTGGAATGTTATTTTACATATGGATTCTTAACCCCGAACCTTAACCAAAAGACGTAAAGCTTCGTCCAACACTTGATTGTCGCATTAGATTCATCGATTCCTAAGAAATTGCCTTTGTAGACGTTTATGGCCTAACTTGGGCCTTCTATAGGCCACTAACCTTACCAGATACATCTTGGTCTTTTATACCAAACGATTCGCTATTTAATTGCATACCGGTATGCAAAGTTTGGAGCAGCTACGCCGCGCCGTTAGGAAGTTAGCCTGGAATACCTTGGGGATTTTTAACCTTGGGGATTTTAAATTTATTTTTAATTTTCGGTTGTATTTAACCAGCAACCGAACAGCACTGGCTCAGCCAAATGAGCTGTTCCCAAAGGTGTCGCTAAATTCCTTAATCAGAACTGATTCGTAACTCGTGACTGGTGACTCGTGAGGTTGTGATTTAACAACTCACCCAGAATGAGATCAAACATAGTGGCCACATCATCTCCGCAACGCCATGCCGCATATGCCGAGGAATGAGACTTACCTGAGCAATACCACGCAGTGTGGACACGAGGCCGTCCACACAGATCCAGCCCACTCGACAGTCCCGACTGCGGCTCTCCAGGGCGGCGTCCAGTAGCTGCATGTCCCCCAGCAGGGTCGCCAGCGCGCGGATCAGCTGTTGAAGCAGCGGAGCGCGCTCACACATTACACTTTGGGCGACCGAATGCGTCATTTGTGGAACAGGCGGTCATGCACTAAATTTACACGGTGACAAATTGGGTGGTGTAGACGCCCGAAGATATGCTTTTTAAGCCTTCGTCGCCGGTCTCCCTGATGGAGCAGTTTGGACTCAGCAGGCCATGATTGCCCGTGACATGACTTCATAAGATTAACTCATTCCTCGTTTAAAGTGGAAACTGATTCCTTTAATTGTGTTACCCCCCCCCCTCCCCCGGATAGGAGTCTTTATGCTCCCCTTTCTCTCGAACTTCTAAAATGAACCCGATTGATAAGATATTAGACCCATGAGCGTCCTTGCGTGGACGGAATCGGAGAACTTTGAACCTAACGTCTTCACCCAAACCAAGAACAGAATAATCGAATGAGCTTTAGAAACTCGCTTGTACACAGCATTTTGCCTTAATATCGGCGGTCAGTGGCGCAGGCAGAGGGTTCTGAGGCACGTACCGCTTTAAGTGCCGAGGAGCCCAAAGAGTCACTTGGTGCCGAAGATTAAAGCCCGATTTGCGGGCCAGAGGGATTTGAAGGGCTGGCCGCAGGCCGTATCAAGTGTCTCCGGCCCGCTGGAACGAGTTCTCTAATGCCGGTCAGAGGGTTCTTTACACCGATTTGGGGCGCCTGAGTCAATGAGGCCCTCTGTGTCGATAACGCGCCACCACTGCCGAACCATTGGCTCCGTGTTAGTCTGAGCCATGGGGGCCTATTTTCCAAGCAGGAACAAGGTCAGGGCCACCGATTTGCATTCGTCGGGCTTATGAAACAATGAGGGGGCCCCGTGTCGGTCAGCTGCTAACATGGGCTAAATTCAAGGTCAAGGACCCGTTTCAGTGGTTGAAGGGCCCGAAGAGTTCGAAGGGCTGACTGTAGATCATATTAAGGACTTGGCCCATAGAGCCGTGACCTCAGATGTCAGTCAGATGGCCTCTTACACCAATTGAGGACTACCTGTGACAATGCCGGTCTCTATTTTGGCCAGAGACCATCAACACTGAACAGTCGAATCCGTATCGGTCTGAGCCTTTGGGGCCCGTTTTCCAAACAGGGAAAATGACAGGGCCCGCTGTTTGCATTGGTCAGGGCTTCTGCAACAATGGAGGCCGCAGGGTCAGCAAGGGGAAAATTATGAACCAAAACACAAGAACGGAACCCAAATGTCAAAGAGCCTCTTGCGTTGGAAGAGGGTCCTCTGTCAATGAAAGGGGATATGAGAAGTTATGATGACAGCCCACATGAGACAGTGAAAAGGTTCTGTGGTAGTCAGGGCCCCGGTACGGAGCCGCTCGTTAAGCCGAGCTGGATTATCTATGCCAATTATTGGACCGCCCGCGCCGATAAGGAATCTTGTTGCGTCAGTGAGGGCTCCCTCGTCGATCTGGGCCAAAGGTCCTGGTCAGAGGGCCTCGGCGTCAGCGAAGCGACCAATGCATTATTTATCCCTCTGAGAGCCTCCGGATCCAGGCAACCCGCGCTGGGACAGAATGGGCTTTCAACCCTTGATTGGAGACGATGATCTAACCCATAGTCTTCTTACGGGGCCCATTGCCCGGTAAAAGGTAAGAGGTCTCCTTAGTGAAGGGAATTGGGGAATTTTAATTTCAGATCGCGTAGAACCTGCATGGCCGATGATGCAGAGATCCTCGCGATTCTTGAAGAGATGCACTGAACTTCTTGTTCTTGGAATTGGCTGAACGTTATAGGTCATATAAAAAGGATTCAGTTCTTCTTGAGATCTGAGCCTGCCAGCCTGCGGAGACGCTCAGGGGCAGCGCCACCAGAGCACCAAGGGGAAAACCCTTTTGCCATTTGCCGGGGGGCAATTGTAGTGCCCCCTGTCAGTGACACAATGTGACAAACAGTGCGCGGAACCCATCCCTGACGTTGTCAAACTTGATAATATACTTTCATAGTGACATGAGAAGATAAGATTTTCTCATGTCACAACCCGCCAGTCAAGCCACAGGAGGATGAACGCAGCAGCAGAGTGTCAACTGTTCGCCCTCGCCTGGGTTAAACGAATCCAGCTCATGCCGCACTCGCTTTTGCCAGCCTACGTAACGCATCACTTCGGAGAACGTTTGGCTGCGCTTAAAAACCGCACCATAGACGGTGGTGGTGCAACCCTGAAAGGAGCATTTGAACACCATGACCCTCAAGCAACGTGTCGTTGGAGTGCATTTGTCGCCATCGTAATAACGATCAGCTTTACTCTTTGTTTTCATTTTCCAACATGAAAACCTTTGGGACGGGAAAATGGAAAAGTGAACAAAATCGTTTTATATTCAGCAAACTGTTGCATTGCGAATAACAGTGTTTACCTCTTTAACTCTTGAATTTTTTAGGCGACTTCATGCGCCAATCGGCGGCTAATGGAGGGTTTTAAGTTGGTAGGGGAACACGCATGTTGGGTATGGGTATGGCGTCAAGAGCCGAGAGTATTTGTAGGTCTCTTGCCCAGATTGGTGTATTTACCCACTCCTGGGACCTCATTTATCTAACTCTGCGGCGTTTAAACGTGGCTTGGATATCACAGTATACATACATACACACACACATATATATATATATATATATATATATATATATATATATCTACATCTGTATCTATATATGCATCGTGCCCGCTATCCACGCAGAACTGATACCATGTTTGGCGCATCAGATAGAGCAGCCACTTTTGAGCCCGCAAGCCCGCAACGCGCGACCGAACGATCATTGTTGGCAACGTTGCGGGTACTCGCGGCCACTCTTCATCCAAAATGGGGAATATGTGTTTCAATACAGAGTTTTCCACTTATGGAACGTATGTCATTTCCTCAACAGATAATCCGTGGCATGCTGTGGCTTCAAGAGTAGACTGTCGTAGCTCAAAAACTGTATAACTTAAGTTAGGCACAATGGCTTAACTGTGCATTCTAAGATGATGGAATCCCAACACAGGAGCAATAACCATTATGTTATAGCCCCACATTAAAGGCAGATTCTGCTGTGGATGTGGTATCCTATCCAATTAAGAAGCTCCAGCTTCAGTCCCCAGTAGCAAAACAAGGTTAGCTATTTCTCCCTGCTCAATCCATCTGAAGCAGATCTTGCAAAACTGCAGTCCTGGATTTTGCATGCCATTTCTCAAGTCGATCACAGACCACAGAGTTCACAGGTCACAGACCAAAACTCCATGGCGTGAGCGCACACCTCATGGATGCAGCTAGCAGGATGTATTTAAACAGGAAACACCACCCAAGGGCTGGATTGAATTGAAAACATGGTCGTGCATCGATATTCCAAAACATGTCTGTGAAATGAATGACAGGATACCAATCGAATCTTCTGCAGCTCATACCCTATTTGCAAGCTACGCAGCTTCACATACAATTCTTCCTGCTGTATGTATACACTGATTTAGCATTTAACCAGAGATAAAAGCACACGATCCCGGCAGAGTTTCAAAATAAACTTAGGACGCCGGGAAGAGAAATCGGCACATGAATGTCGGGGAACGTTGGTTTATGTTGTCAGCTGCTCAAGGAGTCAGATGAATATTTAGGGATGGCCTTTTACGTGGCGAACAGACGAGCTCGTAGTTGCTAGTCACGTTTGAATAGATCGTTGCCTGCCCTTGGGTAATGCATGAGGTTATTTGTGACGCGCTGGTCTGTCACCAAATTGTATGTCAACTTTGTGCGTCGCTCGTTCGCTTGCCATGCGTCATGAAGATACGGAGGCTGGCCGGCAGTCTGTGTACGCTCTGAAAGTATTTGAAGTACAAGTGACGCCCCCAGCACCCATCGGACTGCAGAGGACCACGAGGACCCGGAAGGCACCAGACCGATATTCGCCCTAAGGCGCCCAAAAGACGCCACGGCTGTAATAAACGCCTATGTTTTGTTCTGGGAAGCTTTTCTTGCTGCGGATATGTTGGACGCTGCTAACTGCAGTGATGGCGAGAGAGTTTGGTCGACCAGTCGACCTGCAGCTGCACCATGGCATCTATTTATAGCCCAGGAACGAGGGGCTCACAACCGAATCTGGCCGGAAGGTATGCACCAACATCAACTCAGTGAAGTATCACACATCCATTGCAATACGTCAGGAATGACTCTCCCGACTCGATGAGGCACTAATAAGATGGTAATAAATATGACGTGATTTCGGAGCCCGCCAACAGTCAGGGTAATACGAACACATCGCCGCTGGCAAAGAAAACCGTCATTTATTGTGTCGCTATCTCCTGCAATCACATGTGACGAAGTGTTACCACTACCTTGAAAATGGACTTGGGGCGTTTTTCCGCCATTATTCACGTTATCACTGGCGTAGCTAGAATGACAAACGCAGAAAGCACCGGATACTCTACAGCTCGGGGACTGATTTAAGGGAGTGTTTCACATTTATGTGGGGTTTTGAACTGAAATAGCCATCTTGAAGACCTTTCGGATTTGCTCACGATCTTGCACTTCTCAAGCCTAAGCCCCTCTAGTTTCTGAGCTACATGCCTGCGAAAATGGCAAAAAGTACATCGGGGAGAGCATTTGAATCCCCTTGGGATTGATCACGTCATAACAATGTTGACGTCAAATGATCAAATGAAAATAATGATCACGTCAAAATAATCCTGACAATCTTAAGCCATGCGGTGATCAACCCCGAGAAAAAAAAATGTTGAGGCGTTCATAACTGGCATTTGTTCACGCGATTTCGAGATATAACGGCCGCCAACAGGACCTCAACCAATGTTGTGCAAGGTACAATGGTGTAATCAATTCATGACGCATTGAGGGTATATTTACTTAAGAGAGAATTGTATTGTCTAGAGCAGCCGTTTGCACTTTAAAAAATGTACCAATGATCATTAGTGAGCTTTTTTCATCACGTTACATGCTTGCTTCAATATTTTCAAATGTGAAGCATTGCCTCTAACATTATGCGTGATGCTGGGAGGTATCTCTCTGGTTTTAGCACCTAGGCGGGTATCAACAACACCAGCGAAAAAAATAAATGCCTAGGCAGGGCAGGCGGACAGTTCTACTTATTTAGCCGATCAGTAATTCACCTTTATCAAGGAGGTGGCCATGCATGCACTTTGAAATAGAGATCACATTTCGGACATTGAAACGAGTATCACGAAGATAAAGAACATTTTGGAGAACCTGACCAATGCGTCAACAAAGATAGAAGCTCTCTGCGGATATGGGACTGAAAATGCTTACAGAAATTTTTGTCATCGCCAGCAAATTGTATTGAGCATATAATGACTTTTCGGGCGAAACGGACTATCCTATTGTAAGCATTTTCGTCATAAGGTAAAAAACGAGAATGAGGCTAAATCTCCCATGCGTACTCATTGCCCATGCGGACCCAAACCCTCAGAGACGCAAGTGAGGATATTTCAATGTTCCCAGATATGATTCGACGTTCCGTTATGGCGAAGTGAATCATTCGATCAACATATCGTTGAGACGACTGTGGAAAATAAGAAGCTCGGCACCCGCTCGGCACACCTCGTCGGCCAGGTCGCCGGGCCGGCCCGTCCTGGAAGCCGACGCTCAAGGTCAATGACCGACCGCAGCTCGGCACGGCCGCTACCCCAAGGCCACGGACAGAAAAGCGTCCGGTGCCACGTGACCGTGTGGTAGGAGCCGTGCGATACATCGTCCCACTGCTCGGCACGGCCACCGCGTCGCGCTATGCACCGAACGGAGCAGCGTCCGAGGTCACGCACTTTTTTGCCAGCACTGGCGAGGGCCCGTGCTGCCTGTGCCGCTGGCGAGGGCCCGTGCTGCCTGTGTGCCGCTGGCGAGGGCCCGTGCTGCCTGTGCCGCTGCGACCGCGGTTTCCACTGCAATTTTCAAACATGTAAGGACTTATGCCTTTCTTCCCGGACTAGCCCAAATAAAATGCCCTGTGTGAGTGCCACTGTTTATGTTGTTGGGTTTCTATTCTCGACCGTTGTGCGTGCCACATTTTGTCTTTCTTGCTGATGCGCTACCTTTCCTTTTTAGCGGATATCATTGCATGAAATTGCATGTTTATTAATCGTGTGCATGCGCTTCAATCTCCTTTACGTGCCGGTTGTCTGGCCACCCAAACAGGTCAGCCAATAGCATGAATGGACGACGGCGGAACTATGCACGAACAATTCCAACAGCATTGCTCTCCATGTGTCAGATTCGGCCGCCTGTGGCAGTCCAATGCCTTCAGTGCAGTTTGTCACTTGCTGTGTTTTTGTATTCGTTATATGAGTGTTATTTCAAAAATTGATTTCCAGCGCTGGAAAATAATCTGCCGGAGAGGCACGCTTTGAAGTGAGCGTAATTTATATGATGTTTTATTCTATTTGATAAATGATCGTATGGGCTTCCTTCTCAAATGGATGTTTTGCACTAGAATGTTTTAAAATGGTACGGGTTTCCTGTCCCAAATGGTACGCCGTGTTATGCAAATATTTCATCTGTATCTAAGCTGCCAAAACGCTTTCAGAGGTACGCCGCTGCTCATGAAATCTGCTATCTTTGTACGTAGCGTTATCGGAACAGAGGCAGCTTTAAATGCGCTCATTAAATCCGCTGCTCATTAAATCTGCTATCTTTGTACGTAGCGTTATCGGAACAGAGGCAGCTTTAAATGCGTGGCGAAGAAAACAAGTGTAATCTATCTGGCTATTATGAACATTATCGGAACGGAAGTAATTTTTAATGCGTGACGAAGAAAATGAGTGTAATCTATATGGCTGTTAATAGTACGAAGTACGAAAAATACAGAACGAAGCGGTTAAGTTCATAATTTAGCCGACAACTTGTTTATCCTACGTATAAACATCCAACGGTCCAATTTATTATTTTCTTTATATCATTTTAATTTTAGATATTATATTTCTTAATATATGTTACTATATGTTATATTATATTATCATTTTTATTTAATTATATTATATTATTTACAATTATTTTATTTTATTATATTATATTATCATACTATATGTTTTTATCATATTATCATTTTTAGGTTTAGGTCATTTATTTATTCATCTTGTTTATCGTACCTTTAAAAATCCAACGGTCCAAAGGTAATATCCAACGGTCCAATTTACCACAGTATATGTCATTAATACAAAAGTTGACACGCGCGTGATGGCCGTTTGAATGCGACGCGTTCGGGAGGGGGGGGGGAGGGAACATATTGAGCCCTGGGATATCAAAACTAAGAGGGCTAGGGGCATCTGACTCACAGGGCACGCAGGGCTCTGTGCGAAAACATTGATGTAGAATTTTGAAATACACAGATCGTGACCTTCGAGTCAAAAACGTCAAACAAGTGCAATTACAAATCGGTGTCCGATGTGCGCTCAAATTTCCTCACGCAACCAGCCTTAACTTAGATACCTAGAATGAACAAAACTTCACTGCTGTTCATATCAGCTCAGTGACTTAATTTGATCTTTAAAAGGAAAACAAATCACCACAAACCTTTGAGATTATTTTGATAGTTGAATTTCCAGTCAGCACAAACAACCAACTAGGCGACATGCTTCTCAAAGAAAAAGGCCGATCGAGGTCATTTTAAGTCAATCACCAAAGCAAGCAAGCAGGACGTTGATCGAGGTCATTTCAAGGTGTGCTGTCCGCCATGAAGACAAAAAAAGCTCACCGTGATCCGAATTTCAATGGTTTTATTGACTAAAAAGCCATCTCAAAGTTGCATCATTTTCTCTAACACTCCCGTTGTCGCATCAAACGGGACGATTCCCTTCGGATTGCCTACGCTGACAGCCATGGCCACACTTTGATACGCCATAGATCAGCGGGCCCGGGGACTGAAGCCGACTGACTGCGTCACCCCTGATCCACGACCGATGGAAAGGACGTCCAAATGGTGGCTAATCTGGATTTCGTGCTGCACGCGTGCAGATTGTATCCCGCATCTGGACACCAGCTGAGTACGTCACGTGCGAACCACGTCGCCACGGACTCGCAAGTCTGGTGTCTGGCCGCCACTGCTGTGTATGATCATGTCTGGCCGCCGACGCTGTGTATGACAGTGTCTGGTCGCTGCCGCTGTGTGATAGTGTTTGGCCGTCACCGCTGTGCATGATTGTGTCTTGCCACTGCCGCTGTGTATGACAGTGTCTGGTCGCTACCGCTGTGTGATAGTGTCTGACCGCGGCTACGGTGTATGGCAGTGTCTGGCCGCCGCTGTGTATGATGGTGTCTGGTGGCTGCCGCTGTGTATGACAGTGTCTGGTCGCTGCCGCTGTGTGATAGTGTCTGGCCGTCACCGCTGTGTATGATAGTGTCTTGTCACCGCCGCTGTGTATGACAGTGTCTGGTCGCTGCCGCTTTGTGATAGTGTCTGGCCGTCACCGCTGTGTATGATAGTGTCTTGTCACCGCCGCTGTGTATGACAGTGTCTGATCGCTGACGCTGTGTGATAGTGTCTGGCCGTCACCGCTGTGTATGATAGTGTCTGGTCACCGCCGCTGTGTATGATAGTGTCTGGCCGCCGCTGCGGTGTATGATAGTGTCAAGCTGCCACTGTGTATTGAGCCTAGAAAGTCTCAAATATACGAAGGTGTTTTACGGAAAAGTAACTCACTGGACTTAAATCATGTGTGAATCTCAAAACATGCTTCCTTTGACTGCAACGCTCCTGACAAAAAATTACTGCAATGAAAGTATTACTGACGCAACTCACCTCCTAAAGGTTCAATGATAAGGTCAAAACTATGTGTAACTATGAGGGTTTATGGAGAAGGTCCTGGCAAAAACAAGGATATCAAAAGCATCATGTAAGCATGTCGTTACTCTCCATGGATTCTACTTACGAACTTGCAAGCGCTTTAGGCGTTTGACCGTTTGTCCATCGATGGAAAAGGAGAGTGGCTGCCACGCCTCAAGGGTCAGACGTTCCGCGGCGGCTCTGAGGTCACTGAAGCACGGGAACCGACAGCGCCGTCCAATATTTTTTTACAAAAAATGTTATTTGAACCTTAAGAATAGAAATATTTCTGGGATCAGAGCTCGCGCTAAGCAGTGCTTGTTGCGTGAGCCCTGGCTCCTTCCATCCGATGGTGCAATTCCAGCTCAAGGGCAGAAATTGGTGACGAAAGATTAATGTGCTGCAATGCTCGTCACGGTCCATCCTGCCTTCTGGCGTCACCTGACGTTTAGCACAGCCGCTGCCACCGGCCGTAGATCACATCTGTAAAGGATAAGCGGGCGCCTAAGACGACCCGAATCCCATCCGCCACGAATGGGTGAATCGGATGGTAGGCGCTCTATTCAACCGAGCCAACGGCATGGACAGAACTTTGCGCAGATGGCGGTACATTCGCTGGGACCGCTTGGGGAAGAAACTGGGTGCCATGACATATGCAATCTATCATATGACATATTATATATATATATATATATATATATATATATATCAGATGGCACACTACACCTATCATGACACCAAGTTCCATAACACCAAGACCCTATGTTATCTTAAGAAGATCAAGCTGACGAAAATTAATCGAGCTTGTTTTGAATTTTCATTTCAAAATCAGCGATAAAACTACACTAGGCGACATGACGATTTTCAACACAAAAGATTGTCCGAGACGTTTTAGGTGTGACCTTCCCAGATCTTCACGAAGTCAGAATAGTCAAAATAAGAGGTCTTTTGATGTCCATGTAGGTAGAAACGAGCGTCAAAAGCTACCACAAGCATTAAGTTTTCCAATAGAAAGCTATTTGGTTTTCATTTACCTAGTCAAGGTCAATGCCAATTGACTTACTCAAGGTCAGTGGAGCTCTCATCCCGATTTTAATTGCGTCATTAACTGGGAAACCCACCCAAAGTCTTAAGACTGTGCCTTAAACTGCGCTGGCACATCAGCATGAAATAATCCCTCAGAATTACCTTCGCTGACAACCGTGGTCTGGCTGTGACCCGTTACAGGTCAGCGACCTTAAGAAGTAGATGTAGCGCATGTCGAGTGGTGAGACATTGTTTGATACCTGAGACATCAGGCTGTCCCTTGGCTTTGGTTCCGTGACTGTTACTGAAGTGGGGAGGGGGGGGGGGACAAACTGCAAGGAGTTGCCTACCACGTCAACGCCAATCGCGTTGAAAATACCCTCCGCTCCTCCAGGGTAAGGGATCGAATTGATGCCACCCCGTCAGCTTTTCAGATAGAAAATTTCGTTGCCTTTATTTTAGCTTCTCCCACTATTGGGAACAGACGAAGGAAACATTTGGGCTTCGGTGACATTTGCCATCTTCAGACCAACTGACGATCAAAGGGTCAGTTTCACTGTTGATCCTTCGTGCAGGCACAACAAATACATCCTTTCAGACACATTTCAACGTTTCAAGAAATGACAAGTTCTAATATATGTGTGGCAAAGCAAAACCTCCTGAGCCACATTCAGTACAAAATGTCGTTTGGAGCAGATGCAAAGGTGGAAGAACATGGATGGAAAATCGCAGTTCTCGATGTTCATTACCACCTTATTTCGAGCGTGCCCGTATGGAATGGCTCACACACCACCACTAGCCAGCCCGAAAGGCGGTGCAGCATCCGCCGCTGTCAGACCTTCATGGTTGGTTGCTGTCGTGGTGCTGGGTGCCGCGCTGCTGCAGCGGCGCTGGGCGACACGGCTGCTCACCGCAGGACTGGGGCCAACGTGACTACCGCCTCTCAGGCGACCGGCCGACCGACCCAGCCCCTGCTGCCGGCGGCGTAGTATGGCCGGTTCTGGCCGACCGCCAGGCGCCGCACGACTGCGTGACGCAGCGACAGGCACGTGCGCCAATCACGACTCACCACCCGCCTGTTCCGGTGCCGGTGCCCTGCTGTTGGTTTTGCTGATGCAACTACATAGAGTTCTAGGTTGTGTAAAATGGAGTGGCGCGCGTGAGGTGTGGCCGCGGAGTTTTGAAACTCCTTCGCTCTGAAGCTGCCACAGCAAATGCCTTCCTCCCACAAGTTCAGACTGGTACGCGCTACATTTGAGAGCAATGTCGCACATACCGCCCTCCCGACGTCGCCTTCTTTGCTTTTTAGGGCATCGCAACTGGCCATTGCCAGGCCCTCATCAAAGTTCGTATCGAGCAGGTAGCTACCGTATCCAAATTTAACAGAATTTCGTGGTGCCGTTCATGGCAAAGGAATATACAGTAGCAAATTGGGGGCCTGGTCCAAAACTGACGCTTCGTTGACCAGGTAGTCAGCAGTTTCGTTTCTATCACTGGAACTGGCATCACCCAGTCCCCAGTGCAGAGTCAGTCTATGAATTTGTTATACAATGTCTCTGTATTTCAGCGGACTAAATGAGGAACTAGCGAAAAGGCGAGTCTGCAGCAGCTGCTGACCTGATTTTGGATCCGCGAGAAGGTACGTCTCGTGGACGCGCTCGAGGCCGGTAGACTGTACACAACCTCCACCGCTGAGGTAGACTGTACACAACCTCCACCGCTTCTAAATAACGATCAGCTTGGCACGCGACCCCCCCCCCCCCAAAGTTTTTGGGGATACCTCTTCTGCATGTCGTGCAATGGCGTGCAAACTTTCGGTATCATCTGCGAACGAAAAACGCGTGTTTTCAAAGGTCGCTAGCAATTCTGCTTTGTGAGTAGCTACTGTCTTTAAGCAATCATGCACGGCGATCCACGACTGGCGCGGGCGATGGGCGACAGCCGACGATGCCACGGAACGCGCCCGGCGTGCCAACATCACTACTTTAACGGATCCCTATTTTATGAATGTGTGGAAGCACGACTGCTTAAATTCCGTGTCGCCATGTGGCATGATGTCATACATAGCACATGTAAAGCTCAAAAAGTTCGATTTCCAGGGAATGTTTACCATTGACCTGATCTAAAAAGTTCAATTATTGCCCTAGTAGCATGCAACGAAAAGCGTTTCATATCTCTGCTAGTCCTGTTTTCTTCCGTCATCTCCAAAAAATCATAATCCAGCGTCAAGGCCAAACAACACGCGGCACCCTAGCATTGATTCCTTCACAAAATGCGGCAAAAGAGAACCCAAAGTGATATTCGTGATGTCCGATTTCGTTGCACCCGTAACAATGACTTCTCGAGGTCAGAGGTCAAGGTCACATACAACGTTATGTCATGCCATTCGTTTGTTGACCAAACAAATGAAATGAAATAGGTATAAAAGTGAAGCCCGTGGTGTTTACTTTTATACACAAAAATGAAGGTCAGTGGTTAAGGTCACATAAAAGACGGCAACTTAGCATTTTTTCAATAAATCAAGAAATGTAATAAAGTGCGCATCATATCGATGGTCAGGATGTCCAGTTTCGTCCCATTTTGAAAACTCACTCTCTGCGTCAAAGGTCAATGTCACAAAACGCGGCACCTTGGCATTTATTCGTTTGCTTAAAAGGTATCACAACAAGGGTATGCTGTCATTGTCCAGGGTGTCCACTTGCGTCACACTTGAAGAAATAACTCGGAAAGTCAAAGGTGAAGGCCACAGAACACATGGTGTCCTGGAAATTATTCTTTAAAAAATTAATACCACAATCAGGATATCATATCGACGCTCAAAACGTTCGTTTTCGTCGCAAATGGAAAAACGAAATTGCAAGGTCATGATTCAAGGATCAAGGATGATTGACATGATTCAAGGATTCAAATTTCAAGGGTCATGGTTTCAAAAAACGCGGTACCATGGCTGTTAGCGAGCAAACGGGCCGTCGCAGCCGGCGCGCCGGCGGCGTCTCCGCGATGGTGTGAACGGCCCCTCTGCCGATTGGTCCCCACCATTTGGAGTCCATATGTGGACCACGCGGGTTTATGGGGACACGCGGGCGGGAACGCACGGTCCCTGCCGAGCAGTCCACGTTCAGGCTCCGACGGCGCGGCTCGACGCGAGCAGCGTCAGCGTTTACGACGACGACGACGACGACCTCGGAGTGTGCGACGCCGCCCTTCCAACCCCTCTCTTACATTTGCCTTGCAACTCTTTGGCTAATAGAGACTCTTCCCTTTCAACGTCTCAAGTCGATGGTCCTCCGGAATACTAACGAACTCTTTCGCACGAACAATGGCATTTATTCATTTACTTAAAAGATACCGCGGAAGGTGTCATATAAATGCGCAGGATGTGCGCTTTCGTCAAAATTGTGAAAACCTCCTCCATCAGACAAAATTCCACAGCGGGTAAGCGTTTTGAATCATTGGGGAGGCATCTGCTTCCACGATTTAGATGTCATCGTACGACCTGGGCACAGGGTGGTCGGGGTTTTGAATTTAAGTCAATGGCACATGGTGGGCCAGAGTTTTTATATGCCTGAATTTCGCCAACTTGTTTTCAAGAAGGTGGTTTTTAACGCCGCATTTCAGGCAGAACTCAATTTGGAGGCTTTAAATGCTACCTGCCAAGCACAGTGTGAGAAAAGCCTTGAAACCGGAGTTTCTCCTGAAAAACGAGTCACAGAATGAAGGCTCTTTTTCAGGATTTTACTTATCTGAGCCGTACTCCCATCTGCCGTTGACAGCCACTTCTCTGGGTCGGCTGTCCCCCGCATGCCTGACTGTGAACTGATCATATTATTGCTTTTCTGCACGTTTATCAGCATCACTACTAATTGGCGCGTAACTAATTGGCGCGTAAAACAAATTGGACACCTATTACGATACGCAATTGGTAAATTACCTTTCCTTACACCTCATCACAGCAGAAAATAATTAGAATTAAATAACTAAGTCATAAATTTAACTTAGATTTATTATCATTAAGGGAAAGCATAATAATAATAATAATACAGCTAATTTCGCGCGACCGGGTTGGCACATATCGTGACACATACAGGTATACAAACACACACACACACACACACACACACACACACACACACACACACACACACACACACACACACACACACACACACACACACACACACACACACACACACACACATACACACACACGCAAGCAAAGCGCAAGATAGCAGGTAAAGCACTCAGTGCTTACTTGACAGGTCAGAGGACCTTCCAGGGAGTGACCAAATTCACGGATTTGGTGGCGATCACGGACAAACTAACCCAGGTGGGTGATAAAGATGATCCGAACATTTGGCCTGCTGACTGCCTGGAAGTCCAAGGCAATGAGATCATGCTCATATCGGATATGCACATGTGTCCTGGCAACGATGCCAGTAGCCCCCGCCTCGCTTGCATGCAATGCCTTAACAATGCTGTTTTCACCGGACACGAGTATTTGGTTGAACATCAGCTGCCGACTAGCCACTAGCATGGAGCGGAGAAGGTCAAGCTCTTTATACAGGCCATGGCTCCTTGCCCAGCGTGGCACCTTCACTATCTTCTTTATACATGAGTGGTAGGCCACACAAAACTCTTGAAATGTTTTCTTTCCACTCACAGTGGTTCGCAGTTCACAACCATAAGTGTTGGTACAATATGCTTAATAAAGCTGTTTTGAACAGTTGAATCAAAACGTCCCTGTTTGCAAAGCCGACTGCAAGGAACGCTTCACCCTTAATTTCACTTCACTTCACAAGTGTTGGTACAATTTGCTTAATAAAGCTGTTTTGAACAGTTGAATCAAAACGTCCCTGTTTGCAAAGCCGACTGCGAGGAACGCTTCACTCTACAGATATCCTGGCTGTCACTGAGATTACTGGCCAGTACATGTCCTAGATATTTAAACTCCTCCACCCATACAAACCTGTAGTCATAAAGAATGACATTTGGGAATTTGGAGTAATACAAATATGACACCGCACATGGCCCTTAAGGATTGAAAAGCATGCATAGTTGTTTACATTGAACCAAGGCCACGTAGTATTGAACTGAATATCCCTGGTCACGGAAAATGCATCACACCTCCGAACCAACACTTCAAACCGTCCCCCTGTGGGAGACGAAAGCACAATACCATCAGGATAGGCCAGTACATGTTCCCACCCACTGAACAACACCGACTCGGCCACTGAAAGGTCAACACCGACTCGGCCACTGATAGGTCAATACTGATGTTATACTCAGCGTATCAGGTCTGTCCTGAAATGCACTATGCTTCTTACAACATTTCATAAAATGCCCAAAAATGATACATCGGTCGGGCAGATAACATAACAATGTTGCCCACGGAAAACACTAGCGAGCTCGTGGCATTTCAAGAAATGCCCACAGCTTTCAACTAGATAGAAAATGAAGGCGGGGAGGAGTCGGCTGAGGTGCATGTCCTACTGAGGTGCATGAGGGCATAAAAGCAACTCCCAGGGCCCGTGGCATATATGTAATACTGTGGCATGTAAGTAGCCTCCAGGGTTAGCTCCGCTAGCCGCCGACGATACCGCCGGCGACCGCACCCGCCCTGCTCCGCTCTGCTCGTCTGATCCCGGCCCCGGCAACCCGAGCAGACACCGGTCACGTGACCACGGGCCAATCACTGCGCACCAGGCACCAGGGTGATCCGAGCCTGGACCAGCCCGGCCCCAGCCGAACCTCCCTTTCATCATCCCTTTCCGATAAACGCATTTTAGACCCATGATGATCTTTCAGAAAGTTAGGGGCTCAGACCCCTTACTCCTTGGTTCTCGCACCCCGCCTGTAGCATCTTTTGTTATAATGAATTACCAGCTTATCCACACATTTTGTAACAAAGCAGGTGAGAGTTATTGAACCTGGCGGTGGCGTATCCGGGCTTCAGAATTTACAGGCGAATTTACTAGCTAGGTGGTGGAGTGGGGGGTGGGACTAAAGCGTTAAAATTGATATAACACACCACAATCCTGATTCCTCCCCGGATTTCAGCCAACTTAATTTTCGTCTAAGATGCCAAAATCTGAAATAAGAAATTTAGTCTATCCCAAAATCTGTCTTGATTTTTATGATTCATTTCCACTCGAAGCCGATGTGAAGCTGCATTCTTAGCAACTTAAGCAACTCAAAATGCGGTGCATTTCAGACTAAAATCCTAGTTCCCCAGATAACCGTAAAAATAACAGATAAGAGTAAAAATGTAAGGAAAATGGTGGCCTTGGCTCAGGCCAAAGGTCACCAAAGATGTTATAGACCGAAAAACTTAGTTTGCAGATACCCACATGCTCAAAACCTATGGCACAGATAACCGCAAAACCTTCCACAGTCGATCGCCATAGTACATATTTTAAGCTGTCCAGAACATGGTGACCTTGGGTCAAGTCAAAGGCCATCAAAAACGCCCCAAATCACCAAAATTAGCCACAGATAGCCCCATACTCTGCGCCTATGAGACCGACCAGCACATCTTTATGAACCAGTGCTTCTTAGCCGCTTAACTGCCCTCTCCAGAACATTGTGACCCTGAGCCGAGTACGAGGTCACCAAAATATCCAAAGCCGCCAAAACTGGCTTCAGACAGCCTCATGCTCCGAGCCTATGAGACTCATGGAAACAAAAATATTCACCAATCGATGAGCCATGATGATAACTTATTCTTCCCAGAAAATGTTTACCTTGGCTCAGGTAAAAAGTCGCCAAAAAACGCACAATTTACGCGCATTTACATACGCACAATATACGAACTGTTCGGAGTGTGTAGATACTGTCAATGGGGCTGGAACTCGCTCGCAAAAATTAGCCCCCCATCGCAAATCAAGGTAGCCCCGCTGTCGCAAATTTTGACAGCGCCCCTAGTTAACACGCGACTGATCTGTAGATAATGCTAACATCAAAAGCATTTTCGACAGGCTATGCTTGGTTTGCCGACATTATTAGTTGAATGATTTCAGTAAACTTTGCTGATTATTCAAGTTTTTGTTCATCAACTGGTTGTAGACGTTTGTGCCTGCGGTGATGCCGTGTGCTATTGTCATATGCAAGAAAATGCACAAACGTGAAGCGGAGGTTTTTTCTGGCATTCTCTACCATTGGTAAGATTGTCCTGAAAACAGACATGGTTCGGTGCGAGAGGAAGGCATCCAACATGCACGGGGCCTTGATATGCTCGGACCACTTGGAGTATAAAGCCTATCACCAAGCGTACTTTGTTAGGTCATGCTTGACACCTGCTGCCTGGCCGCGGCTGCAAGCTGGTGACTCCGTCAAGAACATCGCCAATCAACGGTTCCTTCATGCGATAACGTTCGCACTCAAGGTGTTCTGGTCTGGCTGTTCGGCCGGGACGTCGCTAGGTGTGACGTACTGACGTCGAGCTTGAACGTGACATCGAACACGAATGAAAACAATCCATTGATAACGGATGATAGAAATGCGATGCTTTGGGTTTAAATGCACCAGACCAGGGTCGCGCACGTGTGTGCTGAATGGTCTGTCTGCTGAATGTGTAGCCGTCATAGTGATTCGTGGGGTGTGTGCCTGCTGTACTCCCTCTGGTGGGGCCCTTGCCGAAGCTAAAGCCTGGTGTATCCTACAACGCAGCGGCATCACTTTCTAAATGCAGTTGAGGCTCAACCGATTATGTTGTCTTAATCTTTTTCCAAGACCTGATTAATTTCCGGACTTCACTTACTTACATTTGCGTATCTGATGTCTAGGATTCCTTGTAATCGCGTGGCATAAGATGGCTTTCCCTGAGGATATCTTCCTGTTAAAGGTTACGTGAAACTGCGGTTTTGTAAGCAGCTTTGAAGCGGGTGCGCTGCACAGAAAACATCTTAGTAAAACGGTAGGATGTGGCCACCGGGAAAAGCTCTCGTTTATCTTTCATCGAAGGTGGTCAGAGGCGCAAAAGACTGATGCAGAGTGGCGCGCCCTGACACGTGCAGACCGGAGAAGACTGCGCACATGGCACATTTTCTGTGGGGAGGCTTTGGAGAATGTGTCGCATGCACCGCCAGGATTTTGGAGAATGTGTCGCATGCACCGCCAGGACTTTGGAGAATGTGTCGCATGCACCGCCAGGACTTTGGAGAATGTGTCGCATGCACCGCCAGGATTTTGGAGAATGTGTCGCATGCACCGCCAGGAAGAATCTACGCCTTAATGTGAAGCCGAACTTGCACGACCTCAACAGACACGTCGATAACAAGGACACTGTTGGCAGAGGCTGGTGATCGGACGGGTCAACAGAATGACGGACTTAATGCAGGCACGATCAGCGCTTTGACCAAAGTTTAAAGTTGATATCGACAAGAAATGTCTTGCGCTTTGTCAAGAGATGCTTTCCGCTTTGCAAGAAATGTTTTGCGCTTCTTGTTTCGATATTGCAAGGTGGGAGCGGGCTTGAACTGATCAACCTTCAGCGCTCCACGAGGCACCAATGAAACCGCACAGTGGAGCAAGCAGTGCTTATGCTGATTCATCATGCAGCATAATGATTCAGCACGTCTCCGTGACTACTAAGAAAGCAATCATTGTGCCATAAACGCGCAGAACGGTGCGGTTTCTGATCCCGCCGAGTCGCGTGAACATGGTCGTGCCAGGTCTCTTGCAGAGAGAGAGAGCGAGAGAGAGAGCGAGAGCGAGAGCGAGAGCGAGAGCGAGAGCGAGAGCGAGAGCGAGAGCGAGAGCGAGAGCGAGAGCGAGAGAGAGAGAGAGAGAGAGAGAGAGAGAGAGAGAGAGAGAGAGAGAAGAGAGAGAGAGAGAGAGAGAGAGAGAGAGAGAGAGAGAGAGAGAGAGAGAGAGAGAGAGAGAGAGAGAGAGAGAGAGAGAGAGAGAGAGCGGAAACTCATAATACTGTGCTAGGTCCACCACTTGTGCAACACGTTCTCTGTTTAAAATACGATCGTGCGCACATAATAGTTGCAGTCTCCGCCCCCCCCCCCGCGTGCCAAATATATGGCATGCATCAATATGTACTCGACTTCATGTAAACAGTGACGGCTCCATATAACCATGGAAAAATAAGATCGAGAGCATGACATGCTGTTTTACAATATGCTAGGCATTGCGCGCCAGCGGAGCACTTAACTCAGTTTTCATTTCTGAGTTGTGCCGCCGCTATGGCCAAATGCTGCGTACGCCACTGTCTACCAATACATCAGGTTCGCGATGAAGTCGATGAAAGGTGAAAAAAACAACTTTGGAACAAAAAAGAAACATGTGAAACTCCCGTTCATATAAAGTAAACTGTGCAAATAGCTGAATGTCACCACATCGTCGAGTGGTTTGCGCGGCCTCATGGGTAGCATGGACTGGTGGCCCCGTTTTGAAGTTCATGCCAGTTCTGATCACTTTTCGTGGCCCTAGGGTATCCAGCTGGGATTTGGGTTCGCCAAGCATGTGTCAATAGGCAGCTCGTAGGCGGCCTGGACCAGCAGGACGCGCACGTGCTGGCTCGCGCGCTGATGGAGCAGGTGCACCTGAAGGAGCCGTGGCTGCATCAGAAGCAGATGGTGCGGGCGTTGAGCCTGCCGACCAAAACAGACCCGAAAACGGTGGACACTGGCATGCACGCGCGTGTCTGGAGGCGCTCGACACCAACCTTTGCACCCCGCGATCGACTCCATCTTCAGCTGACAGACAGCCAGCCTCGCGGAGTGCCGGGCCTGAATGACCCGAACGCACCCATTCGACCCGCGATCGACTGCATCTTCAGCTGACAGACGGCCAGCCTCGCGGAGTGCCGGGCCTGAACGACCCGAACGCACCCATTCGACCCGCGATCGACTGCATCTTCAGCTGACAGACGGCCAGCCTCGCGGAGTGCCGGGCCTGAACGACCCAAACGCACCCGTTCGACCCGCGATCGACTCCATCTTCAGCTGACAGACGGCCAGCCTCGCGGAGTGCCGGGCCTGAATGACCCGAACGCACCCGTTCGAGCAATGTTCCGGCCTCTCTTCGCTGTAATTAGCGCGTGTCTAACGGCCTGTATCAAATTGTCACTTGTAAGTTGCACTTTAACCCGTTATTGTGGTAAATCTCAGTGAAAATAACTGCGAGTAGGATCAACTGAATGCGTGCGCTACACCGGGCACGGTTATATTTCCGTAGCGCTGTGGTAGTATCTATTTTGCTATGAATCCTATCATGCACTTTTCAAAGGCGCCCTCTTTGATCCAATATAACGTTTTTAATCCATTTGAAATTTTTGAAAGGACGACCGACGATCACGTACTTTTTAACTTGGGAACGCCCAATAGGATTATGCTCTGTTCAGGATCTGTTTTGTATGTTTGTTCGTGTGTGATGAAAATGCTCTGCCAGTGCAATACAGTATGTAGTAAATATGCAATATGTAGTATAATCTGGTACGTAACATGTAGTACCGGATTTACGTATCCTTGGTCCTAATACAGTGAAGGGCAGAAGGGCATTATCATCTGTTGCTGACAACGTAAAGACGACAGCTGGGACAATCCTGCACTGTATTTACAGGTTAATATGGTCACAATTCTGCAGTAGGTACAAAAATCATCCCATATAACCTTGGCGTGCATGCAACCACACGAGAACTTTGCATGCCCAACTTCGGCCGTGGATGTGCAGAAAACGTGTGCAAGTACGTAGTCAATGGCGAAATGTTACAGTTGGAGTATGTTCACGCAATACAATGGGATGCATCATTCAATCACATTCATTTGTGGCGCTCGCAATTCCCGCATATCGCGTCCAGTGGACGCTCAGCATTAATTAATCACATCCACCAGGTGTTCTCAGCAATGCACGTATACGATCCACCCTCCCAAGGAGCATCACGATTAACAGCAGGACAACCTCACACGTCGCGGACAGAACAGCTGTTCGAACAGCCGTCCTGGACTGGTGTGTCAGTGTGCACACAGCGCTTCGGCCGGCTAACACTCCAGCCGTCGCCCAATGATATGGAGTCCCGGAAATAATTTGGACGTTGTTGGACTGAAGCCAGAGCTTTAATTGCTGGAATTAGAACCAGGATTCGAACTTTTAAGTTGTCAACCAATCAGAACTTGGACCTGAAGGCCCTGTCGAATCCCAGCACTTCCGGGGCATTCGGGTCGTGACGCATGCATGGCGGGAATCTACGCATCATCCAGTCCTTCCCGGGGGTCACCTGACACCTGACAACGGCCGGAGAGTTCACTGGATGAAACGTCGTGTGCATACCAACACACCCTAGGCCAGGACGGAAGTCCGCGCAATGATTCCATCCGTGCAACTAACACCCCGTTTCAATCGCCACATGTGGTAATTAAACGTTATACACTGCGCAGAAAAACTCGAATTCAGATTCGCCAGCTCCTCTACACGAAATCACCAACAGCGCAATATAAAACAAGAAGTCGAGCCAATAAACCGACTCAACACCCCACCCCTCCCCTTCCACACGGGGCCCTCACTCTGCCCCACACTTAGCATATGTTTGCATAGCGATGTGACGGGCCGCCGACGACTCCGGGGAAGTCGGCGGCTGTGATATGGGGCTGGAATGACACGACACAGCAACAACGACATCACAGACATTCACTCGATATCTCGCTGCGAGTGGAGAGCCGACACCATCAACGGCACGCGCAGTCACCAATCCACGCCAATTATATATATATATATATATATATATATATATATATATATACCCTTAAGCATATATGTTCGATAACATTTCACTTCGGTAACCTTTGGTGCCACGTAAACCTAGAGAAAATAAAAGTTACGAAAGGAGTCCTGAAATGCGCCGAAACATTGGCATCTTGAGCCCTCCTGGCGCACTACGCACCCGTCGTTGGTCACTGAACAGACATGGCGTAATGCAGAGCACACACACCGCGTTCACCGCGAAAGACGTGTGAGCTTTGTCCGCGCGAAAGACTAGGACATATTCTGTGATGTGACCATTTGGGAAGCTGACCGTGAGATATGTTAGCAATAGTTAGTCAACTGGCTAACAAAGAGAGCATAGGATCGCCAAAGCTGGAAAGATCCTCCGGTAACCATTGCAAGCCAACTTTTAAAAGGTAAAACTCACCGCATCCACCCGAAGGAAACTTTGCGGTGATTTTGTGCATCAGTCTCTTACTACGAGACAAGTGTAGAAAATAACTCGCAAAAATAATATACACATGGTAAAATAAATCAACCAATGCAAGCAGGGAAGCGCACGCGTCGTGCCTCCCACCCATCGGCTCGTATGACGCCCATTCCCTGCACAAGCCCCTAAAATGACATAATGTGTGTGACGACGGGGACCAAAAAGCTCCACGTCGTGGGTAAACAAAGAACACGACCCGGCCCGTGTTCATAGCACGCAAGCGCGCTGCACAACTCCCCGGTGCTACAACCGGGGCACGAGCACCGCAGCACAACTCACCGGTGCTACAACCAGGGCACGAGCACCGCAGCACAACTCACCGGTGCTACAACCGGAGCACGAGCACCGCTCGAGGCCGCGCATCCGCGCGGAAGTCCGGACCACCCAGCAGCCGCTCACCGTGCGTCTTTCACACGAGCCTCAGCACAGCACTTGCCCTCGCCACCGGTGGACAGCCGAGCAAGGGTACGTCTCACAGGCCGGGCACGCACCGGGGACGCGCCGGCGGCCCCGATCGTGCCGACCCACGGCGCGTTCGCACCCGTTCGACTGCCCGTCCGCAGACACTACGACCCCGCGGACTCGTTGTCCTCATCACTGTCCATGATCTTCGACTTGGACTTGCGCAGCGTGCCGTCCATCTGCGTGTAGTGCGGCTTTGGCGCGTTGGTGGCGCGCACGTGGTCCAGCCGGTCGTACTCGGTCTCTGCGGGGCGTAGGGCGTCTCTGAGTTCCTACATGCACATCCGACGGACGAAGAGCTGGACACGGGCACTCTCGAGTGGCGTTAGGCCGCTTCAAACGAAGCCCGCCGCAGAAAACCTGGCTCGGCTGCTTACCATTACTATGTGCAATGTGCTGCGCTGAATCGCTGATGCTTTCTCCCTCACATGCTGCAGCCTGACCGCATGCCCATGCGCTGCGACAACAACGGACCTTTACAAGAACTGTAAACTCCGCTTAGCTCGCATCCTAGAGCAATTTACAGGTAGCGCCGACAACGAAGCCTCTCCCTGACCTGCCAGAAATCAGATTATCATCTGGAAGGGTGCCAACACAAGAACTGGTTTCGTGCCGTGAACCGGCGCCGGTTTCGCCGCACAACCGCGCCTTCCTGCGCCAGCTGGCGCGTGTGGTGAGGGGCCAGCCCGAGCAGCAGGGCTGGGGGAGGGAGTCGGTTCGGCGATCGGGTCAGCCTCACTACCTGGACGGCGGCCGGACTCCTGCTGGAAGCTCCACTGCACGTCGAACGGGGAAACAGCACGGCCGGGCGCTGTCAGCAGCGGGCTTTCCGCGCCACCTGCCGTCACAGAGACAGGGCGCGCCGCCGCTGGTCACTCCGCCGGCGCGCCACGCGGGCCAAATGACCCCGCCGGCCCCGGGAAGCGGACGGGAGAGGACGGCGACAGGGTCGACCGCACGGGCCGGCGCAAGGCCAATCAGCCAGGGCCAGGGCTTCTTGACGGCCAGTGCGACCAAAGTAAAAAAATAGTGTAGCTTGTGGAGATGAAAATGCCCGTCAGATGGCTCAACGAATGTCATATGCCTCGCATTTCATGCCAGCAGACTCCATTTCGAATCACGACCCAGTAACTCGGCATTCTAATCATCAGAACCGCACTTCTGCATTAATCTTCGCTGGGATCAGTAGGAAGATACAATAACAACATTGCACAAACTAACTTTAGTTACGAATAAATAAAACCCAGGTATTCAGCTACCTTTCATAAAATACGGAACTCACATCAAGGTAAGGGCGGCTGATTTCCAAATTTGAAAGCCTTGAACCTGGTAATAGTAAACTCTACATAAAAATATTGCACAAGATATAGATAAATTTGGTGCCACGAAGCAAAGCAGTATGTAAGCATATCTGAGAAGCTAAGGAAGCATTCGGAGGTCAAATAGAGGCGTAAACGAAAAGAAAGGCAACCTTCGGAAGCCACACCCGAGCATGGCCATCCCCTTTCCGCGGCATAACTGGTTATTTCGAGGACTTCATTCGGTGTTAACACGTTTCTCCCAGCCATTAACATGCGAGACCAGTCTGTGTGCCAGCCGTTTGAAGGCTCGGGGTCGCAGGGAGCAAAAAACACCGACCGCCGATGCGTCTGATCAGGCTCATTTCCGAACGCGAAGGGACAACAAACGTCAGCCACGCCTTAACCCGGATGGCCTTGAAAGGTCTAGTCCATACGTTTTGATTGGATGGATTTCTGGGATCAGCGCCCTTACTACGCAGCGGTTGATGCGTGAAACTGGTACCCCACCATCCGATCAGAGATTCCAGGTCGACGGCAGGATTTGGCGGCGAAAACTTGGCGTGCCGCAACGCTCCGCACGGTTCATCGCGCCGCCTGACATCAGCTAACCCTTAGCGCGGCCGCTGCCACCTACCACCAGCCGCACATCGTCAGTCAGGGGCGAATGGCGAGCGTCTTCAGCGACTCGACCCCCTCCCCCCCCCGCCCGCCCTGGGAATAGGTGAATCAAAGGGCCCCTTTACTGCGGTGTACTGGGAGGGGGAGGGTCCAGATCCTACAGTCAGGACATAATAAATGGAGTGCACCGATAACAGCTGATGTAGCCGGCGTACCGCACGCTACAGAAACATTTTAAGTGCATCTATTAAAGCATGATGCAGATAATATACTCAGCTTCCAGTTTTGGTCCAATTCTAGTCCATTTGGAATGAAAACGCAAAATTGGAACTATCGATTGGCGCCTGCCTGTCCTTTCTTACAGGCTGTCAGTGCTAATCAATCACTAAACGTAGCCTTTGGATCTCAGCCACGCTCGGGTTCATAATCATTCCGCAAGGTTGCAGATAACCGAGGCATGTTTGACATCCGTTTTTGCCCCTCGGTCAGATAATGAAGGTCAGAGGTGTCGGCTAGCGCCAGAGGCGCTGGGGTCAATGGTGACTGAGACACCAGTCTTGTCCGTCGCTGAGCGGTGGTGGACGAATCAGTCATGACTGTCGGTCAATGATGACGGAGACGCCAGTCTTGTCCGTCAGTCAGTGGTGACGGAGACACCAGTCTTGACCGTCGGTCAGTGGTGGCGGAGACACCAGTCTTGACCGTCGGTCAGTGGTGACGGAGACACCAGTCTTGACCGTCGGCCAGTGGTGGCGGATACATTAGTTTTCTCCATCGGTCAGTGGTGACGGAGATACCAGTCTTGACCGTCGGTCAGTGGTGACGGAGACACCAGTCTTGTCCGTCAGTTAGTGGTGACGGAGACACCAGTCTTGTCCGCCGGTCAGTGGTGACGGAGACACCAGTGTTGTCCATCTGTCAGTGGTGACGGAGATACCAGTCTTGTCTGTCGGTCAGTGGTGACGGAGACACCAGTCTTGTCTATACGTCAATGATGGTGGGTGCACCAGTCTTGTCTTTAATGCCAGCAGCCAGAGGGGTCGCATTGAACGACGAACGACAACCGGGCGCAATGGCTACGGCCTGAGGCGAAGGGCTGGGGTCGGCGGCGGTCCAGGGCAGGGCAGCAGACCACTTCACAGCGGTGGGGTTGGGTGGGTCAGCATGCACCACAGGCGTCATGCAAGCCCCACCACCGGTGGGGTCGCCGGTGCAAACATCAACCACAGCAGGCCCAGTGTAGTCGCAGCACTTCAGTGCAGAGTTAATGGATGCATTCGCCTCCACTTTTCCGCCGTTTAGTCCCCAAGCTAGCTAGGTCGGACATACCGGCTGGTGGCACGGTCGCAAGGGGAGCAGTGAGCCCAGCACATGCGCAGGCGTGCGAGCTCTGCACACCAGCCGTTGGCGACAACACCACGGCAGACTGACACGGCTACACAGGCGTCGAATACTCACCCTCCTCCAGCATCACCCTGGCGCCTTTGATTTCGTCGTACACGTGCTCCATTTTCTTGTTGTCGGCCTTCAGGTCCTCGATGCTGTTGTATATGTTTGGATTGCCGCTGTCTGCAGTTCTTCATCTTCTTCGACAGGAGGGTGGGGTCGTACCCAACGGCGCCTGCGACATCAGCCGGTTTTATTATGGGGGTGCCGCTGAGCCTCCAGCCACGTGGACCGACACTCAAACACTGCACCACCGGGAGGCCGGACTGGCACCGCTCTAGCAACTTCTTTTCCTCGTCCCTACGGCATAAGGACTAGTCTCGCTCTACGCTCTACGGATTGCGAGATTGTGACTACGAAGCTCGCAGTTGTCGTATGCTTTCGAGTCGGTCGTGCACAAATGACCATCACCAAGCACTCCCAGGTCCTCTAAAGACCGGCCAGCATCTGCGGACGGCCGGAGCACCGGCCGAAACTGTCGGCGAACCATAAATGTCGGCGCTGACGGGACAACGGTGCGAGAAAAAAAGAACATTCCATCCGAACTAACACCTCCGCCGTGGTCGCGAACCTGGCCGAGCCGTCCACGTGGCAGTAACATTTCTTTCAATTTTTGCGCCCTGAGAATCCTCCCGATCCAAGTGCCACAAAAATGAAAATTCAAGTCATACCTGAACTAATGCCCCACGTACTTCTTGCCAAAAATAAGCAATAGCCAAATAACCAGGCACTGGCTCTCCGTCGTTGGCTGTTGGCGCGATGCGTACAAGCTGCGCCGGAAAAAACCCGAGACGACAAACGTGCTCATAACGGCGAAGGAATCACGGCATTGGAGCAAACGCCCTATCATGAAATTCCACGCGGTACTTGAAGAGCACAAAAATAACGAATTAAAACGCGGTTGGATTATTCTTGTTAAATGTTTGGGCGTTAATGAGTGAATAAGGCGTTGACTACAACGAAGTTTCAGGTGGTAAGCGGTTTCGATACACCCAGAATCCTTTGGACGATTGAGTAGCAAGTAGATTGTGGCAAGAAACTTAGCGGCACTTACCGACTTACGCGAGCATCGAAGAACATCGGAATGCTTTGATACAATCAAGGTCATCGAAACCGTTACTGAAATAAATTCGAGCCTACTTATATGCAACGGTCAGGCGAATCTAAAGCGATTATCAAGGGCGAAACGTTATAACACACTTAATTTACCGGTCTCAAGTGGGCACAAGCGCAGCGAAAGCACGTGCTAGCCACGCGGAAGGAATAGCTAATGCAGGTAGGGGGGAGGAGATTAATCAGACGCAACGCATACACTAGAAAGAAACCGAATAAAAGGCTTTGGATCAACAACAATGCTTCAGATGGAAAGTTGTACCAACATCCTGAGGGAGACCTAAATGATGTGATGCTCTTGCGAATGATTGGGGTCTTTTGCCCCCGCCACCATGTTTTTCCCCGCAGACACCCAACCCAGTACAAATATTGAACAACCAGCCTGTTGCTACCGCATATCTCACCATAGCACATCAGGCCACCGCTCTATGCCTTACTCAGCAGTCAGGACGGCACGGACCAGGTGGCGGCAGCGGCCGTCTCCAGAGGCGACGCCGCCTCGCCTTCGGCCCCCATAGGCGCCCGTTAGCGGCCGCCCCGCACGCCGGCGCCACTCACCTTCCTCATCCTCGTCCAGGGCCAGCTGCTTGGCGGGCGTGGCGCCGCCCAGGTCGTTCTGCACCAGCGGCGGGATGTTGGGCGGCAGCGGCAGCGGGTCGGCGCGCGTCTTACCCCCCGGGTAGGCGTACACCGGGTTGTCGAAATGATGCGGGTCTGCGGGCCAGCGCCGGCCGTTAGCGGAGGTCCGTGGGTCGGTGGGTCGGTGGGTCGGTGGGTCGGAGACTTGGTCGGGGAGCCGGAGACTTGGAGTTGGAGGTCGGGGAGTTGACGGATCCTGGTGTGACGTTCATGCGACAGGATGGTCAAGCACGTCAACAGCTGACAGGCGCAGTGGAAGCCGGCCGGCGGAAGCTGTCTGAAGCTGAAGCTGAGGATCTATCTGGGCCAATTCGACGAACACCTTACATAACCCCACCCCTCGCCAAAATATCCCACCGTAATTAGTGGAACGGCCTTCAGCAGGAAGCCTCATAAGGCACCACCCACACACTTGACACCGGCTGCGGGACACAAAGCCGCCCTCCCAGTATGCGCGCTGGCCGGTCGTGACGCAGCCGGCAGCGGGACTCCTCCGAGGCAAGCGCCACATGCCGTCAGCCACCCACCTGTCGGGTCCTTGTTCTCCGGGAAGTACTGCACCACCTGGTGCAGCTCCTTCTTGAGCCGGTACAGTCGACGCCGGTAGTAGATGATGACTAGGATGACCACCAGCGCCACCAGGATGAGCACGCTCACGACGATGGCCGACACGCCGGCCGTGCCCGGCCCGCCGGCCGGGTCCGTCAGCAGGCTCGACGACCGGATCGGAATGTCGCACTCCTCACCTGTCGGGTACGAGCAGGGTCCGAGTTACGCCCCTGTCGCACGTGACACCTCCCCGCAGCCGGCGCGGACCAGCCGCGCAAGCCTCCTGAGCATGGCGCGGAGGCTGCCGCTGGCCCCCGCACCCTATCTCCACAGCACCGTCGGATCTCCCAGAAGGCCCGCGGCGCACCGCCACACCACACCGACTCTGAGACGCGTGCCGGGAGGCTCGCGGCCATCTCCACTTCGCTCGTGCCACTCCGCTCTCCACCTCGTCCGCCAGCGTGACCACCCGCACCGCCCGAGTCCTACTCACCGGTGTGGCCGAACCGACAGATGCAGCCCTGGACCGGGTGGCACATGAAGTTGTTGGACTTGCAGGTGCAGGTCTCCATGCACTGGATGCCGTAGTAGCCCTCCGGGCATATCTCCTGGCACCTCGCCCCTGTCCAGCCGGGAGGACACCTGCACCGCAGACCAGTGGGCGTTTCGATCACAGGCAGAACATCCGAGCCTCAGAGTCATGCGACAGCTTGCGTACTTGCTCAATGACCCATAAACACACTAGCTGACGGAAATCCTGATGTCAAAGAAATACGACAGCAGCATCGAAGACAGAGGCACGAGCTCGACTTTTGCAACGTATTGCTGCAGCGAAATCATTTCGACCCGGATTCAAGCAGACGTGGCTTAATTCCGAAACAAATCCAATGACGTCGATTGCAGTGATAGCAGTTCAGGTAATGATATGGAACATATAGAATGTGCAAACTATGCTGAATACTATGCCAAACTATGGAATATACAAACACCTGTACAACCCCTATCATGACGACTTGGTTATACAGCGTTGCATTTGCTACCCATGAAGTGCGGCACAATTACGAACATCTCTGTTTGCCTACATTGATATTTGAGTCAACCCATCAACAAACCCCAAAAATGCAGTAGAACATCCCCGACTCTGAATTACACAGGTATTGAAAGAAATCGGTTCCATCTTAAAACAAAAACCCAGCCGACTCCGGGGTCATCCCTGACTCTACCCGATGCTAAGCACAGGAACCTGGCACGGATAATACAGGCGGCTGGTGCAGCCCTCCAATGCGGGCACTGCACGGTTCTGGAGAAGGAGGTGGGGGGGGGGGGGGGGGCACCAGGAGGGACGGCGCGGCATCGGCAAGCGGAGGGGGACGGCACGGCGAACAGACGAAGTCCCTCTCACCTGCAGGCGCCGTCCAGCGGACGGCAGGTAGCGTTGTTGAGGCACTCGCACTTCTGGGCGCAGTTCATGCCGTACGTGTTGGGCAGACAGCGCTTACTGCAGCGCTCGCCGCGCCAGCCGGCGTAGCACCGGCACTCCCCTGTCGAAGTCCGGTGAACACGCTGAGTGCAGTGCGCCGCGCTGCGTGGCCGCGCGCACCACGCCCCACTGACCGACCGCCCGCCGGAGGCTGTGTGGCCGCGCGCGCCACGCCCCACTGACCGATCGCCCCTGCCGGAGACTACGTGGCCGCGCGCGTCACGCCCCGCCGACCGACGGCCCCACCATAGCTGAGCGCCTGAACCAGACCGCCGCTCGGTCGGCGGCGCCAGTCGGCGTGCACGCACCGGCTTGCGAAAGGCGGACGCTAACATTCCGCTGATCATTCCGCTAGCATTCCGCTGATCATTCCACTGACAGCGCTCGACGCCGATGGACGGCGCCCCGCTCTGTAAAGCTCGTCGTCTTAACCTGCTACAGCGGCAACGCGTCCACCAAGTCACCGGAGCACCGCCGGGACGCTTGCCACCACGCACGAAACTCGCACGCAACGCGCTTGATTCACGATGCAAACCACAGGCAACTCCGCGGCGTCTCGCGCCCATTCACGCCAGATGCCACTGCACTCGTCCCTCGGCACCCCGAGCCTCCGTTCCCTCCTCCAGCCCACCCAAACGCGCGCGCTGTGACCACGCTCACCGGTCACGGGGTCGCACTCGGCGTTCTGGTCGCAGTCGCAGCTCTTGAGGCACATGAGGCCGTACTTGCCGCGCGGGCAGGACTCGGAGCAGAGCTGGCCGGCGAAGCCCGGCGCGCACGGACACCGTCCCGTCACGGCGTCGCAGGTGCCGTCGCCTGCCGGTCACGGCCGCCCGCCGGTCAGAACGGCGGCGGGCAGGCAGGCCGCCCCGCCGCGCCCGCCACCTGGCGGCGGCACAGCGCGTGCCCGGCAGTAGCGGGACGTGGCGTCCCGGTAGGGGACACAGGGCTCTTGGTCTCGCCCGCTGGGCGGGTCCAGACAGCGGGCGTTCAACGGTGGCAGGGTAGTGTGGTGTTGAGCAAGCCAGCCGTAAAATAGAGCTTGCTACCCGAGCTAGCCCACATACATTGTTCAGGCAGTAGATCAGGCAGCAAAACGGACAAAACGAGGACGAAACCGAACTGTACCCGCCACACCGCACACACGATAAAACCCTTAGGAAAACACGGAGGATGGACGTGTGCACGATACGAGTAAAGCCGTCACTCACTATACTAGAACGTAAAATGCTGCAAGCAGTAAGTACCACACTGGGTTAGCACTCAACAAACAAGGCACACGAAACTCACGCGTTACCTTCTTGTATCTGAATTAGAGGTATCGATTGTATTTAATTTGTTATCTTCAAAAACTTCCGAAGTCCGATTTGGACACTGGACGGACGGGGCAACAATTTTTGATTTTGTTTTTTGAGAGCCAATGTCACTTCAGTCGTGTAGCAAATTGGTATGCATCTCAACTTACTCAATGCTGCTCGTCCTCACAATGATTGATTCTGGGTCATGAGCAAGCAGTTGATATAGCACATTAGAAAATACTACTGTTAGAGTCATAAGATAACACGTTTATTCAACAAATGGTATCAACGGAAGGGGTATCGGTGTTTATTTCTTCAGCAGAGCCAGTGATACATATTACTTTCTCATTCGTGGATGCATGCACTTGGCTAGCTTTAAGCTTGGAAATGAAATAAATCAAAATGAATTGTTAATCGTGGATATTTTCCCCGAAAGCTTGTGCTACACATTTCTTACCCACAATTACGTTATTCCTTTCATTTTGTTCGAGTGAGGGAACGCACCGACGGGAGTACTGACTGGGGTTCCTGATTGTAGGCGAGTTGTTTGATATGGATACAAATTGGAAGTTATTAGACCTGCTTCTTTGACACTTTGCACAAACAGCTGATTCGTCCTTAGACTTTGGACAAGAGCTTCCAGAAAACGGTACCTCTGATGTGAATATGTTCTCGGTCGTTACACAGCGTGTACAGATAGCCACATTCACCGCCGTTAAATGCTACCACACAGCGGAGGCAATCGTGCTTAGCAGCCTCTGTGATGGATGCAATGGACTTGCTCAAGATCGTCAGATTACGGAGATAGTAAGGCCTGCACCACACCACACCACGCCACACAGACAAACGAAGAGCACCGCTTGCACCACTGTGGAACAGCGCCTAAAGCTGCGTAGTCCGGAGTTAGCGGTCGGGCACCACACCGAGACTCCTCCACCGCCTTCTGGACCATTGGACCTGGCACGCATGCACATGGATAGCCCCGGGCCGGCTCTGAAAGTGTGACCCCAGTACGCGAGGTCTGCTCGGAATGGAGGCGGCGGGGACAGCGGGCAGCGTGTACAAGACATTGGGCTTACCTGTCACTGCAGCCACATGAAAAGAGAACAAAGACAACATGTTAAAGAATACCTATGAAGTGACCCGTAACATGTGCTAGTCGATGCATACATCGATTCATGGAGCTGTATCAGTCTTTTCCAGACAAAATTCACAATAGCTATGAGCTTATGCAGCAAAAACAAGGATCGCTTCCCACGGCCGTTCATGGTACTTGGTACCATGGTACATGGTTCATGGTACTCTAGAATAGCTACAGCAGGACTGCAGTAGAGCCAGATATCCACAAGCGCTTCTAATAAAGCATTTCAGACCATAAATCAAGAAGCGTCCCACCGCTCAATGACAAAGCAGTCCGTAGCACCCAGCCGCAGCTGCTGTGACTTCACAGTCAGCAACGGACTTGCCCATAGCAGCCCATAAACCGGCCGACAAACCAATCTCAATTCCGACGCACGTCCCTACAGAAACGCCAAACATCGCACACCATGTCAGACGACGTCTGCACACACTGTACAGCAGCCACCAGCAGACCCCTCCGCCCCGCCGGTTTGAGGACAAACAAACTCCATCACTGCCCACTCCCGCGGCAACCTGGTACAGTACGTGCAGCTGCCGCACACACTTCCTCACACACACAGGTCGACCGTCCGTGTCCGCCGCCCGTCTCCTTACCCCGGCGGTGGCGGGGAGACACACTCACCGTGTGCACAGTCGGGGCAGGTCTGTAGGCACGCCAGACCGAACCGGCCATCCTCGCAGGGTACGGTGCAGTCGGAGCCCTTCCAGCCGGGCGCGCACGTGCACAGGCCCGACTTGGGGTCGCACGACGAGTGGTTCTTGCAGTGGCACACGTCCTTGCATTCTGGCCCGTAGCGGCCCTCCTGACACTGCGTCTCACACCTAACACCTGCGCGCACACACACGGTCAGCCAACATAAGGCTGACAGCAAGTCGGTCGGGCAGGTCGGGGCGGGGCGGGGCGGGGCGGGGCGGGGCGGGGCGGGGTGGATCGGATCGGATCGGACGAGACCGGATAGGACTGGATCGGATCGGATCGGATCGGATCGGATCGCGTTGAACCGGATTGGACCGGACCGAACTGGGCCGGATCACACTGGATCAGATTGGATCAGATCGGATCAGGCTAGGCCAGACCGGGCTGGGTCGGGTTGGATCGGGTCGGGTTAGGTCACGGAAAGCAAACAGACTTCTGCTGAGTACTGCCATACAACCCACGACACCACCGTGCCGACCGGCCACTCGGTTGAACCCACACTTTAAGACAGCACAGCTTCCTCACACCCGCGCCCCAGCCACGGAAGGCTGCTTCCGTACCTCGCCAGCCGGGCTTGCAGATACAGCGTCCGGTGACCGGGTCGCAGCCCTCGCTGTTCTCCTTGACACAGGAGCAGCGCAGCTTGCACCCGATGCCGGCGGTGAACTCGTCACACTTCTCCGTGCACAGTTCACCCTTGAAGCCGGCGGCGCAGACGCAGCTGCCTGCGTGGATACAGCGAGCACACACATGAGCCACTGGGAGGCGGACAGGTCGCGGCACCAGCTATGTTACGAACGTCTCGTTTCGCACTGCAGTGCCACAACAATGACCGTCAAGGAACCGCTGCCAGCCTTCATGAACCGCAACTTGTGTAGCGAATAAACGGCATGGCAGAACACGAAGCAAAGCCCTTACACCTGTCATCAAGCGAGAGGAAGGTGACGCGTTACCCGAGCGACCTGTCCTGCCACTCCCCATCCGAGCGGCAGGCAGTCCCCGGCCAGCCGGGCGCCTCTCGAGCGGGCTGAGCTCACCGTCGACAGGGTCGCAGGCGGCGCCGCCCTGGCACAGGCAGTTGCTTCTGCAGCCGAGCCCGTACTTGCCGGCCGGGCAGGGCGAGCTGCAGCTGAGGCCCGACCAGCCGGCCGTGCAGTTGCAGTGGCCGTCCTCGTGGCTGCAGGCGGCGCCGTTGGCGCAGTCGCAGGCCAGCCGGCAGCCGCGGCCGTACCATCCGGCCGGGCAGTGGGTGCCGCAGTCTTCGCCGATGTAGCCTGCGGCGGCCGCCGCCGGTCAGGGCTCGCGCGCCACGCCGCGGCGCAGGCGGGGGAGGCGGAGCGGCGCTGGTGGCGGCGGCGGGGGGAAGGGGGGAGGGATGACCCGCTCAGAAGGTAGGGTCCACTTGCTCTTGTTATAGGGGCGAAGGTCCGGCGCGCGTTCACAGACAATCGTGAACATTTTCAAAAGCAACATTGAAGTTGTACGTGCTTTCTAAAGGACATCACAGGCTAGATCTAACAGGCATCTGGCCATACTTGTTACCGACGTTAATTTGAAATTTGTCGCTCGGAACACATTTGCTCGCCGCTTTGTTCTCCACGAGAATGAAAGTCTATCTAATCTGGGTCTGAGCTCTTAAGCGGGCCATCTCGCAATGACAAGCACAGGCCACAAAGTTTTCCTTCTACGATAACCAAGTTATCACGTATCAGATCAGAGATCACGCAGCAAAGAAAAGAAAATACGGGAAAGTGTAGGTCTTTTCCCCGTTTCACACAGGACATGACATTGGCTGAGCACGCGCCCAGCCCCGCTCTCATTGGCGCGTCGGCGTCCCACGAGCCGCCACACGCGTGCGGTGATATGCGCTTTAGCGTTCACCAATAACTATACAATAGCACAATAACGGGTTGCCCGGTTAAACTTCCACTTCCCCGGCCCAACTCACCACGCGGCGATCAAACCCTTTTTTTCAAAATTCCTCCGTGGCGCGCCACCTGGCTACACGCCATCCCGCCGACACCTCTCCTGCTAACCGCCGGACTGCCCCTTACCTGCGCTGCACGTGCACGTGCCGTTGAACTGATCGCAGAAGGCGCCGTTCTTGCAGTTGCACAGGCCCTGGCAGCCATCGCCGAACCTGTAGTAGGCGCACGGCCGCACGCACAGACGGCCAGCCCAGCCCTGCTTGCACTTGCACTCGCCCGTCCAGGGGTGGCACCTGAAGGGAACGCAACAGTCCAGCCGGTCACCGAGCGGCCCTCTAGCGCAGTGACGCGCATACGCAGCTGCGCAGACCCGGTCCGCCGCGGCACGCTGCGTCGACGTGCGCCGCGCCGGGGTCAGGGACACAAAGACAATGGGACGGATCCAAGTCACCGCCAACGGCGAAAGAAGGGAAAGGCAGAGGCTCATCGAGAGAGATTGAGCCCCTTAAGACCATCAGAGATCCTGATGATTCGTAATCTGCGGCGCGTGCAGGTGTACACTCACAAGTGGGAGATAATCAAGCTTAGCACGTGGTAGGATTAGACACAACGCAGCAACAGTCCTACGAGGATTGCGTCACCAAGTTCTCGACAACAGCAGCAGACCAGAGCAAACCCGCGAGTAGTGGATATTTCGGTGCACCCTTACTAGTCACCAAACAACTGTCAATTCTAAAATCAGGGACAGACTCCCCCAACTCCGCGTGCCGTCGGGCTTCAGCCGGACCGACTCACTGTTCGGTGTTGTTGGGGTCGCACGTGCACACGCCCACGCAGTTTTGGCCGAAGCGGTCCGGTTCGCACACGCGGCGGCTGCAGTTGGCGCCCGTCCAGCCCGGCTCGCACTGACAACTGCCGTCCGCTATGTTGCACGTGGCGCCGTTGTCGCACGTGCAGTTGCCAGCGCAGTCGAGGCCCCATGTGCCTAGCGGACACTGCTCCTGACACTGGGGACAGGCGTGACGCATTTGACGGCGAACACCGATGTAGGAGAGGCGTTTGATCAGGGGTGCGGGCAGACTCGAGGCGATGGCTCGGGACGACCCGGAGAATAGCAAGTGGATACAACGGTGATTAGATGCGTTGTATATCGCAAAAAGTACGCAGTGTACCTCGAATATCATAACGTATGGGAACCGTGCGAACCAAAGCACCTGCCCACTTCACACCAGCGCCTTTCCCAGTTTGCCATCGCGTCATTCCAGACCGGACCTGAGCTCTTCGCCTGCCTACACTGCCTCCCCAGCCCGTACCTGAGCGCCTTCCCTGCCTACGCCGCCTCCCCAGCCGGTACATGAGCACCTTCCTTGTCTACACCGCCTCCCCAGCCCGTACATGAGCACCTCTTGCCTACACCGCCTCCCCAGCGCGACCCTGAGCTCCTCCCCTCCTGTCTACAGCGCCTCCCCAGCCCGACCCTGAGCGCCTTCCCCGCCCACACCGCCTCCCCAGCCCGTACATGAGCACCTCTTGCCTACACTGCCTCCCCAGCCCGACCCTGAGCGCCTCCCCTGTCTACAGCGCCTCCCCAGCCCGACCCTGAGCGCCTTCCCCGCCCACACCGCCCCCCCAGCCCGTACATGAGCACCTCTTGCCTACACCGCCTCCCCAGCCCGACCCTGAGCGCCTCCCCAGCCCGACCCTGAGCGCCTTCCCCGCCCACACCGCCTCCCCAGCCCGTTCATGAGCACCTCTTACCTACACCGCCTCCCCAGCCCGACCCTGAGCTCCTCCCCGGTCTACAGCGCCTCCCCAGCCGGTGCCTGAGCACCTTCCTTGCCTACACCGCCTCCCCAGCCCGACCCTGAGCGCCTTCCCTGTCTACAGCGCCTCCCCAGCCCGACCCTGGGCGCCTCCCCTGTCTATAGCGCCTCCCCAGCCCGACCCTGAGCGCCTCCCCTGCCTACACCGCCTCCCCAGCCGACCCTGAGCGCCTCCCCTGTCTACAGCGCCTCCCCAGCCCGCACCAACGTGCATCTGCAGTCCGTACCTGAGCCCCCCTGAAGCCGGCCGTGCACTCGCACACGCCCGTCACGTGGTTGCAGGTGGCCGAGTTGTAACAGGAGCAGCGGCGCTCGCAGTCCTGGCCCCAGGAGCCACGAACACATCGGTTGCCGCAGACGTCACCCTGTCAGTGCGCGAGGGGAAGGCCGTCATCAACGGGTGCCGGGCGACCCCGGACAGCCCGCGAAGGCGTGGGGTCACGCAGTCCGGCACACAATGGCTCGGAGGACGGCCTCAAGTCACCGGAGGTTCTCAGATCACGCCGGCCGGTGTTAGATGACGAGTGGTAGCGCCTGATGTCGGGGAACGGACGTCAGGTGCGGCAGGGCGGCATCTGATACCGCCACAAGACAGGCCCAGGCAGCCACAAGACAGGCCCCTGTGTGAGATGATGGCAGGAGTGGGTGTGGGGAAGGGGGGAGGGAGGGAGGGGGCGTAGACATGTCGATGACGAGCATCGCCGGTCAAATGGCGACTGAGAGGGGCGGACAGGCATCCTCTGACACAGGGGTCCCGGTGCACCAGGCAGCGCAGCACGGATGGTGCCGAAAAGCCCTCCATAACGGCCTTTTTCACACAAGCTCTGGATTTCAGAAAGCAGACTGCCACCACTCGCCGCGACCATGCCGCGAGAGGAGCTCCCCAAGCTCCCGAGGCGAACAGTCCCCGTGTTTTGCAAAAGGCGGCCACCGCGATGACGATGATGACAGAACAACGATCCAAACGGATGTGCGCGCAAGACAACAGCGCAAAGTTTGCAGACCCCCTCATTCCCCCTGTCGCATGCACAGACATGGGGGATAGGGGGGGAGGTACAAACGATGGAGTCACGAACGCCTCATGACAGTTCCGCCGAGGCGCCCGGGGACAGTCCCGCGAACACCCGTGGCGGCCACCACCGGACGCGCCGACCATCAGGCGAGCGTCCGGCGTCAGGCGTTTCGGCCCCCCTTCCGTCAGCAGCCCCCCCCCCCTTCCGTCGGCAGCCCCCTCTCCCCGCGGAAGACTCGCCTCCCATCCGGGCGTGCACATGCAGCTACCGTCCTCGGGGTTGCACGAGCCGTTGTTCTGGCACTGGCAGCGTTGGGTGCACTGGTCGCCGTGCGTGCCCGGCGGGCAGTGGTCCTGGCAGAGCGGGCCCGTCCAGCCGGCCAGGCAGTTGCACGCGCCGGAGGCGGCGTCGCAGCGGCCGCCGTTGGCGCACTGGCACGGCTCGGCGCACCCCAGGCCGTACGTGTTGGCCGGGCATGATTCCTGGCATCGGTCGCCGCGCCAGCCGGGCGCACACGAGCACGCGCCGCTCAGTGGGTCGCAGCTGGCGCCGTTCAGGCAGGCGCACTCGTTCACACAGCCACGACCCCACTTGCCGGCCGGACACGCTGGAACAGAGCGGGTTGTCAGAGGGGATGGGGTCGGCGGGGGCGCCGGGGGCGCCGGCCGGCACCAATCGCCCAAATCAATGACAGCGGCGCGAGCGACACGGCCAGCGTCGCCGCACGCGCCGCTGACTCACGCTCGGGGCAGTCGGCGACCCCGACTGACATCCGTGACGGGGTAAGAAAAAATAGTCCCGTCACGTGTAACGGCATCAACTGAGGGAGGTCCGTGACCGGGTCAGAGTGCAGCGACCACACGTGGGCCCCGATGGCCGCCCGCCCGCTACAGAGCATCTACGACGTGCCATGGGGTCGCCGCATGCCGCGGACGACTCGTGCGTCGCGCCAGGACGCCGCGCGACGCCGGCCGAGCGCCCGGCACGACCACGCCGCGCGATAGATAAACAGAGCCGGCGACCAAGGCTCTCGCCGCGCTGCACACTGACAGCGGACAAACGCAACCACTGCGAAGCACGGGCGGCAAAAACGCCGCATGCCAGGCCGCGGGCGTTGCAAAACCGGGGCTCGTGGACGACGACAGAGGACGCGAGCCGCCCCCGCAAGGTCGGAGAGGTCCGGGTTCCGCCGCGGCAACATGAGACCCAAACGACATACGGGTGGCGCCGCTCGGCCCGGCCGGCCTCAGGTGCTCACCGTAACGCGAGCCGTCCGTCACGGGCTCCAGGTGCCCGCGGCGTCACCTGCGACGCCGCGGGCAGAGCCGTGACCGGACCGGGCGCAGGCCCTCGACGGCGCGTCGGGCGGAGTGACTTGTGGGGCGCTCGACGCCCCGTGTTATGCGCAGCTATTCGTTTCTTCAATGAATATCATTTCTTTTGACGCCAGTGACTGAATCCATGCCAGATCAACGGTGTCGAGGACGCTCGCACCGGTTGTAGTGATAAGCAAGCAGACGGCCGTGTACCGTGTACGAAATTCAGTTCCGGACCATTTGTTCATCCTGTCGATGAGAGCATGCAGAAGACTCTTTTTGGTTTCCGAGTGGTTACTTACCTAACTTGCAAACTGTTTCTCAGAGAGCGACAACGGTTATTATCTTCCTAACATCCAGGGTGCTGCTTTGTACACTTGACGGGGCACCAGGCCCCCCATTAATTTCGTGATTTAACGTTACGACTAGGGCTAGTCGTGGGAAGAATACCTTCAAACAGCCCGAAGTCAATTTTTTCACTCATTCTTTGGGAGCTTTGTCATGTATATACATATCCATTGGGGAGCTTCCGCGTTAATGCGGATCCGCGAAATCAAAATGGCGTCGCAAAAGCCGACATGTTTTGTGTTATGCAACTTGTTTAAATTCGTACCACCACAATGAGGTCCCACCGAAAGAGTTTCCTGCCCGCCACCAGGGTCTCTTTAATACCCCTTGTGTGTTTCCGCAAATACACAGATAACCAGTTTGCAGTGGGTCACAAGTTCTAAAAGCGGTACATGCCAGTGGAACTAAAACGCAGGATACAAGCAGACACACAACAAACACAAGCGCTGACACGGTCGTGAATAATGAGAACACACGTCTGACCCAGGCCCGTCCTCGGTGACATGAGGATTCCGCATTAGCCACATTCTGTGCTCAGCCCTTCATGGCCAGCTGGCGGGGCATGGGGAGGGTGCACACGTCATTAGATATATCATTTTCAGAGGAAATGTAAACAGACATGGCGGCCCCATGATAAATCTGAACCTTAGATTTCTGCGCGCACGGCCTGGCCCTTCACATCCTTCTTCTCAACCCTTCGTTCATGCCGCCGTCCAAAGGTGAAACCCCATATGTCCATTTTTGCACACTTGTTTGTGTGAGTGTTTGCTGTCGCTTGATTTGTCTTCTCAAACTGAATTCAATTAGCCAAATCATCATTTGACATTTTCACAAACTTCTAGACCTTTCTTAAGCTAAGAGCTTGTGACATTTTCCACGAATGGTATAAATGACCAAATTCAGTCAAAGAACATCAATCAGATGGCACCGAAAACGCAAAATGCCCGAGAACAAACACATGAGGTTCAGCCTTTGGACAGCAGCACGAACGGCTGAATGCAAAATGGAGCTGACGCCATCAGTCCCAGCTGATCTGCTCGGTACAGTAATGGCATAGTTACTAAACGAACGCGATCAACAAGATAAGCTGAGGTGAAAAGGCAAGAAGCCAATGGCTAAATGCCGCCCCACTCTCGCAAGACACCAGTTTCTTGGAGGCAATTTACAAGGCTTCCGGCGTTTCTATGGCGCATCACAGACGCGTAGGTAACAATGTTTGCGGTGCCAGCTGGTTTTGGGCGAAGGCAGTGAAAAACATATCGGTCGCCAATGACTAATGGCGGTCGGTCTAATGACTAATCGGTCCCCAATGACAGAACGGCACCGGTAACCCAGTGAGAATACTAATCTGCAGTTTTTGCCAAAGTCGCATCTGCAATTTGCGTAGCTAAGAGTGCAACCTTATCGCATATTTGGCGTGAAACTCTTTCAGGGATGGTGTTTCATTAACAGCATGAGCGAACACGGTGCATAATCCGGTTCGGTTTGGCTGCGTAGTAGGAGACAAGTCCGAGACCACGGTTTGCCGTCACACACCACATGCATGTGATGCAACCAAGCACTGGTAACACGCGCTCGAGTAGGGGGGGGGGGGCAAATTGACCACCGAAGGTTTTTCCGAACGGTTTCCGAACGGCGCGGCGTAGCCACGCAAAATGTTAATCAGCTATAGACAATTGAACAACGGATCCTTTGATATTAAACATTTAGATGTACCTTGTAAGGTCGCTGATATATGGCAGGTCAAAGTCAGGCCACGGTTTGAGCGAAGTCAATTTCCAGGGAATTGCTCAATCTGATGCAACAACGGAGTATTAGACGAAGCCATAGATCTCTGAGATGCTTTCTTAGCCAACACAAATATTGAATGAGCAAATTATATTCACCTTAGGTCAGGCATGAAGGTCAGGCCACGGTCAAGACCAACCTCTTTTATTACTCTAGGACTTGCTGTATGGGATAGTTTCTGATGTTCGTTTCAAACTTATTGACAGCAAGAACCACATCATACATCTTCCATAGACTTCTTAGAGGTCAGAATAGGTCATTGACCTAGAATGAACCAGGTCAACATTTTGTTTTTAGAAACATGCTGCCTAGCGTAATCTTTGTCGCTTATTCAAATGCAAAACTCAGAGCAGTCTTGGATGCCTTTGGTCACCATGATCTTCAAAAGGTCAAACAAAGTCACTGACCCCGAATGAGCGTGCGACCTTTTGCTTAGAAACAGTTATTTAGGTTCTGGAGGCACTTTGAAACCAACCTAAAATTTGACCATGTTTGACCTTATTTTACCCGAAAGTAATGACCTAGGAATCTCAAACTTCTGCCTAAATGAGCTAACGTACAGGTCAATATATCCTGTAAATTTGGTGTCTCTAGCTCTCTTAGTTCCCGAAATCTCAGGAGGTCAAATTGACCCCCCCCCCCCCTCCCCACTCGAGCGAAGGGTATCTAGCCGGCCACCCAGGCGTGTATCAATTTCCGCAGTCCAGACTTCAGAGAAAACAAGGCAAAGGGCGACATCGATTGGTCATTTTATCTGACGCAGTGAGTAGTGATGAGCCTGCTCTCGAGGCGGCTGCGGTCAGCAGCTCCCTCTGATCGGGCTGGCGAGGCGCAGCGGTCTGGGCCGGCGCACCGCAGCGGAAGACTGGAGCCGACCTCCGCGCGGCCCAGATGGGGCCGGCCCAATCATCGCGTGACTCGCGGAAATGCCCCCGGGGGCCAGCGCCGCCCAGCCGGCCGGTCGATACTACACTACGCCAGCTGCCTGCGGCCGCGCCGGGCCGGGCCGGGCCGGGCCGGGCCGGGCCGGGTCGGGTCGGGGGGGGGAGGGGGGGGCGGGTGTGAGAGGCGCTGGGTCACGCGGCTCAATGTCCGGGACATCCCCAGTCGGCGAGCCGTCGTCTAGAGATAAGGGCGGCAAAAGAGGAGGGGGAGCGATGGCACTATCCACTGACTGTGCGGCGTCCGTGCCATCCCGGAGCCCGGCTAGTCAGCGCACACCGGCCTGGCGCTGACAGAGTACGACGGACCCAACCTCAGGCGCTTGTCTGTCGCCTACCGAAAACGTCAACTGGTCGTATAAACACGGTCAGTTTTCACCTCGGTCGGAACCCACAACACGCAAATTGCTAGCTTTACCTCCGAGACGGATTATCCAGGAAATGTTGCCGGCTCGCAACTGGCACCACGGTTTTTCCGCTGTTAGATTGTGGTTGTATCGTTCAGAAACGAAGACTCGCTGCCATTTCCAGCCGTGAGCCAGCCAGCCGCCAACGCAAACAATCCGGGCTCGAGCGCGCTGAAGCGCCCATCGGACTTGAGAGAAAGCATGGACACACCTGCTGAATCAAGCTTCCGCATCACTTGTAACCCTGACGCCCGTAATGCTCTTGGACAACATAACCATCCGACGTTGCTAACAGGTCCGGGCGATTTGCCTCAGCGGTCAGCTAGTCATCTTTCGGGTCCTACACGGAGAGTGGAGGACCCGTGCCTCGTCCGACCCGCGGCGGAGCCCGGCAGGCTCGTGGTGCGCCGGCGCCTACTCACAGAGCTCGCAGGTGGGGCCGCCGTAGCCAGACTCGCAGACGCACGTGTTGGGCTCGGCGCAGCGGCCGTGCAGGCACTCGGGCGAGCAGACCGCGTGGCAACGGTTGCCAGACTCAGTGTAGCCCTTGCAGCACAGTTCCACCGTCCGCGTCTTGACCTTGGCCTGCGGGTCAGACAGCCGGCAGTGAGCGGCGGTGCCGGGCGCGCTATCGCCACAGCCGGACCGGACCGGCAGACTGGATCACGTCGCCGGACCGGCAGACTGGATCACGTCGCCGGACCGGCAGACTGGACCGTCATGTCGCTGAGCGGTAGACAGTGAGTGACCGGCCGCGGCGGCGACCGTAGGGCGGCACGACCACGAGTGCGTTGGATCTGAAAACGAGATACCGGCTTTCTTTTTCGGCAGCCCTTCTCATTGTATAACACAAGTCGTGCAAAACCCCACCAAAAGGGATGTGGAGACCTTCGGAGGGATGTAGACGTTCAAAACATCCTTTCTTGTTCTCGAGCGAAAAGAGGTGAATATATCATGGGACCGTAAAGATTGATCATGCTTCTCCAAAAAAGTCGAGGAGGAGAAAGGCACTTCCATATTTTGTCACAACTATCCGTGCAAATATCAAGTTTGGTTTTCCCATGCTAGCACATTTCCGTCAATTATTATCCTGCATTTAAGGAAGACTTTGTAAATATCATGCACGATCTCTGCCTGACCTGACTCATGGCGACAACACTCGTTGAAACAGAGAAAGCATGACAACGTCACACTCATGCTGACTGGCTGTATTAATTTAAGCCCATTGCTTTCCACCATTGTCCGGCCTCGTATACTGCCAGATCCGTTCGACCTTGGAGGTTTTCCTGTCATGCTTCAACAGATCACCAACAGCAGGCCGGCGTCCCTGGCCGGTCACACGCTGCACCGCAAGTTTTGCTCATCTAACGGCGTGCAGATCACCCTTACTTCTGTCAGCAAGCGAAGAAAACACGGCGCAGAAATAGAACCGATAACGTGCTAGGCCTGAACACGACACTTATCTGAGGCACACCTGCTAGTGATAGCATCCACCAAAACAAGTCCCTCTCGTCATTTGCGTAGCGTCGTTACATTTGTCCCGAGGCTTGGGTCGTGACGTTAGAACACACAGCTGCGTCGATGGGACAGCAGCTGCAGCGTGCAGGGATGGGTGGACCACATCTCCCACCAGCGAGTAGACCACTACCTGCTGCGCGTAGCGTGTAACGATGATCGCGTGTGTGTGGAGCAGTGTGTGACTTTGATCGTGCCTAGATGCTCCTTGATTCAGGCACGTAGCGCTTTTATGCCAAACTCCTTCTATTGTGATAATCTATGCATCACATATGCAGTGGCCCTTCAGCCAATCAGACAACGTACACAATCACATTTGCTTGCAGCACCGCCCGCAAACAATGGCAAGCTGGCGCCGTCACACAGCCAATAGCATGCTGGCGCCGTCACAGCGCTGTCACACAGCCAATGGCATGCTGGCGCCGTCACACAGCCAATGCACCAGCCGTCTAGATGCTATTTCTAGCCTCCCACACACCGCACCTGTTACAAAGCCTCGGCACCGCCTCAGCGCGATATATTCACCGCAGAGGCAAAGCCATACATAAGGCATCCCGCCGCCTCCACCCGTAGCGTGCCGACGGCACTGAGGTACGCCCCTACGCGGCTCGGCAGCAGGCGCTATGCCTCCTCGTGCGGCATGAGCGCAACGAAAGCGAGGTGACATGACGTGACGTGACATCATAAGACATGACGTGACGTCAGTCCGCTCAAAGACAACACAAACGGACGCGCGCCTGACGGACCTGTCCGCCGCGCGATCCATGCACGAACGGCGGCCGGATCTGATGCCGCGACGCGCATCAGGCGGCCATGCAAAGGAAGCGGACGTCACCATATCAGCCTTCGGCGGCGGAACCCCGGAGGCCACCTCGCGGGGCGGAGGGGCCCGCCGGAGCCCGCCACGGGAGCTGCGGACGGACGCCCGTGGCCCGGTGCAGCGCTCGCTGGCCGGCGGCGGCGGCGGCGGGTAGGCGGCTGCGCCTCGGAACAGATGGCCACTCCCACACTCAGCTGACGTCAGTCGAGCGGGAGAATTCACGCCCGCCCTGCGTCTGATCCCGGTCTCGGTCCCGGTCTCGGTCCCGGTCCCGGTCTCGGTCTCGGTCTCGGCCTCGGTCTCGGTCTCGGTCCTGGTTCCGGTTTCGGTCTCGGTCACAGTCCCAGTCCCAGTCCCAGTCCCAGTCCCAGTCTCAGTCTCAGTCTCAGTCTCAGTCTCAGTCCCAGTCCCAGTCCCAGTCCCAGTCCCAGTCCCAGTCCCAGTCCCAGTCCCAGTCTCAGCTCGCGTCTCCGTTTCGGTTTCGGTTTCGGTTTCGGCCCTCGCACCGGGCAGAAGTGCCGGAGCACAGCAGCCGGCCTGCCTCCGTCCGCCGCTCGCTCGTCGGCTGACGTCAGCGGAGAAGCGCGCCCGGCCTCCCGCCGAGCCCCGCTGCGCTGCTGACGTGCGTTCCCGTCCCGTACCGTGGCGGAGGCGCGAGAGCGCGCTGTCGTGCCGTCTCGCAGATGCAGACGCCAGCTGTCCAACAGACAACTCCCACCATGACAATGATGCATAACAAAGCCAGTCGTCACGCACCGAAAAGTAATCGTGACTTCGCACGTGTCTGTGTATGTATGTGTGTGTGTGTGTGTGTGTCAAAGGGGCGTCCGTCGTGAAAACTTTCGCCATTTCCCCTCCGCCGTCGGCGGGTGAAAGTTAACTCTGCACTTCAGCCCTCCCCAGCGACAACCACCTGAGTTCTTCGCTCTGCTCTGAAGTACCGCGTGAGTCAACTGGCAGCGGAAAACTTTGCCAGCCAGTGAAGACATAAAAATAAAACAGACAACCCCGCTCCACCTGTCGCCGTGGCGCCACCTCCCGAGGCGAAGTGGCACCAAAATGTCTACAGCGGATCACGAGTGACCTCGATGCCCCTGGGGGATGAAGTAACCCAGCGGCTGCTCATACGAGTGAGCTCCAACCGGAATCCGAGCGTCATCGGGAAGCACAAGCCTCTGACTGGACGACCAGCGCTGGATGCTGCAATCTAGCCCCCGTCTAGCAACAGCGAGCGGGCGCCAGCCTCCTCGGACTGCGAACCGCCCGGCACAGTTCTCTAAAAACTGAAATGATCACTTGTGCGCGCTCTCTCCAATCCATCGGCGGCGCGTGGGATACTTGCGGCCTTGCCTCCAATCATAGCCTCGGGCGCTGGGTATCGACGAGCGCCTTGCAGTCATCCAGCCCACGCAGATCAACTGAAACATCCCGGTGTTTAACCCAATTGACACTTCAGTCGAACAATCGCTGCGGTATGACGCAGCACAACAGTCATGTTCCCAGTAGCATTTGCACCAGACTTAAACGCCACCAGATCGCTGACAAGTGCCGTCTTCTCGAGTCCCCCGCAGGGCGTCAGCGGCATTTGGCGGGGCCCGTAGCTCTGACCCCGTCGCAGCCAGCACCGCATCTCCACAAAGGCCGGCAGGCGCACAAAGACCCCGATTGCGGCACCCGCTCCGGCTCGCACGGCCGGACGGACGCCACGCGCCGGCCGCCCGCACCGCACTCTCGGCTGAGGTCAGCCGGCGGGCCTGGCGGCCCCGAGCACGTCAGGGCCGGCCCGCCGCCGGCAGACGGATGTTTACGAGAGCCGGTGGTCCAGCCCCGAGTCCGACCGAGCTCGGCCTGACTGACGCGCTCCAGGCCCGGCCAGCACCGCTCTAGGCCCGGCAATGCCGCTCCAGGCCCGGCCAGCACCGCTCTAAGCCCGGCAATGCCGCTCCAGGCCTGGCCAGCACCGCTCCAGGCCCGGCAGAGACGCGACGAGGCGGGCTCCACGGCTGCGCCGCTCGCTCCGGTCTAGTGTTCCCGACTGTCCCGGGGTCTGGCTTCGGACTCATGAGTGGAGCCGGCAAGGTTGTGCGCGCTTGCTACGTTTTGTGGCGTATTCAAAACAGTCCGTGTTATGGGATGAGTACCTCTTCTTACTGAGTACCACGTGCGCCACATGACGAGCACCGCATGTACCATGTGTGCCACATGTACCACGTGATGAGTTCCACGCATGTCTCTCCACGTGGGTTGTACCGAGTATGATGAGCACGAACTCTCAGTCGGTCTTGTACTGACTAGAGCCGGGACATGTCATACATTAAGCAAACATTTACGTCATGCGTGAGTTGGCTCACAAATTCGTCATGGGTTTAGTGGCCCAGCGTTGTTGACATTCGTTCCCTCGCATGCATCACTATTCAACTTACGCCAAGTCTCCCTAGTTTTCCATGAATCGCTGGCTGAGCAAGTCCCAAGGTCGCGAAATGAAGGCTTACCACCAGCACAAGCCCTCAGTCGACCTTGTACCAAAACACTCAAAATATAGCTGGATTATTTCCATACTTCCCATGCCCCATGCATTCCCACGTGCACCGCATGCTGGGACTGCGAACGCCGCAGTCGGCGATGGTAGGGGCGGGCGGCGGGCCGTCGAGCCGGCGCCGGGGCGGAACGGTGCCCCGGGCGTGGCGCGCGCTGGCCGCCGGGCCGGGCGCGGCCGCCGGCGGCGCTGCTGCCCGCTGTGTAAACAGCGCGGCCACCCGGCCCGGGCCTCAGCGCGCGTGACGTCACCGTCCACAGCGCCGCCCCAAAGAACTGTCAGTCACCACGGCACGGGCAGCCGACGGCGGTGGAGCGTCGCGCTCCCTCGCGCCGTGTCATGTCGCCGCACTAACAGCGGAACGCGGTGAGATCCGGCGGCGCCGCGGCCGACCGGACGCATACGGGGTTGTCGTGACCCGGGCGCCGTCGACCGACCCAGTACGTTGCAAAACCAGGCACCGAACCAGCCGGGCGCCAGCGACTGAGCCGCCCCGCCCCCTCCGCCCCCGCCAGACTGGTCGCTCGCTCGGTTCGGTGGCCATCGTGCCGGTCGAATCGAACCGCAACGGAGGGCAGGACGTCAGTCAGGAGCGTGCGTCGGGCCGCCGCAGCCGGGAGAGCCGCAGCCTCGCGGCGCAAGGCCGCGCCGCGCTTCTTTGTGGCGTGCCACCGCGGCGCAGTGTAAATGTTTTCGCTTGTCAGCTCAAGCGAAACTAAAATCGGGCGTGATTCAGTGGAAAATTCGCTGGAAATATAGCGAGATTATGAACTTTTGACAAGCGTGTGTGACCGCGACGCGGACAGTGATTCACAGCATAACCGAAAGTGCATGCAGCGACAAAGCAGATCCACATTCTCGTGGAGCTTAAGGATGGAAGACGCGAGGTCAGGCTCAAAAGCTCGAGCGCGGTCTCCGAGAAGCATGAAATACGCATCCGACCTATACGTCACACATGTGGCAGCCAGGTGGCCCGAAGACGTGCACAAGTGTAGACCGTCCCACCAGGGCAAGTGCAGCCCTCTCTATCACCGCGCCTGACTCCGCCACTGCCGGCACGCCAGGTCCGGCTTTCCCGTTCGCTGCCGGCCCGTTTTTGGTTGCGTCAGGCCTGCGAAGCGTCTCGCGACCTCGCCACGCCGGTGCACCAGACACCGATCACCGAACACCAGACACCCTTCTACCGAGGCCGCACATCCACAAAGTACACATATCATTTCAGTCATTTCCCGGATATGGTGCCATCGATGGTACACAGCCCGTAGTTTGCAACCAATAGCAGTAGCGCAGCCCGCCACCAACAGCAGTGCAAAGAAGTCTCGTCACTAGTTCTCAGAGCATATGTACAAATATGTTGCTTCGTATCTTAACCTTAAGTACCTTACCTTAACGCCGTAAGAACTCAGTGGCATCGCATGGGCCAGCTCCGGCACACGCTTCGAGAGCACCGTACAAGCCTGTCATCCCCCGACGTGGCACGTGGGAGCCCTGCACCCCCGCCCGGGAGGAGGAGTAATCAGGAGTAATCAGAGACGTCCTCACCGGCCCCGGCCGAGGCCAATCAACCAATCGAGGCCCTCGGCGGGTAGCCGGCAAGGCGGAGCAGCTCGTTAGCTGAGCAAGGCACGGTCGATTGTAAGAGGAGCCTCCGACACAGACTGAGGCGGTCGGCCGCATCAAGCTGAGGCGTCTGTGCGGTGCAGCGCTGCCCCGAATAAATGAGGCTAATCAAGACATACACTGACTTTCACTGGCTATTATTTACGTAGCCTGAAAAAGCTTTTACCTTGGTAAATATACTTTCATTAACAGCTAACAAAGGCGAGGCGTAACCAACAGCGAGTGGAAAGCCAGATAGAACGCAATGCAGCACCCACGCGCATGCATCGCAGGCAGAATACCAAGAAAAGATGCAACATCGGACTGCAAGCCTTTAAAAATACTGCCACAACAATTTTGCAACAATAAACATCTCCCAGCAAACAGTCGAACAAGGAGTCGCCCGTGACTCGTAAACCGTCACTTAAATTGTGGCCTTCCTTGACCGCTCACGATAAGCTTGGCTGGCACACAATACCTTCAAAAGCCCCGTGGAAAGAAGCCCCGAAACCTTTCGTTTCACGTGCGAGAGGGTACCATCGGGATCACTGAAAACTCAAATGCATTATTTTGGCCCTAAAAGTTGCGTACAACGCTCACACATACTTACTTTCCTTGTCTTGCCAGATGGCATGACAGCCTCTTCCCTAATTGTTATGGCACTTCGTCATTGCTGATATTGCGGGCAGGATGGCAACAGCAAGGAGCAACCGTACATCTTCCACGAAGGTAAAATAGCAAGCATCACCATACTGTCTTTGAGAACTAACATCCGGGATCGAAATCCGCTTCGTTATTCAAGCCACGCCACACGGACACAGATCGCCATGTAGATGGACTGAGGCAAGGATCAAGACGAAAGAAAACGTTTTGTAGGCTTGCATTACCTCAAACAAGCGGGAAATTTCCAAAGCTTCTTTCCACCACAGAAAAATCTGGTATGCCAGAAGGCTTGCCGGTTGGTACTTCCATCCGATTATGTACACTTCATGAACTTTATGAACACTTTATGTACACTTTATGTACTTTATGTACACCTCCATTGTGAAAGTACCACATGGCAGCGCTCCCCTTCCGGCAGCGTCCACAGCATTACAGACCAAGATAAAAACATTACAGACCAAGATAAAGCACAACAGCGAGAGGGCTTTGCTTCTCCGAGATTCATTACGGTTGTAAAACCGCTTTTCAGAGCCATGTTTTGGTCGTCTTAGACATAACGAAATTGGAGGGCTTTTTAGAAGGCCTGATCTCTGAGCGGGAGAGTTCATATAGTGACTTAGCGTTTTGATCAAACTCTTGCTGGTCTGTTGGTTGACGCCTGTAGAAAATGCATGTAGGAAGGTTTCCAGCCGGACGTAAGCTACACTTGACAGATGGGGGTTCCTGGCCGGAGTTAATTGTTCCACATTCGACCTTTATCTTGAATAACAGCCAAACACAACAAAACAAAAGCAATGCCGCCCTGCACCGAGTCAATGCAGAAGCCAAGCAGCAAGCCACTACCAAGTCATAACGAGGTAGTAAGTCACCAATCACTGCACCCTTCCTCACAACTGTTAAAAGAGCACCGAGCCACACTGTGATCCAATGTCTTTCGCGGGCTGCTTCGTAGCCATTCCACGTTGGGATACTCGTCGTTAGCAGGACACTGCGAGCTACCGCACCATCATCGCCGGTGTGACTCACCTCCGTTTTGTATTTGGTCGTGTAGGCCGTCTTGTACTTCGTGCAGAAAGGCGGCAGGCCCAGGCACCAGGTGACGGTCCGGACCCGGTACGGCGCCAGGTACGATGTACGGATCGCCTTCGTGTACCTGCAACACCGCGCACGCAGCGGGTGACATCCGGGTGACACCAGGGTGACATCCGGGCCGGACCCCGGGGTTCTCCCGTGCTGCGGACGGTCGGGGGCCGGCCGGGCCGGGCCGGGCCCCCGGCCAGATAACGGCTTATTGACCGGGCGCGCGGCGGCGGAGGGCGCGCGCACGCCAAACAAGCGGCCCGGCGCCGGCCGACTAGCCGCGGCCTGGGCCCCAGGTACGCAGCCAGGCGGCACGCGGCCGCGAAGGGGGGGGGGGGGCAGGCGACTAGGGCCAGCGGACATGGCTACAGCAAGTACGGACGAGAAGTGCAGGTCATGGGCAGATTTAGGTTGTTCAGGTTGTTTGGATTTGAGTAATTTCGGCCAGTCATAACCATTCCAGGGCTATGGCACGAAAAAGAGTGGATAAAAATAAGGCACACCTTCACGCACTTGCGAATCAATCCCAACCTCATTTGAGGATCTTGGGGATCAGCATAAGCCCGCACAGGGATCCCAAGCGGGGTATGTGCTGGGCGCTCGGACGCCCCCCCCCCCCCCCCCCCCCCCCCCCCCCGACAGGAGCACTTCCACCCTCTCATGGCTAGTGTGTATAGCCTGCCTGGAATAAACGGGGTGTCGTGAGGACACAGGACACAGCGAACATGAGGATAAATGGGAGAACGTGCGCAGGGACGGACAGCTCTTAGCATAGCTGTTTAGGTGGTCTTGGGACAGCCATCGCCTTCCACTTGCATTCCGGCGTCGGTTGAGGAGACGACCTGGCCGCCCCAGCGCGACAGCTTCGGAGACGACCAGGCCGCCCCAGCGCGGCTGCCTCGGAGACGACCAGGCCACCCCAGCGCGACTGCTTCGGAGACGACCAGGCCGCCCCAGCGCGACTGCTTCGGAGACGACCGGGCCGCCCCAGCGTGACTGCTTCGGAGACGACCAGGCCGCCCCAGCACGACTGCTTCGGAGACGGCCAGGCCGCCCCAGCGAGGCTGCTTCGGAGACGAACAGGCCGCCCCAGCACGACTGCTTCGGAGACGACCGGGCCGCCCCAGCGTGACTGCTTCGGAGACGACCTGGCCGCCCCAGCGCGACAGCTTCGGAGACGACCAGGCCGCCCCAGCGAGGCTGCTTCGGAGACGACCAGGCCACCCCAGCGCGACTGCTTCGGAGACGACCAGGCCGCCCCAGCGCGACTGCTTCGGAGACGACCGGGCCGCCCCAGCGTGACTGCTTCGGAGACGACCAGGCCGCCCCAGCACGACTGCTTCGGAGACGGCCAGGCCGCCCCAGCGCGACTGCTTCGGAGACGACCAGGCCGCCCCAGCACGACTGCTTCGGAGACGACCGGGCCGCCCCAGCGCGACTGCTTCGGAGACGACCAGGCCGCCCCAGCACGACTGCTTCGGAGACGACCGGGCCGCCCCAGCGCGACTGCTTCGGAGACGACCTGGCCGCCCCAGCGCGACTGCTTCGGAGACGACCGGGCCGCCCCAGCCGGGAGGGTAGCCGAAGCCAGGCGGTGCGTCTGTACGTCTTCTTCGCGTGATACTGACAGACGCTGGGTGTTGAGACAGATACGCAGACGCGGCACCAGCACGAAACTTCGTAAAATGGCTCCAAACATTTGGCCCGTTTTTTCCTCGAAGTTGAGGGGATGGAAACCCCTCTAAATCAAAGGGGAGTACAGCCCCGATCGGCGCGCAGTACGGATTTATTTTCCTGACATCCTGTGAAAGGTTGCCTGCGCGTAACAGGAATGGCTAGATACCATTAACCGCAATAGGGTAAACGGGTTACAAAGCAAAGAAAAACGCGCGCACACGCACGCATGCGTTAGCGCGCACAAACATAGCGCCCCATGCAAACAGAGCGAGGAACACACGGCTGAGAAGTTCCAGGCCAGCGTCTGGAACCTTTCACCGACGTACTGAGTGGTGCGACAACTGGGCATTACCCGGGGACTGGGGAATTTACTCGGTTGCAAATATGGCGCAGAGCCTACACGAACACTAAGTGCAGTGCCAGGCAAGAGGGTTTGCCAGTACCACAACCGCACCCGACCACGACCATACCACAATGATATGAGGTCATCTATGACGTAGTTCTATGCGATTACGACCATCGCATGCACAGATGCTTAAAGTGGCTAGACAAACGCAGTCAACCGCTGTTGTCGGTACTCTAGGTTCACTGATGCCACTCAGTTTAGCCAGCTGACGCGTCACACTTTCGGGGCCATTCTGCATGTGCCGGTTCAGTTGCTAATTGAACGCCAAAAACCAGGGAAGTCTATGTTACGAAAAGAGGGAGTGTAAAGATTTCTTCGCCACATCCTGGGAACTCAGATGTTCGATTTCGTGGAAAAATTCCACTGATATCTTTGTCTACTAGGGTACATAAAACATAAGCCAGACTTGCTTTGGTTTTATTCACCTCGGCGAAATCATATATTCCATGTTCATGGACTGTGACCAACTCGCTTTTGTTGTAAACGGCAAGTCAGTTCCGACCTTTAAACAGATTTTGCGCACCAGAACGGTGTCCTGATTTTGCTTTTCCTAGAACGACCGATCTTTCATTACAAGAATTAGCTTTTTCAACGTCAGCTTATCCAGAACGACTGAAATATTACGATCCTTGCGCTTTGACTTCAGTCGAAACGCTATGAATCAACGCCTGGTCCCATGAGGGGACCAATCCCTCGTACTCGCTTTCCATCGTAGCTGGGTTGAAGACAGAACATCACAAAAGGCGTGATGAGATGGCGAAATTGAAGAGAAATGAAGAAAAAAATGAGATGGCGAAGATTCTCCCCCCGGCGAAAGGAGAGAAACCGCATGAGTGAGAAGAGTGTGTCCCAACTTTCAACCCACTTACAAACCACGTATGCGTAGGTTATCTTTTTGAAGGTATTGTGCTTACTTCAAAAAATTTCATGGCTAAGTGGTATATTTCTGCGCGAGATTTCTCCGATCATTCAGTTTTCTTTTTATGATAAGAACTTACCATTTACAGCTCTAATAATTCTGCAAAGTTTCAACTTTAGTATGGTTCCAGACGGACAGAACAAACAAGCGAAATGCACTTTTGACTATGGTGGTGTTTCAGTCAAGAACTCTTACGTCTAAAAACGTGCAAAAAGGCTTAAGCGTAATTGTTCGAGCCTTCCTGGGACTAAAAAAGGTTTTTGGAATTATTTGTAGCCACCCATTCGGACAAAAATTTACCGAAAATACTTTTACAGATCCGATTCCATTGAAAGGAATGTTTACCACAACGGATACCAAAATCCGAGTGGACGAATATGACTCGTCGAGCACAGGGAACGTTAAAAATGACGCCTGAGGGAAAAAAGACATTAGATCACTTCCACAAAACGCATATCCACCACCTCATACATAACCGTATGCACCATGCTAAACATGGCTTTGGCCACCTCAGTTTAAGCCACGTGGAAAGGCTGCTTCGAGATGCTTCTCACAGCCTGTGCATAACAGTCATGGCCACATGACGCTGAACATATCGTCATTGATAGTAACTAGCATTGCATAAAATGAACTCTGCCGTGGCGGCAGGCCTGGAGCGGGTGGTGCCCGGTGGTGGGCTGGGCCGACATCCTGTCCATTGAACGCTGTCGGCCGGGGCACGTCGCCGTGCGGCTGCACGCTGGCGATAGGTCCCTACGTGCCCAGACGCCGTCCTCTGTTCACCGTTCCCAGCTGATGGACAGGCGGCCGGACCAGCAGGACAGGGTTGGAGGACAGGCAGCCGAACCAGCAGGACAGGGTTGGAGGACAGGCAGCCGGACCAGCAGGACAGGGCTGGAGGACAGGCGGCCGGACCAGCAGGTCAGGGCTGGAGGACAGGCGGCCGGACCAGCAGGTCAGGGCTGAGGACAGGCGGCCGGACCAGCGGGTCAGGGCTGAGGACAGGCGGCCGGACCAGCAGGTCAGAGCTGGAGGACAGGCGCGGCATGGTCGTAGCTGACCGGGCTGAGCGGTGCCGATGCCGAGCGCCGGGTTCGCCCAGCGGCCGGCCGCCGGGGAGGGCTGGTGTCAAGGATCGCCGCCGCCGCTGCGGCTGGACGCGGCCCAGACTGCTGCGACCATCGGCCGGCCCGATGGTTCCTCAATTTGGCAAGCCGCCAGGACGGTCAGAGGCGCACGACGCGACCCGGGGGTAGGGGGCACGGGCTGCAAGTCACGTGCGCTGGTCAGCGGTCACACCGCCCGAGGCGTGCACTTGTCGGAGCCCGCGCGGTGGCCCCTGCAAACTAATCGGGAAGTGTTGGTATCTTTTGCAGGCTTAGGTAGGTGATAAATGTGTGCCCAAATCAGCCTAATATCAATGAGTAGCAAATTACAAATGTTGTCATCGCCACATGCTCTGAAACAAGAAACGCGCCGGGAAATACCAGAGCACTCCCGGTACCCGCGTTATGAAAGATTCTGCACTAGTTTTGGAGAGGCGTTCAATTCTCGTGTTAACTGCAAGTTGAGCTCGAAGAACCTGTTGTTATGGCACTCACAACTGCGCCAGAATAAACAAGCAAAATAATAAAACAACAGAGCAGTCCCGAAGCGGGAATACTGGTGCGCTAGCTGCTACCATAAAACAGCTCAGGGCCAAAGCTATCACCAGCTACACGATGCAAACACTGACGGGTGGCCGTCATCAGCCGAGCGTTGACGGCGTCACGCCTCTGGTCGCCGGCCTCCGCCCTGTTCGTCAGAGCGCGCAGTCAGCACGGGCTGATGCCCTGCGCGGAGCCGGAATACGGAAGCCCCGTAAGTAGACGGTAAAGCCCAGTTAGGAGTCAGAGGGGCACGGCGAGGTCGCCACACCGGCCTCGCCATGTCGCGTTCGCGCACGTTACCGAAGACTGCGGTAAGTCAGGCACCGTCACGCACGCGTGACGCGACCACACTTTGCTTTGCCAGCGTCCGTCATGGCGGACCCCCCCCCCCCCCCTCATAGCCAACTGAATGTCTCCTGAACTATGTCCTTCCCTCCAAAAGAACTGCTGTTCAAAAATGATTCCGTGGCAGTTCTATAATGCGGTTCATTTCAGTTGTCAGTTGAGGAGAGCGTGTTTTGTCAGCGGACTTTCCGAGGTATGCGTGGGACACCCTGGGCGCGGGACAGCTCTGGCGGCTGGCCGCCTGCGGGCGGACGGTCGACTGGCGTGGCGCCGCGCATGCCCGGATCATAACCCGCCCGCTGAACCCGCCAGGCGCGGGCCACGTCGGCTGGCGTAGCGCCGCGCATGCCCGGATCATAACCCGCCCGCTGAACCCGCCAGGCACGGGCCACGTCGGCTGACGTAGCGCCGCGCATGCCCGGATCATAACCCGCCCGCTGAACCCGCCAGGCACGGGCCACGTCGGCTGGCGTTGCGCCGCGCATGCCCGGATCATAACCCGCCCGCTGAACCCGCCAGGCACGGGCCACGTCGCCTGGCGTGGAGTCGCGCATGCCCGGATCATAACCCGCCCGCTGAACCCGCCAGGCACGGGCCACGTCGGCTGGCGTGGCGTCGCGCATGCCCGGATCATAACTCGCTGAAAACTGACCCATGCTACAATGTATCCATGCGCTTGGTATTATTCAACAAGTTAACGTTCCAAGACGTTCAGTCATTTTTTGTTCCATCAGTTGTTTTCACAAAACCTTCCAATCCCCTTAAATGTCATTAGTCATATTGTTTGCTATGTTCAATGTTCCAGGAGATTTGTTATGCATTGGAACATCATTAGCATATATGTAGCGGGCAGGTTTTATTTCCAAAACTTTTCATAATATTTTTCCGGACCTTTAGGTGGTGTTAACTTTCAGTTTGTGCTCTTCTTCAGTGTAAATGAAAAATTGGGTTCGTCTTTGAATTATTAATGAGCAAGGAAGACTGTAGAGATCATCACATGGCGAAAAACTTAATTTCCTTAAAGAATAAAAGGGCTGGGAAATGTTCTTGCGGGCACTGCAGAAGGCTGGAAAGCTGACAAAAGACGGTGAGAGGCGGCTGCTGATTTGAACGGAGGTTTTCACATTTGAATACATTGAAGCAAGCATCAGATATGGTTTGACTACATCATCGTACCTTGCATAACATTGATTGAGAGCCCACTGGCGGCCGTGACATCTGGAAATTGCGCTCACGAACGCCAGACATGAAAGCCTCGATAATCATTTTGCTTGGCCTTCATCGCCGCAGACTTATCGAACGACAGGATTTGAATGACGATATCATGTCGTCATGAATGCCAGGGTGACTTGAAACACTCTCCCCGAAAAACTCTCCCCATTTTCACGGCCGTGCAGCTCAGAAGCTGGAGGGGCTCAGGGCTTAAGAAGCGCAGGGTTGTGAACAGCACCGAAAGGTCTTGAATATGTCTATTTCAGTTCAAACCCCCATATAAATGTGGAACACTCCCTCTAAGGTGAACTGCGTCGTGTTTAATGCAAAGATTGTACTTTCGTAAATATGGCTCAGTCCCGCAATGAATAAATTATTGCATATTTTGACAAAACTGCTGACATTTCGAACAGTCCAGTTGGAGAACAGTTAACCCAGCGTGCATAACTTCAAAGCAATTTCGTAACAAAAAACTAAGCGGTCTCGCTTGCTGTGCTCACCAGGTTTGTTGCCGTCTTTCTTCAGGCGTTTCGGCCTCCATTAGCTTTTTTAGTTAAATCCGTACAAGACTGCCACCTTTCATCAAAAAACTTAGTTTATTTTCTCCTGCAAGTTTTCTCTTTATGGTGCAACAATTTCTGGCTCGATTCGGCTCCGGTACGGCCCATGCGAGGCGAGTGTGTGATAGAATTACGCATTCCCCGATGGTACAGTATCCCCAGGTGCGCGCGTGTTCCCAGATGGTACCAGCAGTTTTACAGGTCATTTGTCATTAGCTCGGTTCACGGCCGAACAGTCCACGGAAGAGCAGACTACTGTAATGGACAGCACGAACTTTTGTGCATGCGTACAGGACGTTTTGGTTGTGTCGCAGTTTGTTTGCCCCGGTTAACGATGTTGCCATACACTGCGTATGTCCTGAACTTTCGCTGGCGTCATCTATATGTTATTGTGGTGTCCGCAAAACTGTTTTTAAAAAACTGCATTGGGTTCACTTCCCTTACAAATATTAATCAATATAATTACTTAGTAGAAAGTCGTGTACGCACCGTTCTTTTCCGAAACGAACAGACGCAACCAATTAGCCCAAGCTGCAGAAAATCCGGAAACCGGGAATCACGCTTCATCAGCAACGACAATTTTGTGGCCAAGAATCTTCTGCCCAATCCCAAAGGTTCGTTCCTTCCCCTCCCCTTTATTCCCGACGGGCAACATTTCGCATTAACCTTATGACAGTGCAAGAGACGAAACGAGACAAAGCACGATGCACGTCTGCCTGCCGAAGCGGTAAAGCGGCTCGGCGTACAAAGGTTCGCCGCTACTGGCTGAAGCAGTACGGCGGCTCGCTTACAGAACACATGCCACGCATCCGATATGTAAACGTTAATCAGTAGCACTTGTGTTGGGGTCCCTTCCGAAAACATACCCACAGTGAGATATCATGGCACAAGTATGTTAAATTTTGGTATTTCTTGGTGTTTTTGGCTCCAAAACATTCCATTCTCCACAAATAAATGCTGGAAAGAATGTAAACATTGTTCTCGGTGTACAACGTGAGATGAAAATGAGTCGGTCTCGAAGATTCGACAGCGCCGGATGCTACCCTCACCACTACTAATCAAGAGATGCTGCTCGCGGGTTTCAGTCAAATATTTTTTTATGAAGTCACGCCCAATCTTTCCCGACAGTGCACTCAGTGCCCAGATCCGATCGTGCTCACCAGCTTAACCACCTACCTTCTACCGACGACACTACCGAGCTCTGACACCGGTCTCCGGGCCCGCACTCAAACCCGCCCCCCCCCCCCCCCCCCTGGCGGGGCAGATATCCAGGGTGAACGGAGAACACATGCATGCCATTTCAAACATGAATTTTTCATGTTGTGCCCCGGGGGAATAATGGAACATGCGCACAACATCTTAAGCAACGGTTTCGATCACTCTAAATTGGCGTAGCCCTTAAGAATAAAACTTCAAATAGAAACAGCTTTACATCTGCTGCACAACTTTAAAAAAGTACGGTAGATGTGGGCATACATTTAGGAAGGAAGCACTTACTAAGGAAGATGGAAACTTTCAAAATTAGAAGCTTCCCATCTTCAAAGATTTTTGGAATCACTCAGACCAGCTAGCGCATGATTCTTACTCTTCAGTACTGCTAAAGATGCTGTTCAATGCCAAATGTGTAAATTTACCCAAACAATTTTGTTCTCACTCCAAGCTGCGATTTTTTTTTTTTTTAATTGGCCTCACCCAACAGACAAAATCATATTTCAGGCACTGTATGGTACGCTGTCCGATGCAACTGGCTGAGGCACCTCGTCGAGTCGGAGCACAAACGGCACATTGGTCATAACACAGCGCGTCAATGTCTGGACTCTGATTCCCAGATAACGATAAGACATCAGCAGCGCAGTGGCCGCTTCAATACCCGACCGCAACGTTTCTCGCAGGGGCTGATACGCTAATAACGCATGCGGTGCGCGACGTTACCACGACGCAGGCCATTTAAAGTGAATTGGAAGACTCCACCCACGCGCCAAGGTGACGTCACAGCCCGCGAGTGCCGCGGGCGCCAGCTCTGTTTCTCAGAACCGAGCCGAAAAAAGCCCGCCTCCATTTCGCAGAAGTCCCGAAAGTCATTCATGTCACATCCGACCTGGCCATGATAGCAGCGCCATGGTCCCCCTTCCAGCACTGCACGGCCAATCCGGTAACAGGGACCGGGCCGTGCCCGAGCCTAACCAAGGCGGCTGCGGCGGCCCGGCCCGACCGCCCGCCGCTCCCGCCCAGCTGCACTCACGTCTCCTGTTTGGTGCAGACGTTGGGCCCTTCCAGCGCCAGCGCCGAGCCCGTCATCGCCAGTAGCAGCAGCAGCAGCGGCGGCAGCAGCGACAGCGGTGTCCGCGGACTGTCCGCAGCCATCCTCGCTTGTCGTTCGCCACACTAGCACGGCTACTCCGCCAGCGCAGCCCACTCGTCACCTTCCTGCTCCACCGCACTGGCGGCGCGACTCTCACTGGCGTTCGCCCAAGCCCCTCGCTGGCAGCGCTGATAACAACGGCCACCGGGCCGCCGCGCTGCTGCGGCTGCCTCTCGCTCCGTGACGTCACAGGAAACGTCACCGGACCCGGAGGGCAGAGGTGTGAACGGCCTACTATAAACCCTCCATCCACGCCGCCAGCGCTGCGTGCGTGCCGTGGTCGGCAAGGTGACGTCGCCAGGGCCTGGCGGTTTACGTGAAAAGTCTGGCAGAATTAAGGTTCTAATGGCAATGACCTGTTAAATTCGGTTATGATGGATGAGATAGCGGTGTTTTACAGGTTTGACTAGGCATTCCTGCTCAGATTATAACGCAGTGATCACATTTTTGCCTGCTTTTGGCCGTGCGTTTCTGTGTTTGACGTTTGACCTTGAGATGCACAGGGAATCCCGACGGTGTTACCAGCCAGCGAGAGTGCCTGAGTAGTGGTGCGATGTGCCGGGTCACTCCACGGCAAGTCGGTCATGTTTGTCAACACACACACACACACACACACACACACACACACACACACACACACACACACACACACACCAGAGTTTTTCATCTGGGTTGTACAGAAATAGCAAGATTCCGCGAATGTAGATTGAAGATCGAATGAGTCAATAAGTTGTTTTAACATGGCCATGTTTGTCTGGGTATCATCAGCATTCAATCAGAATTGGTTTGTGGTGCGAATTATGTAACGTAGTTCTGAACATGCGTTCTCCTGCAGCTAAGAAACAAAAAACTCGACGTCAGGAGTTGCAATCCCCATAGGCCGCGCAGCGCCGGCCTCGTCGTAGGGAGCTAGAATGGTTTTTGAACCAGGGTAGGAGTGAAAAATTCCATCGCAAAAAGACCGTGCAGGAGCGAAAAAATCAATTCACAAAAGATGGAACTTATGAGCTCGTGACTGATGCTTCAGCAAGCAAATACATCTATTTCAAGTTGGCATGGACGTAATATCATAAAACTGAGAAAGCTTTTTGGTTTTTAACATCTTAAGCCGTTGAAGGGAAACGGAATGCACTAAAGCATAGTAATTTCATGACAGCGTAATAAGCATACGCAATTAATAGCGCCAATAATTTGATGCTGTGCTTTGCACTTTCCTTCCACAGCACTTTAACAAAAACAAAGCAAAGGAATTCAATAACAAAATAACAGAAAATTCAACAAGCATAAAATACTAAAAAAAACCTGGGACTCCTACACATCAGCCCATCACCAAGTCAAACAAAGTAGACATGCCTCTGGCTTTTGTTAAGATGAGGTCGGGGAAAACAAACATTTTGTCACTGTTTCTTACAAAATACTAATGCTTATCCCATGGAAATAGCCTATATTATGCCTAACGTAAAAAGACCTTACTTCATCTCATCCTGTCTAACCTGTTTGTATCACAGCAGCAGTTGTTACTGCTTCTTGCATAATTGCTATTGCCACTTGCCATGCACTTAGCTAACTAAACCTAAATTGTCTAACTTAGGGTAGCCCATATGTTGTACACCATCTCAACTCACCTATCTGTTGACAGCAGCACTTATGATAAAAACATGATATGGGTAATTTGGCTGGTTTCAACTTGCATTTTTATTTAGTTCATTTGTGTATGCTTGTTGACATCAGACAAAGTTAGCAACACACAAATCAAAATACTTGAAATCACTCTGAACAACTTATTTTCATTACCACGGCTAACCTATTTCAAAGGCAATAATGGGCATGCTTCACAAAACAATCTCTCTTCTCCAAAAGTAGCATAACCTTTAGATGGCCATGTCCAGTATTGCTGCTTGCCTTTTAAGCTGCAGCAAAGGCATCCATTCAGGTTTGCTTACTCATATTTAATGACAAAGTTTGACATGTTGGCTTTACATTTTAAATGGGATGGTCTGACTATGCGTTGCATACTAATACTTAACTCATATTATAATGGCTATGCAGCTTAGAGTGTCCCTGTGTTAAAAATATAGTGCATATACACAGTACATTCATTTGTCTGCCAGCGAACCATGATAACTATAGAAAACATCTGGTTAAAGCAGCCATGAGGGACCACTTCAAGGAATTTGGGTCAAATAATCAAGAATATGAAACAAAATTAGCCCATTGCACGCCCTGATGCATCATTACTTGTCTTATGACAAAGCTCGATGGATTAAAACAGAAAATGGCTAACTCTGGTTACCAATCATGTGTTGAAAGCAGGTAAGGTAAGCAATTACTTGGTCCACAGAAGACTTACTGGTTTCTTCCTGCTCCCCCAAGACAAAAAGTCAGAACCTTTTGCATGGTCTGCTGGCAGACAGAGTAATCACACTCCCCCCCCCCCCCTGCCCCTCCTCTAATATAAATAGCAATCATGCCCACCAACCTACGAGAGTAAATGCGAAACAAGTAAGAGTTATGCACGATAAACATCTCCAGAGGGCAGAATTTCGCCACCAAGCACTTCTGTATTAGCTGCGTCAGGTCTGTCCCAGAGCTCTGTATGGCAGCATTAGGGTGGCCTTGTCAGGTGGCCTGGTGAGTTAGACACCCGAAAGGCTTAGATTTGTCATTATTGAGCACCGCCATGAACCAAGAAAACGGCTAAACGAGGATTTAACAGGGCAAAAATGGCGGTAAAAGTAAGTTCCGTGCTTCAAATTGTCTCCTTCATTCCCTGTGAATTGTTCACTCTTGGGTGCATATCAAACATGTTTGGGCGGCTGGCGAATTAATCCAATTTATGTATGAGATACGTACAAGTTTGCAGTTGGAGAACCTTGCAGAGAAATTGTTCAACATTTTAAGCAACAGATGGTACCTCTGAAGGCAATCCAAAAGAAAGGAAGAATGAAGTGGTATCACACTTGTATGATACCAATAAAAATAAAAGTAGCTAAACAAATATGAAGCCTCATACGTTTCTGGCAAAACTTTGTGATCAGCTGATTTGACTTAAAATGTGTTAAAATAAGTGCTCAAATGGTGATATTCATCTTGTAAATCTAGTTTGGAAGAAATGTCTTGAATCCTTCACTCCTGCATTTCGGGAGTGATGCAATTTAGTGGTCAAGTTTCCTCGGGAGAAAAGGAATTCGTGGAGTAAAATTATCTACCAGGCCTTGCTGGTGTTTGCACTAGGCCCTGCTTTCGTGGTGTGGTAGTGAGGCGAAAAAATAGGGGATGCGTGAAAACCTTGCATTTGGCACACAGCTGCCGATTGTGATGCATTTTGAAACAAACCAAACTTAATGCCTGCAAGCGGCTGGAGTCGCTGGGGTTCTTGGGCTTGGAGGTACCTGGCGCCCTTGCTCTGTGCATACATAGACATGATTCAGATGTAGGTGAAGCAGGACATAGCCCTAGGTGTCCAGGTTCTGCGGAGCCTCGTTTATGCTTGGTGGTTTCAAGTGAGCTCAGTTTTGGATGACATTTGAAAACCTCAGGAGGGGAAATAGGGGTTTGACATGTGCGATTAGACAATGTCAGGCGGTAGTGAAAAATTCACATAAGATATGGGGAAAGGGAGTGAAAAATTCCTCCTCATAGGGCGTTGCTTTATACCTAAACTCGGCAATTCTAGGACACTGCTTCGTGGTTTACACTAGGCCGTGGTCAACTGGTAAACGAAGACAATGACGCATCTGAAACCTTTGCGCGCTTTTTGACACCAAATCGTGCACTCAGTGATATTGAGGGCGTACATTTCACCTGTACGGTTTTTAGGACTGACAATAACGCAGTGGTCCTTACAGCGCCCCATAGTGGTACTGTGATCTGGTGGTGCAACTCGACGAATGGAGGTAAAATTTCTAGCTGTGTTGCTGTTACTGTAATCTGTTCAGAGGACATCCTCAGAATTGTAAAAAATCGCCCGTTGTAATCTTTGAACCGTGCGAATTAATTGTGAAAGACATTCAGAAACATTACTTTACTATGGCCCTTGTTGCGCGCTCGGCGCCCACCCTCTGGCGTTACTTGCTTGCCAACGCCGCTCAGTTTTACTAAAACTGCAACCCAAAACATCGATATCCCTGCTCCCCCAGCTTACGGCCGTGTCAGTGGGGCTTTATGACGCACTCAGCTCCCGGGAGCCAGCAGAGCCAGCCTGGGGCTTAATGGCGCCGCCAGCCTCTCACCCTGGCGGGAAGGGCGGGCACCACGGGGAATCGAACTCCGTTCCTGTGGTTTCCCAGACGCGCTGAGGTTAACGCAGGCGCGTGAACTACTACACTTCTGGCACCCGGCGCACAGGCCCAAAGATTTTGATGGTAGTTTATTTCCAGAGAGCTAGAATCGCTTTTGAACTACGGTGGGAGTGAAAAATTTCATCGCAAAAAGACCGTGCGGGAGTGAAAAAATCACTTCACAAAAGATGGAGCTTATGAGCTCGTGACTGATGCTTCAGCAAACAAAGACATCTATTTCAAGTTGACATGGACGTAATATCAGGAACCTGACGAAACTATTTCGTTTTTTTACATCTTAGGCCATTAAAATGAAACGGAAACATTAACACGCGCTTGGGTGGGGGTGGGGGGCAAATTGACCCCCCCCCCCCCAGGACTTTTCCCGAATGTTTTCTGAACGGCGCGGCGTAGTTGCGCCAAATTTTCGCGTAGCTGTAGCAAATTGCATAGTGGATCGTTTGACGTACAAATTTTAGATGTACCTTGCAAGGTCGCTGACCTATGACAGGTTAAAGTCAGCCCATGGTTTCAGCGAAGGCAATTTCTGGGGAATCGTTCAATCTGATACAACAACGGAGTGTTTGACGAAGACATGCATCTCTGAGATGCCTTCTTAGGCACAACAAATATTGAATGAGCAAATTACGTTGACCTAAGGTCAGGTATGATGGTCAGACCAAAGTCAAAACCAACCTTTTTTATAACTCCAGGGCTTGACGTATGGAATAGTTTCTGGTGCTCATTTCGAATTTATTGACAGCAGGAACCGCATTAAACATCTTCAATTGACTTCCTAGAGGTCAGAACAGGCCGTTGACCTAAGATGACCCGGGTCGAACGTTTTGTTTTAGGAACATACTGCCTAGCGCAAACTTTGTCGTTTATTCAAATGCAAAACGCAGAGCAGTCTTGTATCATTTTTGTCACCATGACCTTCAAAGGGTCAAAGAAGGTCAATGACCTTAAATGGGCCTGTGACCTTTTGCTTGGAGACAGTTGCCTAGGTTCCGGGGGCGCTTTGGGGACAAACCTGAAATTTGACCTTGTTTGACCTTATTCTACCTGAAGGTCATGACCTAGGAAGCTGAAACCTTGACCTAAGTGAGTTCACGTATAGGTCAAGACACCATGTAAGTTTGGTGTATTTAGCTTTCCTAGTTCCAGAAATCTCAGAGGGGGGTCAAATTGACCCCCCACCCCCACCCGAGCGAAGGGTGTCTAGCCGGCCAACCGGGAGCGTGTTAAAACATAGTAATTTCATGACAGTATTATGAGCAAAACAAATTATTAACACTAATAATTTCGTGCTGCACTTTTCAATTCCCTCCCACAGCACTTTTAAAACAAAACAAGGCAAAGGAATTCGATAACAAAATAACAACAGGAAATGCAACAAGCATAAAACACTCAAACAAAAACAAAAACAAACCTTGGACTCCTACACATCAGCCCATCACCAAGCCAAACACAACAGACATACTTATGACTTCTGTTAAGATGGGGTCAGGGAAAACAAACATTTTGTCAATGTTCCTTACAAAATATGAATGCTTATTTCCATGAAAGTAGCCTATGCCTAGCCTAAGAGGCCTTATATCATCTCATCCCGTATAACCTGTTTGTATTACAGCAGCAGTTGTGAGTTACTGATTCTTGGACAACTCCTATTGGTACTTGCCATCCACTTGACCAACTTAACCTAACCTAGAGTAGACCATATGATGAACATCATTTCAACTCACCTATCTGTTGACAGCAGCACTTGTGATAAAAACATGATATTTAAGGCTAGTTTTTGGCTGGTTTCAACATGCATTTTTATTCAGTTCATTTGTGTATGCTTGTTGACATCATACAAAGTTGACAACAAACAAATCAAAACACCTTAAATCACTTTGAACAACTTGTTTTGATTATCATGGTTAACTTATGTCAAGGGGAATAATGGGTATGCTACACAAAACAATCTCTTCTCCAAAAATAACATAACTTTTAGATGCCCATGCCAGTATTGCTGCTTGCCTTTTCAGCTGCAGCAAATGCATCCATCTGGGCTTTTTTATTCATATTTTATGAGTAATTAGTATAAGTTTGAGATGTTGGCTTCACTTTGTAAATGGGGTGGTATGACTATTTGTTACATGCCAATATTTAATCATGTCATAATTGCTAAGCAGCTTAGATTATCCCTGTGTTAAAAATATAGTGCATATATACAGTACAGTCATTTGCCGGTCAGCAAACCATGACAACTATAGCAAACATCTGGTTAAAGCAGCCATGAGGGACCAGTTTAAGGAATTTGGGGCAAATAACCAAGAATATGGAACAAAATAAGCCCATTGCATGCCTTGTGGCATCATAAATTGTCTTATGGCAAAACTCGGCGCATTAAAACAGAAAATGACCAGCTCTGGTTACCAATCATGTGTTGAAAGCAGGTAAGGTAGGCCATTACTTGGTCCGCAGGAGACTTGCCGGCTTCTTCCCGCTACCCCAAAAACAAAAATGCAGTACCTTTTGCATGGTCTGCTGGCAGATAGAGTCATCCGACTCGCCCCCCAAATATGAATATTAGTCATGCCCACCGACCTTCGAGATTAAAATCCGAAACCAGTAAGAGGTGCGCATGGTAAACATCTCTACAGGGCAGAATCTGGCCATCAAACGCTTCTGTATTAGCTGCGTCAGGTCTGTCCCAAGGCTTTATGTGGCAGTATATTCTAATGCTGCCATACAGAGGTAGCATTCGACAAGGCTATTCTAAGTCTTGCCAGGTAGCCTGGTAAGTCAAACACTCGAAAAGCTTGGATTTTTCCTTATTGAGCACCGCCATAAACCAAGAAAACAGTTAACGGAACAGTAACGGAAGGAAGAGGGCAAAAATGACGCTAAAAATAGGTTCCGTGCTTCAAATTGTCTCTTTCATTCCCTGTGATTTGTCCACGCTTGGGTGTATATCTAACATGTTTGGGCGGCTGGCGAATTAATCCAATTTATGTATGAAATAGGTACAAGCTTGCAGTTGGAGCATATTGCAGAGAAATTGGTTAAAATTTGAAGCGGCAGGTGGTACCTTTAAAGACAATCGAAAAGGAAGAAAGAATAAAGTGGTATCACACCGGTATGATACCAAGACGAACATAAGTAGCTAAATAAACAGAAAGACTGCTACTTTTCTCGCAAACGTTTGTTATCAGCTGATTTGGCTAAAAATATGTTAATACAAGTGCTCAAATGGTGATATTCATCGCGTAATTTTAATTTAAAAGACATTTCTTGAACTTTTCACTCGTGCATTTCGGGAGCGATGCAACTTAGTGGTCAAGTTCCCTCGGGAAAAAATAAGTACGTAGAGTAAAATTCTCTACCATGCCTTGCTGGTGTTTGCTCCAGGCTCTGCTTTCGTGGTGTGGTGGTGAGACCAAAAAATAGGGGATGCGTGAAAACCTTGCATTTGGCGCGCAGCTGCAGATTGTGATGCATTTTGTAAAAAAACAAGCTTAATGTGTGCAAGCGGCTGGCGTCGCTGGGGTTCTTGGGCTTGGAGGTACCTGGCGCCCTTGCTCTGTGCATACATAGACATGATTCAGATGTAGGTGAGGCACGACATAGCCATAGATGTCCAGGTTCTACGGAGCCTCGTTTATGCTTGGTGGTTTCAAGTGAGCTCGGTTTTGGATGACATCTGAAAACCTCAGGAGGGGAAATAGGGGTTTGGTATGTGCAATTAGACAATTTCATGCAGGAGTGAAAAATTCACATAAAATATGGGGAAAAGGAGTGAAAAATTCTTCTTCATAGGGTGTTGCTTTACACCCAAAGTCGGCAATTCTAGGACACTGACAAACTCAGTGAATGATCCAAGGGCTTCTAAAAGGTTCGGCGCGATTACATGACGTACCAGGGGCGTATCTCTGAAAAACCTTACGAGCAACCAGGAGCGTGTTAAATTTGATGCTGCACTTTTCAATTATCTTCCACAACACTTTTAAAACAAAACAAAGCAAATAATTCAATAACAAAATAACCACAGAAAATTCAACAAGCATAAAACACTCAAACAAAAAAAAAACCTTGGACTCCTACACATCAGCCCATCACCAAGTCAAACACAATCGACATACTTCTGGCTTCTGTTAAGATGAGGTCAGGGAAAACAAACATTTTGTCACTGTTTCTTACAAAATGCCAAAGCCTCTTTCCATGAAAGTAGCTTATGCCTAACCTAAAGAAGCCTTACATCATCTCATCCTGTACAACCTGTTTGTTTCACAGCAGCAGTTGTGAGTTACTGATTCTTGCACAATTCCTATTGCCACTTGCCATGCACTTGACCAACTTAGCCTAACTTAGAGTAGCTCATATGATGAACATCATCTCAACTCACCTATCTGTTGACAGCAGCACTTGTGATAAAAACACGATATTTAAAGCTGGTTTTTGGCTGGTTCCAATTGACATTTTTGTTCTGTTCATTTGTGTATGCTTGTTGACATCAGACAAATTTGTAAACACACAAATCAGAACACTTGAAATCACTGAACAACTTACTTTGATTGTCATGGTTAAACTATGCCAAGGGCACTAACGGGTATGCTCCACAAAACAATCTCTCTTCTCCAAAAGTAACATAGCTTTTAGATGACCATGCCTGTATTACTGCTTGCTTTTTCGGCTGCAGCAAATGCCCCCATTTGGGCTTGTTTAGTCATATTTAATGACAACGTTTGGGATGTCGGCTTCTCATTTTGAATGGGGTTGTCTGACTGTTTGTTACATACCAATATTTAACTCGTGCTGTAATTGCTATCCAGCTTAGAGTATCCCTGTGTTAAAAATATAGTGCATATATACAGTACAGGCATTTGCCGGTCAGCAAACCATGACAACTATAGAAAGATCTGGTTAAAGTAGCCATGGGTACCACTTTAAGAAATTTGGGGCAAATAACCAAGAATATGGAACAAAATAAGCTTTTGGCATCATAATTTGTCTTATGCCAAAACCCGATGCATTAAAACAGAAAATGGCTAACTCTGGTTACCAATCATGTGTTGAAAGCAGGTAAGGTAAGCAATTATTTGGTCCACAGGGGGCTTCCTGGCTTCTTCCTGCTCCCCCCAAACCAAAAATTCAGCACATTTTGCATGGTCTGCTGGCAGACAGAGTCATCCGACTCACCCCCCAAACATAGATTTTAATCATGCCCACCAAATTTCGAGATCAAAATGCGAAGCAAGTAAGAGGTGTGCACGATAAATATCTCCAGAGGGCAGAATTTCGCCATCAAACACTTCTGTTTTAGCTGCATCAGGCCTGTCCCAAGGCTTTATATGGCAGCCTTGCCTTGCCTTCATAGCCTTGCCAGGCAGCCTGGTGAGACAGATACTCGAAAGGCTTGAATTTATCATTATTGAGCACCGCGATGAACCAAGAAAACGGCTAACCGAAGGTTTAAGAGGGAAAAATGGCGGTAAAAAAAATGCTCCGTGCTTCAAATTGTCTCCTTCATTCCCTGAGAATTGTTCACTCTTGGGTGCATATCAAACATGTTTGGGCGGCTGGCGAATTAATCCAATTTATGTATGAGATACGTACAAGTTTGCAGTTGGAGAACCTTGCAGAGAAATTGTTCAACATTTTAAGCAACAGATGGTACCTTTGAAGGCAATCCAAAAGAAAGGAAGAATGAAGTGGTATCACACTTGTATAATACCAATAAAAATAAAAGTAGCTAAACAAATATGAAGCCTCATACGTTTCTGGCAAAACTTTGTGATCAGCTGATTTGACTTAAAATGTGTTAAAATAAGTGCTCAAATGGTGATATTCATCTTGTAAATCTAGTTTGGAAGAAATGTCTTGAATCCTTCACTCCTGCATTTCGGGAGTGATGCAATTTAGTGGTCAAGTTTCCTCGGGAGAAAAGGAATTCGTGGAGCAAAATTATCTACCAGGCCTTGCCGGTGTTTGCACCAGGCTCCGCTTTCGTGGCGTGGTGGTGAGACCAAAAAAATAGGGGATGCGTGAAAACCTTGCATTTGGCACACAGCTGCCGATTGTGATGCATTTTGAAACAAACCAAACTTAATGCCTGCAAGCGGCTGGAGTCGCTGGGGTTCTTGGGCTTGGAGGTACCTGGCGCCCTTGCTCTGTGCATACATAGACATGATTCAGATGTAGGTGAAGCAGGACATAGCCCTAGGTGTCCAGGTTCTGCGGAGCCTCGTTTATGCTTGGTGGTTTCAAGTGAGCTCAGTTTTGGATGACATTTGAAAACCTCAGGAGGGGAAATAGGGGTTTGACATGTGCGATTAGACAATGTCAGGCGGTAGTGAAAAATTCACATAAGATATGGGGAAAAGGAGTGAAAAATATATCCTCATAGGGTGTTGCTTTACACCCAAAGTCGGCAATTCTAGGACACTGTTTTTTTTTCACTAGTCGATTCTGCAGGACCCCGTTCGGCACTGTTGCCCTAACCGACACAGGAGATCCTCATTATGTTAGGGACTTTGAACATTTCAAATCGCGAACGCCGGCCCCGTTTCTGCTCGAGAAATGGGTCTCAAGGGCTCAGACGGGCATAGAGTCGACTGTTCGGTGTTCGTGGTTTCTGGCCGACTTTTACACCGCATTGTCTCAGGGGTTTCTAAAATGGCGCAAGAGGACTTCTGACTAATATTTCAGGTCATGACCCTACGGACCGCGATTCTTTATGTGACCTGCAGCCGGTCCTTTTGGCCCTTATATTCTCCAACTGGCCTTTGATAGTCGGTTCCGGTGGGCCGCCTGGGCCTCTCTTCGGGCCTCATCAAACACTTCCCTTGGTCGACTCGGGGCCTTTTCGAGCACAGGGCCCTCCGTTATGCGTTGTGGGCCGCTGACAGTCCCAAGGCCCTCGAGCAGTTAAATCCCTGGCCCCGGCTTTATAGCTGATTGGGAAGTGGGTTCTCAAGCCCATACCGACACGGAGGCGACTATGTGGTACGGTGGTACCTGGCCGACAGATGGGCCCATATCGACTCAGGGCGCAAATCGGCACAAAGCGCCCTCTGACCGTTATTTGAGCGTCCGTCTTCGTAGGCCTGGGCCTTTGAATAAGACTCCAACCAGCCCTTTATGGCCTTAGACCCTCCAATCGGTACCCTGGATCGTCGGACCGGTTGGGCCCTCTGGGCCCTTCGGGCCCCCTCGAATACTACATCTGGCCGAATCGGGCCCATTGTTAACAACGCATGACCCCTGTTATGCGCTGTGGGGCCCCGAGCAACGCGAATCGCTAGTTCCTGCTTTGTCCCTGCTTGAGAAATGGGCCCTTAGGCTCATGTCGCCACGGAGCCGACTGTGCGTCGTTGGTGGCGTCTCACCGAAATGAAGAATTCAAGTTCCGAGGGGCCCTTCGGGCCCCGGCGGCGCACGTGCCCCGTGTGCCCCCCCCCCCTGTCTGCGCTACTGATGGTTGCCCGCGATGATCTCTGGAGTCGCAGCCGGAAGGCGTTCAGTTCCCCAGTTTTTCGCTTGCCCAATGGTTTCAAGTTTCCATAGCTTTTGGCAAAACAAGCATGACGACAATTGCCAAATCATTATTATCCATTTTGGTCTCTTTGAAATATACAAAGGCCTTTGTGTGACATTCATGTGATCAATATACATTCTTGTGTTTGACTCGAGCTGAATCGTGAATTGGCTAATAAGCCGATCGTTCTGGGGTGAGCCACGAGCTGAGTCGGCTCGTTAGGGAAGATTTTGCTTGGAGCCATGAGCTGAATTTTTTCTTAAAACCATGCGCCGAATCGTGCGCCGATCATTTTTAACTTTGACGTTTCAGCGAGCCATATGTTTCAAATTAAAATGGTAACATGAGGAAACACGGCACGCCCAGGCAAATGACCAGATCATTTCAGAGCGTTAAAATGAACCGCATTCATCATTAGTAATAAAGTTTGTTTGCAACATCAGCACGAAACTCGCTACTGTAATTTCTAAGCAGCGAGTACAGTATTGCTGATTCTGATCTAAAGCTTGCCAAGTTTCGGCCAGTTACCCACTACATATAACAGGGTAGAGACATCCTTCATTCCTTTATCCTATGGTGAAACCAGTGAAAAGATCGTCCGCTACCTACAAAATCCAGAGCCTGAGGCCAGCTTTATTTTAAAAAATACCGTCAGCGGAGGGAATTGTTCTCAAATTTTCCTCCTCCGAGTTTTATAAAGCTCGGAGCAAAAAATTCTCCTTCACGAAAATCCATATCCAATCCAAAATCCAATCCGGTCATATTTTACATTGGCAGCTGCTAACAATGAAGTAATCTAAACCTGATCCCTCATCCATATATATATATATATAGGTATATATATATTTATATATATATAGTTATATATATATATAGGTATATATATATATAAATATTTTGCATATGTATAGCATCTATGTTTATATATACATGTACATCATATGTGATATACGAGTCATAAAGCCACGAGCCCGAAATGAATGGCATGTTGAATTTTGCAAGCCGCTTGAGTCATAAGCCAAAAGATTCAACGCAAGCAATGGTCTGAAGTCAGCTGAATCAATGAGTTTGGAACATAGGCGTAGGAACAGGGGGGGAGGGGCCGGGGGAGCCTGCCCCCCCCCCCACTTTACAAGGTGGGGGGCAGCAATGTTAACTGCCCCCGCCCCCCTCCCACTTTTTAGATTAAGGTTGCATTTGGCCTACTTTTGCACTACATTAAACATGCATGCCGATTTGCCTAGTTCACCAGCCGTCTCCCCTAAGATGCGTCATCTTTTTCGTTTGCTCACCGGCCATCACTTAGTGTTACAGCCGCAAGGCCGACGCCGCACGGCCTGGAGACTGTAACGCCGGGCGTCGAGGCTGTTAGTGCTATGACGCGGGCATAGGCGTAGGAACGTTTCAAAAAGTGGGGGGGGGGGGCCAGCTCAGGGTGTACTTCAGGAACTTTTTCTGGAAAGCGAGCCCGATGACCGGGGGGGGGGGGGGGGATGTAGGGATGGAGGTTGTTATCGCTCTTAATTCAAATGTCATGGCTGCCACGCTAGATGTGCATCTAGAGCTGTTTCTCACTGGTGCACAATCTTGCCTGTTCGACTCATCTGTCATTTGGCAAATAGGCTATCCAGCTTCCCTAGATTATTCGTCGATTTCAACATTGTGTTTCCTGGGGAGACGAAATTCAACGAGTGGGTAGGCATTTTTGGTCATTGAGGAAGCATCTGCCTCCACAGTGTAGATGCCAAAATACGGTCTGGATATAGGATGGTGAGAATTTTGAAAATGGATCGATGGCTCACAGTGTGACGGATTTTTCATGCACCTTAGTTTCGGTGGTTGCTTTTCAAGAGATAAGGCTTGTCTTAGCATTTTAGGCGGAAAAAATTATTGTTTTATTGTTATGTTTTACCTTGTAACCAGAACAGAAACCAAGAACTACCGTGAGCTCAATTCTGTTTGTATTTTGAGGTCAATAAACTGCAGAAATCAATTGCTAAACAACTGAGTGGAATAAATCATCGGCGCTCTTAATTTACAACGATTAGTTGACGTTTTCTAAACCGATAGAATTCAGAAGCCTTGTCAACATTTTTATATGGGTTCTGTAAACATTGAGGACATTGTGAAGGTAGATTGTAGATCGACATGTTTGATCCAAATTTGAAGATGAAAATTTGATTGCAGATCGAGTGATCAACAATGTGTATTAACATGGCCAAGCCATGTTTGCCTGCAAATGTTCACCATTCAGTCAGATTCGATAAGTGATACGATTTATGTAACGCGCTTTTTAATATCGCGCTCGCAAATCTTAGCAACAAAAACCTCGACACTAGGCGTTTCAGTCTCCGTAGTCCTCGGAGCGCTCGCCCAGTAGCTAATATTTAGCCGTGGCTCACCAGTGGACGAAAATGATGACGCCTCTGAAACGATTATCTTTAAACGCTGCAATCGACTAGTAACACAAGTTATGTGATGTAATTTTGAGCATGTGCGTTCAAAATTGTTTGAAACACTAGCCTCGACCCCGGGCGTTGCAGTCTCCGTAGGCCGTGCAGCGTCGGTCTGGCAGCTAATATTAAGTTGTGGCCAACGTGTGGAAGAAAATGACGACGCTTCTGAAAAAGTATCCTTGAACGCTTCATGACATTAGGACTTACATTTAGAAGGCAGTCTGAGCGCATGTTTCACGTGTGCAATTTTTAGACTGATGAAAAGAACGGATTGGCCCTTAAAGCATCGCGAAGTGGGGCTGGAATCTGTTGGTTTAGCTGCAAGAGTAAAGGTGGAATCTCTATTTTTCGTGTTTCCGCAGCTATTTATCTATCCAGAAGACAGATTGACACGGCGCCCGTCGTCTGGTGGCACTTGCAGTAGCCGAAATTTTTCGATTTTACGGAAGCTGCAACCCAGACCATCCTTGTCCTTGCTCTCAAGGCTGCGGGCGGGCATGTTCAAGCCTTTTGATGTAATTTGTTTTAAACATACCTTCTGAAAAAAATGAACGTTCTCAGGCAAACATAGCATGACCTTGCTCGTTTTGTAAGCTTATTTCGTCCCACCCTATTTAACAATAATGAGACACCCATTTACTCAACAATAATGAGACCCCTTATTCCATTCTGGGCAAGGGGCCTCTTGAGTAGAACACCAGGGGTACGTTACCGTTTCCGGTTAAGGATCGAAGGGCCATTACGTCCCATCGCAAAGTGTCTTCTGGCTATCATTCTGGTGGCACGGGGCGGGATCTCCTGGTCGATCCGGAGGCTATTAGGAGGATGTATCATATCACGTTGTTCCCATCCCTGACACGGGAGGCCTTCTGACCCGCACAGTTGGCCCTGGATCCGCACAGGAACCCTCATTGACGCAACAACATCCCTGATCATTGCAGGCAGTCCGATGGTTGTTACATAGACTGCAATTCCGTGTTTTTTCTGTGTTCTTCGGAGATATTGATTTCTCCCTATTGTAGATTTTAGACGAACTGAAGTTCCTAATTTGTATTAACGTGGCTATCCCATGTTCGTCTTAAAATGCTCAAGATCCTGTCAGAGCTGATTACGGATAAGAAAATTACGTGATACGGTCTTGAACACGCGAGCTCGCAAGTCAGCAATAACAGCCTCGGCGCCCGGCGTTGCAGCCCGGCCGTGCGGCGTCGGTCTTGCGGCTGCAACACGAAGCAATGACCAACGAGCAAACGAAAAAGATGACGCGTCTTAAGGAAGATGGCTGGTGAACTAGGGAAATCGGCATGCATGTTTAATGTAGTGCAAAAGTAAACCAAACGCAACCTTAATCTGAAAAGTGGGGGGGGGGGGGCAGTTAACATTGCTGCCCCCCTCCCCCACCTTGAAAAGTGGGGGGGTATGGCCCCTGGCCCCTCCCCCTGTTCCTACGCCCGTGCCTGCGAGCACACATGTTTAACACCACATTACGTAGTTTTCTTATCAGTTATCAGCTCTGACAGGATCTCTGACCGGCTAACTCAGCATTGACGAGCTTTTTCATGCATCGTTGGAGTTCCCGGGCTGTTGACTTAGCACTTTGTTTAGATCAAAGATTACTTGTACAATATCACTCATATATTCGTCAATCTGTACATTGTTACGTTTCGAGGCCTTATCTCATCGCAGAAGTCTACATGACACAAGAAAAGTGTTGAGTTTCAAAGGATGGAAGCTGAGCATTACTATAGAAAAAGCTTTTTTTAATACGTAGAATACAAATGAGGCATGGCCAATTGAACTAGGACAGAATGCTATTATTACTGTGATACATATCAAACACACCCATAACAGGGAAACACTACAAATAAACAGACATATTCCCACGATCACATCAAAAGCACTCACCACACTCCACCTAATAATTCAAGGGTTGTGCAAGAATTTGTTTCTTTTTCTGGGGCTGGAGAGAGTTCGTTGATAAATATACTTTGCCAAATATGAAGACATCTTCTGTAACTGCACGTCTGAGGAATGTCAGCGTCGTCCGTCAGATGTTGTCCCCTCAATGTCCGATCATGTTCGTGCCTGTTCGTGTCGCACGTGGTCTAGAGATGCCCATCACGCAAGCGCATTGGCAGGCGTCAAGAGAGTGCCGTTGTGGTTACACCAATGTAGTGTATGGAACAAAGTTTGCAGCCTTCGATATTGCATTTGAATTGATACGCTACATTGGTGCATTTTAGGTTATCGGGTTTGTCTGCGCTGTTCCTCACAAAATTCAGCGATTTTCCTGTTGCGATATTAAATGGCAATGTCTGTTTTGTGGTCGTCCTTGTCTTTTCCATGGCGAGAAATGATTTCCCGTAGAGCTTTTTCGTCGCGTTTGTAGGCAGATGTCATTTGATTTTCATGGTACAGTTGGACGGGTGGTTGTTGTCTGGTCTTGGTTTATTATAAACATGTCTGTCATATGTTGTTGCATTTCGTGTTTATTATATATATATATATATATATATATATATATATATATATATATATATATATATATATATATATAAGGCTATCGCAGCCCGTGGACGCTCACGTTTCCAATCCCAACGCACCAAAATGTGATCGATGAAACGTACGCATTTCAAATAATGTCAAACAAAACGTTACCGCTCCTTACGCGCCATATCAGAACATGGTCCACAGCCTTTCCCCAAATGCCCTCAGGCAGACGTCTTCCTGTTTACAATATCCGTTCCCCGCTCGTCTCAAGACGCACGCAATGCGGGCCAGCTGTACTACAACAGCTGGCCCGCCTTGCTGTAGTACTACATTGCCGCATTGCTACAACCGCATTGCCCCTGCAGCTGTACTGCCACAGCTGACGCACAAACGCTGCCGTCGTTGCTGGTTTCTGCCGCTGTTGCCCCTATTGCTTGATTTCTGCCGCCGCTATAGAACACCGGCGCTTAGCCGGATGCAACGCCCCCAAAGGGGCATTACCCACCCGACCGGCGGTACATGACTGAAATAGCCCCGACCGGTGCCTTATCGCCGGACACGTCACCCCATACCGGCCGCGTGAGGGGCGGCACAGGACTGCCTGGGTTCGCCCGCGGACCGTTTTTGGATAACATCCAGCAATGTAGCGGCTCAACGGGGGCTGGTAACATCGACGTCGTCAGTAACATCGCATGCCACTTTCGCATCGTCTTCAGAGTATCATTTACGGTATTTTATGGACCTGACGACAAACTAGAGCTTTCGCTCCTGTTTATGTCAGATTTGGTACTAAATTGTACCCCTGTGTAATGATGCCAGTGTAAAAAGAGCTTATCTTTCTTAACCATGTCAACTCGGTCATGTGCTATGCCAGTTTGCAAGTGCTGGGAGACCTATCAAAGAATAAAACTTGAATCTGGACAATAAGTCCAGTGCAACATTTCGCAGCCCTTTAAAGTTGCAGAAAAGTTTAAAGTTAAACTCTGCTTCCATCCGGCAGCAGAGAGCGAAGGTCCACGGCTCGAAATCTGTCATTCATATTAAGTCAATGAAGTCTGATTTTGTGGCTCAACTTGCCCATGCAGCGAGATGTCAGTGCTTCGAAATCTGCTCTGCACAAGCTCAGGCTGCAGCTATCAGCGAATAGAAACCAATGCTTGGCTTTGGGTTTCGTCTTACTGGGGTGGTCTGTTGTAATTTGTTTCCAGTTTCACAATTTGGTCCCCGATTTAATTGCAAGTGTCCATTTTGTCACTGATAATGATTGATAATGATGATAATGCCACTGATAATGATGATAATTAAAGTGTCACTGATAGTAATGATCGTGTCGCCCTGGAAATAAGTAATTTTTCAGACATCGTTCCACGCCTCCCCGCCTTACGCGACATACCGCCCATGACCACTTCCCATTTCCCATCGCATTGATTTTTCGTCTCGAACCCCTGGATGGAACTGCCCGACAGTGATGGGAAGAAATGACACAGATGACTGGTGTGAGTGTCTGAACGGTGATGAGTGACTAGTGACCTGTATGGATGTCGGAGCGATGATGAGTGACGTGAAGTGACCGGTGTGGGTGTTGGAGTGGTAATGAGTGACGTGAGGCGACCGGTGTGGGTGTTGGAGTGGTAATGAGTGACGTGAGTTGACCGCTGTGGGTGTCGGAGTGGTAATGAGTGACGTGGGGTGACCGGTGTGGGTGTCGGAGTGGTGACTGGTGATGCGCAGCGACCGATGTGGATGTCGGAGCGGTGATGAGTGACGTGATGTGACCGGTGTGGATGTTGGAGTGGTAATGAGTGACGTAAGTTGACCGGTGTGGGTGTTGGAGTGGTAATGAGCGACGTAAATTGACCGGTGTGGGTGTTGGAGTGGTAATGAGTGACGTGAGTTGACCGGTGTGGGTGTCGGAGTGGTAATGAGTGACGTGGGGTGACCGGTGTGGGTGTCGGAGTAGTGATTGGTGATGCGCAGCGACCGATGTGGATGTCGGAGCGGTGATGAGTGACGCGATGTGACCGGTGTGGATGTCGGGGCAATGATGGGTGATGTGCAGCGACCAATGTGGATGTCGGAGCGGTGATGAGGATTGGCCTCAATCCGGCCAGTCCTCAAGCACCCACAACATAGTAGTCCTTTCCGGCAGCCCTGATCCGACAGGAATTTCAAATGCTTGGAAATATGCGTTATATGGCCTGCTATGCTCCAACCAACACTGTTAGCTCTAAGGCACTGTGGATACACCGTGGCAACTCATTAGCGAAGGGTAGGACATAGGTCGTAAGTACATTCGCGAGGAGCGTTTTGCATGTGGACAAGACAGTAGTAATAGCCTTATTCCTTGTAGAAAACCCACGAGAATGGATGGATAGATGCATTGATGCGCGATACCTGTTTTATTGACATCGTTTGCATATATAATTGATGCGTGATGCGTGATGCCTGTTTGATTAAAAGCCCTTGCAGATTTGAATGAAGTGTGACGCCTGTAAGTACTTGAATTCATTGGCATGTACACGTATTTTCGCGTATTCTAAATCTTAGATATACACCGTATCGAAGTAATGGCTAGTAAGTGGTCCTTGTTTAATCCCCTGGAGGTTGGTGACCTGTAAAAACTGTGGCTTGCTGTATAAAAGAAAACTGAAAATCGACTAGGATCGGCGGACGATTTTGAATTTACTGCTGTTACTCGTTTCGATAGTCATGTTGCCGAAATATTAATGTATCTATCTTTCCATTCTCCTAGTTTTCTACAAGGAATAAGGTTACTACTACAGCCCTATCTAAGGGTAGGACACATTTCGTGACCACGCACAGGGTCATCCACCCTGTGTTTGGAAACATGTCGCGGCTCGGCTTGCTCAACATCGTTAAGTCAACGTTTCGGCATGTGCCAAATTTTCAACAGCGGGTTTTCCGCGACATGTTCAGACAAGCATGCACTCACTTGGATTTTATTCATGCACGTCTGCCTGGTGATCGACGGTGACATGAACATATCACGGCTCTGTCGCTTTTCCTCGTACCTTCTTTGCCACATCCATACGTAAAGCTACATGGTTAAAAACTCCGGGCCGATTTAAAACTTGACCCATAAACACCGCCACCAGTATATATGTATGTGTATATATATATATATATATATATATATATATATATATATATATATATACATATATATATATATACATATATATATATATAATATATATATATATATATATATATATATATATATATATATATATATATACATGAATATTTCTGCTAAGGAATGCATCGATACGCAACCATCCAACAACCACACAGCGGGCAGAATCGGTCCCAGCTTACGTCTACGAAAATCAATTCGAATTAGCTATGCCACAGGCCATGTGACAAGCGACGAAAGGAACGTTATGCTTTGACAAACAGCTACAGCGGGGCGCATCACCGGTCGGCTCCAGTCGGCGGGCCGCTTACTGGTCCGGGCGGGGTCGCACCGGCTGCAGCACGTCCAGCACGGCACCAATGTCGCCCTGCTTGGCCTGCAGCAGCTGCGTCAACCAGCCGCCGTCGTTGGAGAACCCCATGGCGGACATGACGTGCAGAGCGCGCTGGATGCGCGCGTCCAGCGAGGCGGCCGAGTCGTTCGTCGCGGACGGGGCGGCAGCGGTGGGACTCGGAACGGCATCCGACGCCAGGTCCGGGTACACCCGACCACGCGCGCCGCTCGACTCGTCTGGCGCGCCGCCGCTGCCGCCCACCACCGTCCAGTCGTCGTGCGGCTCGTCGTCGATGATCACTGGAATGATGGTGTCTTCAGCGGGAGGCGCTTCGCTCGGGACGCCGGCAGCCATGGCCGGCTCCGCCTCCATCTCCTCAGCTCCGCCAGCGCTGGCCGCCGCTGCCGACGCCGGCTCTACAGTGGCGCCGCCTGCTGGCTGTTTGGCGGACGATGCCTTCTGCTGCGGCCCGGGCGGCGGCGGGGCGACGTTCTCGGCGGCAGCGGTGGCGGCGGCAGCTCTCTGCTGCTGGCGGGCCTCCACCCCGACGTCCACGTCGATGCCGAACGGGTCGAGCACGGACGCGAGAGTGTGGCCGAGCTCCTCGAGACTCTTCTCCGACCAGCGGGCGGCTGCCGCGCCGGCGCCCATCTCGGACGTGAAGCCACCCAGCGCCGACATGGCCGAATGGATCGCCTCGAAAAAGTTATTGGGCCGTTGCTGGCCGTCGCCACCGGGCGCAGCCGCCGAGGCCGCAGCGGCGTCGGCCTTCTCCGCGGCACGCGCGGCCTTCCGCTCGGGGCGGCCCGTCGGTGAACGCGCACAAGCCGGCCGGCCGTGCGTGGCCCAGGCAGCGCGGCGGCCGCTGCGCCGGCCGTGTCGGAACACCGGCTGCCACACCTGATCCGGGCTGGGGATGCGCAGCATCAGGTGCTCCTTGTGCGTGCCACGCGCCTCGCAGCCGGCGCACAGGTCGAAGTCGTCGCAGCTCATGCACTTGTAGCGGTGGCCGCGGATGGTCTGCTCGCAGCCGTCGCAGCTGACGCCGCAGTGGACGGGGCCGGCGGCGGCGGCGTTGGCGGCGGTAGGTGGCTGCCGCCGGCGGGTGGGCACCACGTGCAGGCGCAGTGTCTGCTGGCCGGCCACTTGCAGACAGCTGACCAGCGCCACCAACAGCTCCTCATCAGAGCTGATCGTGATGGCGTCGCCATCAGCGTCCTCCCAGCGGATGTCGAACTGCTGTCGTAGCAGCCCCGGGAACACTACTTGCAGCTTGCCCTGCAGGAAGGGGAAGCTGGTGGCAGCCGAGCTATCCAGACCAAACCGGCGGATTTCCTGTTTGCCATCCTCTAGGTCCATGTATGCCTTGACTGATATGTTTTTCCCATCCATGGTGGGAAACCTGAGAAAAAAAAGAGAGATGTTAGTGCATGACCCTCACCACATCTGTACAAGACCACATTTATATTGAAAATGGACCGAAACAAAAACAGGCAACCAAGGCCAAAACCGCAATTAGGCCCAAGCACTGTTAGATGAAGCCCCGATCCCTACTTTGGTTAGGTCAAACAGTTGGCATGATCACGATACTGGGATAGGCAAAAGTAGATGGTATGGCAGCTAGTACATCACACATTTACATCTAGCATACGCATACGCTACATGAACATTTCATCATTACACATTTCAGGCACACACCGAATTGGTCCTCTTCAAACTTCGTACAAGGCAACCGGCAACTCCGCCTCCACAACGCGAATGCGTCCGGCACACACCGCCCGGATTATATATAAGTACCTACCTCTCCTGATTCATCTTTGCCAGACCTGAATCGACACGAATGTTCGAGAACGCAATTCACTCAGTCACCCACAAGCGCTGGCAACGACGCACAACACTGCCCGACTTGTGAGTCATGCTGAAAGTCGTCTGATCTCAAGGCCAACAGCAGAAAGGGGCGAGCGGACCGGTGCTACCGTTCGGTTGTTACAAAAGCCGATGAAGTCCGATGAATATTATGTTCAATAATTCTAAATATATCCACGTCGTGAACAGCTGCAAAAATTGCATGCGTGCTTTTTTTCCGGGATATTCATCATGATGCAACACAGCCGCTTTGTTATGTAGCCGCCCATGACGTCACAGGTTTCCACCAATCGAATGCAGGGTAAATCAACTCTCCTTAACCCCGTGACGCGTCAACTGTTTTCTCAGCCGTCCCAGAAGGCGCCGGGGGTGTGTTTACGCCATCTGTAGCGACGTATTGAGGGTAACGAAGCAATTTTCACCTCATATTAGCTGTTTGCGGTAAACCGGGAGTGAATCGTTCGCCTGTTTTACCATACTGCACTCATGCCATATAGGTGTAACTGCCACGGGGATGAATGGGCGTTCGGGTCCCAGTATCATTTTGAAGGTCAGCTGCTTTTGTGCTTTGGCCATGTCAAATAGCATCGAAACAGAAAGCGACCACAGCAGTATTTGAGGTGTGGCTACATCAATTACTTGTGATGGAAGTGTGCAGATTAAAACTTGATTTGGATCGTGTATCAGTTTTACACAGAACATATGCTTCAGGGTGTGCCCAATAAATATTCCCTTAGCAGGGACATAGTTTCAAAAAAGCTTGCAGGGGCGAGTAGAGAAAGTCAGCTCAACCTTACATTGAAACTCACCAACAAATAGGTTTCTCCACAGATTTGACATGCTTTTTTTTAAAGCCTGGAGCTAAAAGGCCCCAAACTGGATGTAAAACTGTACCAGTTTCTTGGCTTTCATATTGCATTTAAGCATCTATCATTTATTGGTAAAAATGAATTAAATATTGCAGCAAAGTCCCACCAATTCCAGGCCAGACCACTGCAAGTGCATGTGTGGAGCATGCCTTTCATAGCAATGACATCTTGCAATAGTTGGAAAGCATGCATGCTGTAAATCTAAGCACCTGGAGTTTTATATGTGGTTGGCACCAATTGAAGCACATAGAGAGCTATTGTTTTGGGATGTCATGTAGAGGTAATTATAGTCAAAAATACCCTGAAAACATTGCCAGGTAAAATTCGCTGAAAATTAAGCACACTAGCCTGGTCTAAGTTAGGTGCAGGTGAGCATAAGATCCACAGTACTAATGTTGAGCTGAGATGACATTCTGTGTAGCAGATGAATTTTTCTTGCAGATTGGATTCCACACTGCAACAATGGCACATATTCCACACAAGAGTAGTGGTAGTCAGGCATTTGCAATTTCAAATGCATGCCTGGTTATGAACAGGATAAGTTGTATTATATATAAAGACCTTTAATCTTATTTTGCCCCATTCAATTTTATGTTTAGAGTGCTGGTTTTTCACAATTTCATCATCACTTTGTCCAATATGAACTGATAGTGATGGGTTTATATTGGACAGCTGTTGAATGTTTGTTGTACATCTCCCCATATATATATATATATATATATATATATATATATATATATATATATGTATGTATGCTGTTTGCAAGCATCTTTGGACTTGGGTAGTACTTAGTCTTTGGAGATAATATTGTTTACAAAAGTGGAAAGCAAAGTGGGTGCAGGACAGTCTGCTGAAGTATGCCACGGTTGACCTGTTTCCGTAGGGACACTGCCATCAGCATTTACATGTTGGTGTCAGATGGTCGGGGCTGAAGTCTCCTGTTCTTTTAAGAGAAGGGCTCCAGCTCCTATCCTTGAAAGGAAAGGACATTAAATTTGAGATGAAATGTGCTTTTTAGCATGTTTTAGAGGGAAGCTTAGCTATTTTCCCTGCTTGGTCCCTAACATATTTATCTGGAGCTACAACCCTGGTTGGCATGCTTCTTTTGAGCATTTCACAGATGATTTTTGTACACTTCATATGTCTGGAGTTTGGTTAGGCAATACCCATGCTATGCTGTATCACAGCTCCAAAATTGGTATGGATGTTGACAAGGGTCAGAGTTTCATTAGACTTGTCCAGTTTTCCATGGTGCATGATACTTCCTAGACAGCAATGCACATGGAATTGCATCAGTGCTGAGGTTGCTCTGTTTGCAGCAACCATGCCATCTGAGGGTGGCCGGCAGACAGAGGCCGAGAGTCTGGCCGCGCTTGACCAGGACCTGTTGTCACTGCACCAGTACTGCAGTCAGTCAAACCTCTCCCCGGAAGAGGTACGCGAGGCCCTGCGTCCGCTGGTTTCCGCTGTCCAGTGGTCAGGGACCATAGACACCGCCAGGTGAGTGTGCTCCACCCCCTGCACCCACTTCCCCCACCTGCCTTTGATTGGACGTCTGACCGGCTGCTACAGACATGGCGACTTGAGTGTGCCCCTGAAATGCTTCATCAGTGGACTGACTGTCTCCGGCCCTTCAGGGCCGACAAGATCCAGAACGAATTAGTCTCGATAGCGCTTTTGTGCACTGTGCGAAAAATCACACTTGTTGATGGGGATCAAGTGCGGCGCAACGCAGCGCGCCGCTTATCCAAGCCAAGAGTCATTACTACCGAAATTATTTATCTGATGATTGCGCTGTATATGTGCCTGTGATCGTATCAATCGGGTCGACTCAATCCGCTGGATCCATGTCCTACCTTTCAATGTGGCACCTTAGCCAGATTTTGTTTCTTGCCGATCTGTGGGCCCTTAGGCCGTGACGCTAGGGCCTGATGATGCGAAATGCTCACATTTTGTGACTGCTCGCGTCCGCAGGTCGGTGACTCGATGCATCGTGGCTGTACTCCTAATCTGTGCCGCTGTCATCCTGCTGATGGGGACAACGCCTTTTCAAGAAGTGGCAACAAGTGTGGGCCAACAAGCCCATACGTATGCAAGAATAGCCATGGTGAAGGTAAAGTTGGGGTCCTGATGGCATGACGGTAACCATGACTATCGAAACCTGGGAAATCCGGGCTGTGACGCAGCAGACGTCCGATTACCGAAGGCTTTAACAGATTGCCAGAACATTACCCATAAGGAGTTGTATAGCACTTATCTAGTGCGCGTTTCTTACCTGCCTTCCTGCTGCATGACCTACAGCAGTCGATGCGCCCTAAAAGCCCCCTCACCTGCCTTTCCCACTATAACGCCGAACATTGCTGGTGCGCCGGCGGACAGCTAAGTGTGCGTGTCTGCCGTGTCCAGGTTCTGCCGTACTGGGACTGGTCCACGCTGTGCGACCTACGCTGTTTGATAGAGAACCCCCTGTACCAGAACCCGAACCCACCGGAGCGTTCCGCTGACAACTGTCACGTGAGTCACCCGCGCCGCTCGTCCGGGTTCGGCCGCGACGTGTCAGGTCAGCCTTGCGGGGGCGTGGCTCTGCGCAGTCGCTGAAGATTCAGCTACCATCAGGAAGGAACGAAGTTATACTATTGGTGGTTAATATCTCCACGTCTTGTTTCATTTTGCCCTTTGAGTATTCTTTCAGGACGGGGTTTTCGTAGCATTTTAATTCACTTGCATGCATTAATTTTGTCGTACTTCTGCGTTAATTTCTTGCGTGCTCCACTGAGAGTGTTGTGCTCGCGTCCTGACAGCTATGTGTGTTCAGTAGTCATCCTTCTGAATGTGATCACCTGCTCCTCCGTCTACAGTGAAACCAATCACCAGCCCATACGGCCTGGTCCTTCTGGCAGTCTCTGAAACCGCGGCCATTTGCCCGCCCGCCGTCCCTCCACTGTCAGCGTCCGTCCATCGCCCGTCACTGTCTGACCGTGGCCGCGCCGTGCAGACGTGCGAGTCAATGAGCGAACTCGACCGGCTGTCCAACGTGAGCGTGGCGGCCTTCACGGAAAACTACATGCGCCTGGACCGACCCATCATCGTCACGGACGCCACCAAGAGCTGGCCCGCATTCGGGGAGCCCGCCTTCGACCGACACCGCCTGGTCGAGGTATGGCGTCGCCTGGTCCACGTGCAAGACCACCGGGTCCATGCTCGACATCGGCGTACCGTCAGCGGCTTCAGTACCTGCTCGGTGCCTCGCATTCCACCCCGTTCGTGCCGGCTGTGATTCGAGTGCGTGTATGCGACGGTAGTGGAGGGTGAGCGAGAGGAAGGAGGCAAGCGTCGTGGTGACAGGTCAATCAGTTGTAGTTGTGTGTTTTCCCTCCGGGAAGTGACAGCCTGGGTGTCGCTGTTTCCAGATGTTCAAGGACGACAAGCTGGCCGACTCCCATCCCTGCGAGCTGTTGACCAATCTGATGGTGCGCCGTAACATGAAATTGCTGCTGGACAAGATGAGCAACCCGGTGATCAAGAAGTGGTTCGCCCATTGGTGAGTGTCTGGCGCTCGGGCGGCGCCGCTGTATCGTGCGGACAGCCGACCCTTACCTTCATGCGGGCCGCCGCACGCGCTGGGCGGGGCTGGTGCACACTAAGGCCATTGCCGGAGAGAATGGAAACGTTATCTTCATTGGTACCAGAGGGCCATCTCGAACGGGACATGACTGGAATTGTGAGCGGCTTGACAGACAGCGACTGCGGTCATATTACGGGCTCTCAGTATCGACTCGTACCTTGAGACCGTTATGACGGCGACTCGTGCCAGAAAGTGATGCCAGCAGTCGTTTCGGGAAAGGCACGTTGCAAAAGGCAAGCGTTGAAGGCTGCATTGGGCTGAAAGAATATAACCTGAAATGAACATGTATTGTTCCCACGCCGTGGTGGACTACCTCCAATGAAATGCAGCAGCCGTATATTCTAATGTGTGCTTGATCCAACCGGTGTGTATGCCGATGATAACGAAGATGTCGCATTTTCAGGTGGAATTTTGGCTTCGGATGAGTTTCGACATGAAGATGGCAGATTTTTCGCCTGTATTTTGTGCTCGTAACTATGCTGCTGGCGGTGGCGAGCTGGCCGCTGGCAAAGCAGGTGCTGGTCTGATGTAATGATCGTACCAGTTTCCTGCTGTTTGGCGACGCCCTGTGTCTTGGACAGAGTGTCCGTTTGGCTACAAGCGGCTATTTCGCACGGCTGGTCGTGCTGATTGTGCCACCTTTTATTTCAGGGAAAACTGTGACAAAATGGTCGCGAAGGCGCTTCGAACCATGTACAGGCGCCCCTACTTCTTGCCGACGACGGTGGATACAACGGAATCTAACTGGGTGCTCGTTTCCTCCAACTACACCGGAAGCGTCTATAAGATGGTGCGTTATCCGCCCTCCTAGTCACGTGGCAGCAGTCGCAGTGGGTAGAATGGATCTGCACCGCCGGGACGTTGGTAGGCGTCGTGCATAATCTCTGTCACTTGTGGAGGCTTCTAAGTTGTTGGATATTCGTGGCGTTGCTGGTCATGTGGTAGCAAAAACAGATACATATTGGCTGCAGTTTTTCCATTCGGTGCATGATGAGTGGGTGGCAGCCAGCAATGATGCTCTTTCTGCGCGGTCAGATTGTCTTTCACTTGAACAGATCGTTGGCATTGATCTGCCGGTTGTTTTGGCGTGAATCCGGTGGTGAAGCGTGGTCTTCGCATGTCGTCTTCCTCCGTGTATCGCTGACCTCTTCTGCTCGATGTCCGGGACCATTGCCTGGTATTGGTATTTGAGCTGGTCAGCACTGAGATTGGGCTCCTTTTGGCCTCAACTTTGGAGAGTAAGGCATCAAGTTTTACACATTATCTTGTGCACTTGAGGCTGAACAGCGCTGTACCTAGCGCAAATGATGGGCGCTGCATGACCTTCAGCAGTTGATGCGCCCTAAAACCCCAAATCATCATCATCATCTAGCGCAAATGCACTAGGCTGGCGCATAATGTTGGGAGATGGCTGTCACAAATTGCACCTATCAATGTATCCACCCTCGAACATCTTAAGGACGTTGGGGAGTGTGCGGGCTTGGCTGTGCCGCGGCCGCCTCTGACCGCCCTCTCCGGCCCCGCGCCGCCAGCTGCCGGTGGTGAACGACTTAGTGTGGATGGCTCAGGTGCAGGGCACCTCGCTAGTGCGGCTAGCAGCGCGCGACCCCTGCACCACCGTCTGCCCCGAGATCGTCGACACACTCCGGCCCGGGGAGATTCGTGAGTGGCGAGGCCGGCTCCAGCAGGTGACGTGGACCGGAGCCGGTCCAACTCCTGACACAGCCGCTGTGCCGCCTCGCACTAAACTGACGTCACCAACACTGGCTCTGTTGCGTTGGACAGCGGGGGTCGGGGACGAAAACGTGTCTGCCTTTTTCGGTGGGCTTGAGTTTGGGAGCTCCGTTTGCAAAACGGACCGGATGCGTGTAGAAGCGTGACATGCGAGCCTGTCGTCACGCCCTGGAGCGTGGGGTGCTCGATTGGCGGGACTGACGCGGATGTTCCGTTTTCAGTGGTGTTCACAGACTTCATGTGGATGATGGATTACATGCCAGGACACGGGACGGATAACGTTGCGATCGGCACGGCGGGGTTCTGGGAGTGACCGGCGCACCCCGTTGAACCAGCACAGCTCCGGTCTGTTTAATGTCGTCTGCTATTCCGGCTTTCTTACGGGAGTGTCCTACCGTAAAAAGTCTGAGGTTAGCGTGAGCTTGCGCAAGTGTATGCGAAAAGGCATCACAAATCTTCGTGGGTGTTCTTCATATCATGTTCACCGTTGTGCTCCTGTTAACAACTTTCGTGCATCATTGGTTTATATCATGGTTCGTTGCTGCTGCCTACCACAATTTGCGTGTCAGCAATTATCGTCTTGATTGCATTTTTGCACCGGATAGAATCACTGTGTTGCTAACGCATGCGTCTCAATTTCCAATTCATCCTGTCGTTACCTCAGTCAAAATGAATCCAATCTTTCATGTAGATTGTGCATTGTGCGCTCTCGGCACACTGAAAACAAGCAAACATGAATCGGCCGCTTGTGGTTCTGCGAGTCGACTCTGGTTATTCCCCATGGAGTGTTAGTTTGGACAAGTGGTCATGAAGCGTGCTTTTCTCCGGTAATGTTGCAAAGCTTTCTGTTTCACTTCCGAACCGTACCTGTTCAGGCAGAATGCGCTGGATATAAACACTTGACGCTTCGAATACAGATCGTGCACAACGGGAGAGCTGGTGTGAACTTCTGCTCCTTACTGGGTGCGAGCTTATTACACTGGTTCTTGGTCTATGGCTTGTACATCTTTGTATTGCTTGGTGTCGTGAAATATATGTCTGCATGATGCCCCGCGAAGTTATCAAGTTAGAGGAACTGTGCTGTTCTCGAGCTCTTCTCTGGCCGGATGTGAAATGGCTATCTAGGATGATTGTGCGTGACCAGGTACCATTGGCGGTTACATGGACGAGTGTCATCTAGAGCCTGCAACATTTGGTTGGTACCAGCCCTGGTACTAGTACCGGATCCCTGGTATTCCGTAAACTCGGCACCGACCGACGCCGATCCCGAGACCGGCAAGCCACGACGTGGCCAGCGCGAACAACGATCTAGTGCCACCGGCATTGGTTTTAGCATCTTTTGTATCGATGCATTGTGAACCTGCGAATGAGGAGGAAAACGTGACGAATCACACAAATTGGTGTGGAGTCTCGCCAAGATTGCTACAAAGCACAACTAACTTTTCGTGGAGAAAATGGTAGAAAGGTTGTGAACAATGCGGCTATTCGGAAGAACGTTCGCTGTTGATGTTATTATTTGTCATGGTTTGCTGCCTCCTTTAATCATTAGTGTGCTCCACGGCCGGGGGCGGACGCCGGAGTTGAGCTGGAAAAATATATACTTCGAAAAATTTTGAGTTTAGGACGGCTTTGTTGTAGCCGCGCTGGCTGAAATCAACGAGTTATTCTTAAAAAACGCGTTAGGTTTACGACGGCGTTGATTCAGCCGCGTTGGGCGGAATCAAAGTTGACTAAAATGCAAACGGAAGTATACGACCGATATTCTTTGTCAGCTAAATAACTTTACTTATCTTTATCTGCTGGAACGTTTGTGCGAAAACAGTCGCTGTCCGGTCTTCCAGATAAACTGTCCGGTCCGGCAAAGGCCCGCACGTGGCCTGTAGAGTGACGTTTCAGCTGAGCTGTAGGCACTAAACTGACTATCGGAATAGATTCCGTATTTAATGCATATACCTACGACTCAGAATAAGAGAATCCAAAATCACATCATGTTCGGGATGGAGTTGGCATAACCCCACGCGCTGCGAGACAACTTCGCACTCCTTTTCGCGCGTCGCACGGCCAACTCGCAATTTGCGCACGTCCGTCCTCAATCACCTTGCCGACGAACGCGCTCGTGAGAAACAATTGTGGGGTCTGTCAGCTCCGCATTCTCGTAAGTCCCCAGAACCTAGCAGGGCTAAAGACCCGGCGCGATGCAGTCAATGCAATGCAATGCAACCAATCAGGACCGTCAATTCCGCGAATGGCATGTACTGCGCGCTCGTAGCATCGCCTCCCGTCCCTGCTGTGCACTGCATGCTACTGATGCCATCCTCGGGCGATGCAACAGAAGAGCGTCATGCTGCCGCCCATATACGGGGCGACTGCCCCAGTGCCTGAGCTCTGTGTTATGCTCCAATCGGCAGTTGAGCTTCCAGGGGTGCGATCCGATGTTACGTATTATGTGCTTTTAAATGAATATATATATATATATATATATATATATATATATATATGACATCAGATAGTGATGTATAATAAATGCATCATATATGTTCCATGTTAAAAACTGCACGCGTCGGCCAATACCTCATACCTACTTTAGCAACTTTTTGCAATAGTGAATTCGCCACGTTGTTGTGACCGTACAATTCACCATCAGGCCTAACGTCAGTATGCTGCTGAGGACGCCGTCCACCCAACTTCACATATATCGACAGTTCTAATGAGCTGAATAGCCGTTTTTACCAGACAACCGGCAGGATCGTTTTGCACCTCTTGACCCGCTCATCTATTTTGGCTCGCCCGCGAACAATACGTTGATGAATGGGATGTATTTTTGAGGTACCCCGTCTCCACTGAACCGATCAAGCGTCTTAAAGCCGTCACTCTGTGCCGGACGGTAGATCAGTCGCTGATAACGCACGGCCGCCAAGCTTCCCCCCCCCCAGACCTTGACGACCATTAGAAGCTGTCACAGTCCAACTGCAGGTGGTTTGAAGGCATCCGAGATCAACTTATGCATGGAGTAGTTCGCACGCACGTTTACCCTTCCTCGGCTCCTCGTTCCGTTGGTAGTCTCAGTTAACGTGCCTCTCTGAGGCCTGGCCCCACTATATTGAACCGGATTTGGCCGGGGTGTTTCACCCATTTAAATGCGAGCGCGCTTACGCGAAGTGCAACCCGACTGCTACACGTATGTCACAAACAGAGCACAACTGCTGACAGATCACTGGCGATACGCTTCAGCGCGTACAAAATGACATAACCAACCGCACAACACCGGCACGCTGCGCTTCCGCAGCCGCATCACAGCCGACCTCGGAGCTCGACACCCGCGGCGCCGGCCTCCTCACTTCCACTAGGCGCCGTCAGCCCTGCGCGCCAGCCCGCCGGCCGCGGCACGACGGGGCGCACGGTCAGAACACGCGGTCCTGGTAGCTGGAGATGTTGTCGACGGCCGAGCGCTGCGCCGGCTGCTGCTGCACGGGCCGGGCCGGCATGCCGCGCCGCGGCGGCGCCAGGAACTCGAACATGCTCTGCTTGTGCTGCTCCAGCATGCGGCCCAGGTCGGTGGGCATCGGGTCGGTCCAGAAGAAGTCGTGGTTCAGCGCCGTGTCCGAGTCGATCCGCTTGGCCGGGTCCAGTGTCAGCATGCGGTCGAGCAGGTCGCAGGCGTAGGCGTCGCGCACGTACGGCTTGAGCCGTTCCTTCACCCGCCGCTTCTGCTGCTTGGGCAGTTGGATCTTGGTGTAGAGCTCGAGCTCCTCCACGCCGGGCCAGACCTCGGGGCAGATGGCGCCGCACAGCTGCGAGATCAGCGTCAGCTGGTGCTGCTCCGAGCTGCCCTGCATGATGGGCGAGCGCGTCCACATCTCGGCCATGATGCAGCCGGCGCCCCAGACGTCCACCGGCGGCCCATAGTTGCGCTCACCTAGCAACAGCTCGGGCGGCCGGTACCACAGCGTCACCACCCGGTTGGTGTAGCGGTTGCGCGTGCCCGAGATCTTGCTGAAAGCGCGCGCCAGCCCAAAGTCGGCCAGCTTGAGCACGCCGTTCTTGGTGATGAGCACGTTGGCCGCCTTCATGTCGCGGTGCAGGATGTTGTTGAGGTGGATGTAGTAGAGCCCATTGAGCAGCTGCTGCATTACCTTCTTGATTTCGCCCAGGTTGAACTTGACGTTGATATTGGACAGGAGACCGGCCAGATCGTGCTCGCAGAACTCGAACACCAGATAGAAGGTGGAGCGGAACTTGTTGGCGGCGTTAGCCGGGCCGCGGCAGATCTCGAGCAGGGCCACCACGTTCTCATTCTTAAGCAGCTGCAAGATGCGGATCTCGCGCAGCGCGGTGATCGGAAAGCCCTCCTTCTCAGTTCTCCATGAGCACCTTCTTCAGCGCCACGATCTTGGAACGGTCCGTCTTCAGGCGCGCCTTGAACACCTCGCCGAAGGTGCCCTGGCCGATCTTAGCCATGCGCTCGTACTTGGAGACGTCATGGCAAAAGGGGTAGCGCAGCGACTCGATGTATCCATCCAGGTCGCGGCCACTGCTGGACAGGCCGCTCGAAGACGACTGTGACATGGTGGCGCCACTCTGAAACAAAGAACACACCCAGCTGTGACATGATGCCATTGAGAGGCTCATATCCTGAGCGTCACTGCCCTCTTGTGAAAAGAATCAAAATAATCTGAGCAAATTATCAGTTCCAGTGGTGAGTACATTCACACCAATTAGTGCAGTTCACTGAGCAGCCATGTTGATGGCAAAGGGCAAAAATATTTCCTGGCAATAGGGAATACAGCTTGGTGCGGCAGCATGAGGCTGTGCCAGTTATGGACAAGGCAGGTTGCAGCAGCTACACCCAGGCCACCAATGTAGTGGAGCAATGGCAATGCCTGGTGTTACACATGGATCAGGCAGGGGACAAAACTGGGCTTCTAGTTTTAAAGCTGAATCCAAAGCCAAGATCATGATATAAAGCTAAAGTACATGCTTGTGTATTCAGAACTCTGAATATGAAGCCAAGGCCAGTATTTCTGCACATTTACAATGCTCAGCAGAATCAAAAGCTGGCAGCTTCCAACTTTGTACATGTGACACCAAAGTCTAAATCTTCCAGTCTTACAAAACATGAAGCCAAGGCTGAACCCTAGGAAATGCTTAGCTGAGGCTGGAAATGCAATTTGGATTCATGAGACTGAAGCCAATCCAACATCTAAAGTATGGCAATATTTTGTCAAACCAAAATCACTTGTGTCTGCTGGAACAGCATGGGACCAGAAAACACCAAAGTTTCCTGGAATGATTAAGAAAAGGAACTGACAGTAGGAATAGCAGATATGTAGGACTATTAGCCTAATCCTGTATATAAGTTAGTTCTCTGGTTCTCATCAGGTGCTAATTAGTCCTGAGAATGATGAGCAAGCTTCTATGAATATGAGTTGTAGCCTGGAAAACTTGTATCACAAACTGTGATAGTAGGACCAACATACCTGTATTGACTAAAGTAAAGTTGCAACTGCAGTAAAAAATCACCATCACACCACTGAAGCAGGCAGTTCATGATTGCATACAGCTTAAACTGCTGCCAAAATTTGAAAAATTGTTCAAAGCAAAGGCAAACATCAAACCCAGCTGTTCAAATCACACCAAGGCCACCCTAACATTTGAAAAAGCACAATGCTGAAGCTGAGTCCAGTCATGCAAAATGGTTCTAAGCTGGAGTAGAACTCAAAGCCATTGGAAGAGCACTGTGGTCATGATTTCAATGCTGAACTTAGCTTTGTCCCCGAGCCTTAAGTGGATCCTTTTGGTGATAAGGTGGGAAAGAGGAAATAGAAATAAGGCAACACATCAGGTGCACACACCCATCTCATGCTCTTAAACAGCAACCATTGGGACACAAAGCTGAGGTTTTTTTCTGTGGAGCAGATTGAGATCCCAAGTTTGTTAAACTATACAAACTTGTTATATGAAACACATGCAAGAAAAGGAGGCAAAGTTGCATTATATTCAATATAAATTCTGGTCATCTGCAATGCTCACCAGTTAAGACCGCCGCTAATCATTCCGTGCCAATGGCGAGGCCGGAAAACGTCGTAAGAGTCAATTACTCGATGGGCGAGCGTTTTTTACCTTTCGGCCGACAACACTCTGCGGAGGAAAAGAGTGTCAGCTTAGGTCTGTAATGAGGACCGGCTAATCAGCTGACGAAACGTCGCTGCCCAATGACAGGTTTTGTGCTTATCATGACGTCACTGGTAGACACGTGAAGATTGGACTTCTTTCATTTCCCACGATATTACAAGGATCACAAGCCACTTATGATGACAACATTGAAAACCAAGCAGGTAGTCGTAATAACACGTGTCCTGCATCCCACTGATGACGTAACCTGGGACGAAAGAATCGGTCGTCAGTTGAAAACTTTGATGGGACACGTTTTTCGGCTGTGTTTTCCCGGTGCTCGCGACGTTTCGGGAGACTTACGGTGCACGTGCAGTCTACGTACATACTCGTGGTTTACATTCTTATGGTTATGCCAGGTTGAAAAACAAATGAAGAAAAAAGTAAGCTACTTTTCACCTACTGCTCATGACGTCACGTGACACGAGTTATGGTCTTCGTTTCGTATCACTAGGGAACCTAATACTGGCGGAGGACCACCTTTCTCAGTAGGCTTCTTCCAGAAACTACTACAAGAAGGTTCAAATGATCCATGAACAAACCGCATTCAGACATTTCCACATTAAGTTGCCAATGGGGCCGGAAAAAGGCATGAACTGACTCAATGTTTCCGGCTACCGGCATTCTCTGCCTCTAACAAACATTCCAAAATAGCTGTCGATCGGTGCAACCACTGGCGGCACCATTTTGACGGTGTCCGCCAGTCCACTTCGAGTCAATAGTATGGCCGTCGATGGGTATGATCGTACTTTTACCCTTCGGCCGTCAGCCTTATCCACCCATTCAAACGTGCCAATATAGTTTCAATCGATGGCAACCACTAGCAGCACCATTTTAGGAATGAGCAGATATTTTCCCTCATGTCGTGGAGAAAATGACCTTACCATTTCTGAACAAGATGTTATTCGAGAAAGCCAATCCCGAATTACCAAAAGAGTAGTTTATAGGCATAAGCTTACTCTTTACATTTCGGCCGCCAGCATCATCTGATCATTTCAGATGTCAATACATTCTCCATCAGTGCAATCATCAGCGGATACCTTTTTAAAAGTGTCTATAAGCAACTAAAATGTGCAATCCTTGGCAGATTACTACTGCACACCACCACGGACTATGTGGCACATACACACAGCGTACATTAAGGCCGGCACAGTAACCTAATCGCCTGCGAGCATAAGCGATTGTTATTTTGCAGCTGCAGGCATATACTTCCCATGAAGCGTGTTTATCTGACAAATAAAGCACAATGGCTGCACATGGCGAAGCAGAGAAATTAATAAATTCTATGGAAATGTGCCTGTGGCTCCTATGCAGAGGAAGGATGGAGTGCAGCGGCATCCCCACTTTCTGGGAATGTAGAGCATTAAACTTATGGAATCTTATGGGAGGACTCGCCGACAATATGACTAGGGGCACCCTTCCTTTCTAAAACGTTCCTCCGTGTATTTTACGGGTGCCAGCGGCAGACCTTTTATCACTTTTGCATCCAAACTCTTCAACTTACCTTACGGCCGCCCGCTTTGAAATCTTCAATTGAACTGCATGAAATGGCTTTGCTGCGTTTGAAAACTACTGCAAAGTGCTCCAAATGGTTCCTGAACATAATGCCACGAACGTGGCCTGGCCTCTGGGATCCATTTTAAAACTAGGGACACGGCTGGGGCCTGCGATTTACATTGACTGGGGGCCCCTTAAGTCAACTAGAGGCCTACTGTGTCGGCCAGGGACTCACCGTGACGTACAGTGAAACACCGTTTCATGGTAGATGCGTAAAGCTGTATACACACATTGTTGCAGACTGGCATGCGGTTAGGTGCTGCGCTGGCCCAAATACACGCTGTCTTTCCGCGTCTTATAAGTCGTGGCGCTCCCCGTCAATAATCGGCCGAGGCTAGAATGCTGTTATTGCCCTGATCACGATGCTCGAATTTCACATCAGCACATGTTTCATGGTATCTGCTCATAAGCCGCATACATAGTTTGTTTCAGTCTCGCATACGGTTATATATTGCGTCGGCTTTAAAGCACGCGGTTGCGATGTGCCCAATAGGTCGTGGTGCTCCCCCTGGCACGACCTGCTTATCATAGAATATGTAACTGCTCTGTTAAACAGAGATGGTTTCCGGTTATGATCGCACCGATAGAAACTAAGCTGCAGCGTTTGATATGGGTAGACCATGCCGGCGGCCCAAACGTAAAGAGGTGAGTTTTAAGCTTATCACTGGCCCCATTGGTAAACCTCGTTCTATTGTGTGCTTGTTAGGATGTGTACCGCTTTTCCGCGGGTCATATATGACCGTTGAACTTGATTTTTAATGTTAACATACCTTTCATGGTTTATACATTTAGCCGCATGCACACCATGCTTCACGCCCGAAGGCGTAGTGGGTATTGCGTAGGCCTTAACGCACGCTCTGGCTATGTGCCCAATCGGCCGTGGTGCTGCCCGTGAAAAGCTAACCGGTGCTAGAATATTTCAGATGCCGTTTAAACAGTTTTAGAATTATGTCCACCAGTCGTTGCACTGATGGAAACTATGTTGACACGTTTGAAATGGCAAATGATACTGGCGGCCGAAACGTAAAGAGTTCACTTTACGCCATTATCGGCCCTATTGGTAACTCCGAGTGGGCATACCCGAATGACGTTTAGTTCAGGAAGGATCGGTCCACTGTCTCCATGATGATAGCAAAATTGCATGCATAGTTTTAAAATGGTGCTGCTAGTGATATCATCCATTTAAACTATGCTAGCACGTTTGAAATGGACAGACAATGGTAGCGGCCGAAACGTAAGGAGCCCGCTTATGTCTATTAACGGCCACTATTTGTAACATCGATTGGACTGATTTTAATGCAAGTTTATTCATGAATAATTTGGACCTCCAGTACTTTCTAAATGCAGCAAAGTTAGGTCATGGAGTCATATTGGGCATTTCATGGCAGGCGGTCGTAATGGAAATGAGTATTGGTTGGAAGTCGTGTTTTGGCGACCAGCGCTACCAGCCGGAAGTGGACTTTCGCATTCATTTTTCTGCACTGACGTAGTGTTTTCTCTGTTTTGTAATGTGTGACCAACGCGTTGTATGGTATACACATAACCACATACAAGCCTTGTATCAGGCTCGCAGGCGGTTAGGTATTACGTTGGCCTTAACGTACGCTGTGGCTTTGTGCCCAATAGGTCATGGTGGGCCCCGAGGAATAATCTCTCGAGGCTACAATGCTTTCAGGGTCCTGGCCGTGACACATGGACGTTCAGATGAACACACGTTGAAAGGTACATTGTATAGCGAAAACAAGAGTGTTTCGGTTGGCAGGCTTTTGATATTACGCCGGACAACTGGGCACATGGCACGCTGCTCCTATTTACCCAGTTGGCAGCGCTGGTCCCCGGGAATAACCCGCCAACAAGAATATATGAATTTCCATTTAGACAGTTTTGAAAAAGTGTTGGCTAGTGATTTCACTGATGGAAACTGAGCTGACACGCTTGAAATCGGCAGACAATGCTGACGGCTGAATAGTACAGGCCGCTCATACCTATCACCTATACCTATTGTCAGCTCTGCTTCTCTTGTGTGCTCGTTGGGACGTGTGCTTCGTTTCAACGTGTCATATGTGACCGTTGGACTTGATTTTTCAGGTAAATACACCTTTCATCGTAAATACATTTAGCCGCATACACACCGTATTTCACGCTCGAAGGGTCGTATGGGTATTGCGTAGGCCTTAACGCACGCTCTGGCTATGTGCCCTAGAGGTCGTGGTACTGCCCGTGAAAAGCTAACTGGGCTAGAATATTTCAGGTGCCATTTAAACAGCTTTGGAATAATGTCCACTATTCGTTGCACCGACGGGAACTGTACTCACACGTCTGAAATGGGTAGATAATGCTGGCGGCCGAAACGTAAAGAGTCCGCTCATGGCTATCACCGGCCATATTGGTAACTCGGAGTGGATTTAGCTCAATGACGTTGCGTCTACGAATCATTCGGTGCACCGTGCAGTAGTTTATAAATGTAGAAAAGCTATGTCATGCTGTGAAATTGGAGACTTTATAGGAGACGGCCGGAAGGTAAATGGAAGGGCTTGGCTGGAAAAGTAATATGCGGACTGGCGCTGCCTGCTGAGACCTAGGCAGAGGAACGGCTCACAAAGAGGTGTCGCCCATATTAATTTTGCATTTAATTTTTTCATTGGTTGCCATAGGGTAAATCTCAACAATCTTGGAAGGGGGAGGGGGGGGGGGGGGTGCCATGAGACGTAGAGATTCAACGTTTCTACGCTTGCAGCACAAAAGGCGCAGCGTAATTGATTTCCCCGTCCCAAATGTGATGGCTTCTCTCTCATGTCACTCGTGACTATTACACTAGGTTTTTCAAGCAAACACACGTTTCATGACATTCATATATAGCTGTATGCGAACCTTGTGTCATGCTCACAGGCGGGTTAGTATTGCATCGGCCTGAACGTACGCTCTGGGTTCGTGCCTAATAACCAGTGTTTGTCCGCGGTAGTGATCTGCCAAGCGATGCATATTGCAATTTGTTCTCTAAGCATTTTTAAAATGATTTCAACATCATTCAACATCATTCAAAATTGCGTAAGTTGTTCAGTGCATTAGCGAGAAACATTACTCACATAGAGAGGACAGAATTAGCCTTATTCCTCGGAGAAAAACCAGGACAATGGAGATATAGCTCGGTTGATACTTCGGCAACAAACGTTATCGAAACAACAGCAGAAGCAACCTTCAAACAGCAATAGCAATAGTAACTAAAAAACAAGAGCAATAGCAAGCTTCTGCTATTGTTTCGATAGAGGCATGTTGCCGAAATATCAACCAAACCATATCTTCATTGTCCTGGTTTTTCTGCGAGGAATAAGGCTAAAACTATTGTCTTATCAACATCATTCAGCTCTGCGGATTAATGGGTTCTTATATTTGTGTATGTTTGCGGTTTCTCACTGAATGATGAATAGCGCATGGATCATAATTTGTCATAAAAGCATGTGGTAATATATATATATATATATATATATATATATATATATATATATATATATATATATATATATATACATATATTACTTCAACTTCAGATCGACGTAATTATTAACCGCCTTGAAGTCTACAACAACGCTTGAGAGCGGTTCTATGTGTGCACCATAAAGCGAGAGTTTCCCTAAACAAATTAGATATGACTGTCTCACATTATGTAGCAGAGAAAACAACAGACATGGGACGTGGGAATCAATAAAAATGTGTTTTGTCTCAAAGGGGAGGGAACGGTGGTTACCTGGGTGTTGTGTCCCCCCCCCCGTTTCCGAAAATGTTTCGCACGAATCGTTCGAGTACAAAATACGTTTGGGCAACCCTCACCTTTCTGACACGTTTCTCCGCCCATGTGTCCGCTGCTAGCACAAGTCAAGAAATCGCTTCCAACCAAACGTTTTATAACCTTACGAGATCTTACGACGCCTGCAATTAAATTCAAATTTCACCGCAAACTTTGCTGCTTTTAGAAACCTTTGCAAATGTTTTATTTTTTGTTCAAATGACTCAGGAACACTAAGTTCACTCTGAAATATCATGGCCGGTGTTAAGTATAGACGAACTATTTGCGATTCGACCACCAGCATCGTCTGTCCTTTTCAAACGGGTCAGTATAGTTTACTCCGGTGCAATCATTGGAAGACACCATTTTAAAACTGTTTCGAGGTAAATGAAATATATATACACACAGGCACAAACATATGTACGCGAACGTATGTACGTAAACGCATTTCGCTACTCAATGAGCATGTGGCTACGTCATACATCAGACCTGGCGTCAAGGAGTGGTCTAGTGCCGACCTAAAAGGTCATCGTAGATCAAGTGAATTACATTCCGGATAGAAGCGTCCCCGTTAGCGAACGGTGCCAGCATTGTGCTCTTGTAAAATTTCTCGGAAGTGCCTTTTCTTTCTGTGTCATGCACTTTATATCATTGATGCATTGGGTATCACAATGATGCCTCGTGACAAGCTGATTGTTATGTTGTTGATAATTGCAGCCATGGCAGGCAATATGTTCGCTTGCCTCCATATTTGCTTACTCCCCGCTCAACCTCACCTAGATCCACCTCCCAAGACCAACCCATGCTCCAAGTCGTGATCCGTTGGCGGTCCGGTCCGGTGATTGGCTTTGACGCTTTTCCCGCCGGGCCAATAAGAACATCTTCAGGCACGCGCCAAAATGCACGCACTTGACAGGCAAGTTGGCGCGAACGAAAATGGTGCGAACGATCAGCTGATCGGCCAAGGCCGTCGATGGCCGTAACAGCATAGGCCAGATTGCGGTGAACCCGGCATCGAATAAGACCAAGGGATGTATAACAATGGTACAGAAATGTATAGCGTGGATGAGATAGCAAAAGTTTTGCATAAGCACAGTTCGCTCCGCTGTTTACGACATCTTGAGTAACGGAGGTGTGCTCAGGGCAAGGGCAGCAGAGAGCAGTGTGGCGCTTATTAAGGGAAGCGAAGCGTGCTTCCTGGCACGCTTACGTGAGTACGCTGAATCGGTTCACGCCAACATCGCAGGTTTGGTCTCGAATTAAGCGCATAACGGGGCAGTTTTCATCCATGGCTCTTCCGGTACCATGTGTGAACGGACAGGCCGTGACGCGCCCGTTGGAAGTTGCGAACGAGATTGCCCGGGCGCTGGCCTACCGCAGCGAAGGCGGCAACACTAACCCAGTTTGTGCGGCACCGGACGCAATGTGAGCAATCCGCAGTGGATTTTTCGACGAGTGAGCTACATTCCTATAATGATCCATTCACCCTAGTCGAGTTGGAATGCGCGCTTGCAAAGCTTCGCAGCGTGCCAGAAGGTCCGGACACTGTGCACAACGACATGCTCAAACATGTGCCGCCTTGCGTGCTTCGCGCTCTCTTAGCGGTATTTAATGCGCTTTGGGCCAGTGGTGACTTTCCAGCCTCTTGGCGAGAAGGTACTGTCGTTCCTTTTTTAAAACCGGTTAAAAGTGGACAAGATCCTTTACACTATAAACCTATTTCTCTCACTTCATCGCTGTCTAGGTTAATGGAAAAAATGGTTGATGTCCGTTTAACTTGGTTTTTAGAACATCACGGCGTTTTCACAAACGCCCAGTGTGGTTTTAAAAAGAATCGCAGCACAGCGGACAATCTTCTAGGTCCTGACACTGCGATTTGTATGGGACTTAAAGCAAACTGACACATAGGCGCAGTGTTCTTTGACAAAGAGGGCGCCTATGACACCACATGGCGTCAAGGCATTCTTCTCAAGCTATACAGGTATGGTACACGCGGCAATATGGGCACCTTTCTTCAAAACTTTCTAGCTGACTGTTCTTTCCGTGTCCGTGTTGGAAACGCGCTCTCTGAGAGACATGTTTAAGTTAACGGTGTGCCCCAAGGCGGCGTTCTCAGCGTAGCTTTGTCCGCTGTTATGATCAACGATATCGGGATTGAGCTGCCAGTCTGTAGGTCGTGCCCTTTTTGTTGATGATTTTACCATTTGGACTAGCGCAACAAGAGCACCAACGATGGAGCGCCAACTCCAGTTGGCTGTAGACCGTGTTGAGAAGTGGGGTACCATGAACGGGTTCAGGTTTTCAAGTAGCACGACTGTAGCCATGCAGTTTTGTCGTAGCCGGCAATGCGGTGACCTGTCTATCCGTCTGTATGGGCAGTGCATCCCAACTGAGCCTGTGGCTAGATACCTAGGGGTATACTTTGACCGCCGACTTACATATAAGGCACATCTTAGAGCGCTACGTGAACGCTGCTTTAAATCTTTGAACGTATTAAAATGTGTTTCGCGCACATCGTATGGCGGAGATCGGAGCACGCTTTTGCTGCTGTATCGGGCAATCATACGCTCTAACCTGGACTATGCATGTTATATTTATGACAGCGCGTGTGAGTCCACGAAACGGATCATTGACACCATCCATCACACTGCTGTACGTGCCATCACAGGCGCGTTCCGTACATCTCCAATCCGAAGCCTCTTGGTAGAATCGCACGAGCCGCCGTTGTTAGCGAGGAGGAAAATGTTAGACATACGTTACGCGCTTAAGCTGCGACAGTTCCCGTGGCATCCCGCATATCACGCAGTCTTTCCGCGGCCTGCTGTGCCGTTTGTTCGCAATGCACCTCGGGCGCATGCTGTGACCTTTGGCTCCCGGATACGAGCCTTACTGCGGGAAAACGAAATTCCCATTCGAAAGGTGAAGCAATCAGGTCATCTGTGCACTCCTCCCTGGCATTTGATCTCTCCCTTCACAGACACATCTCTGACTGAAATGAGAAAGAATGTCTCGCTGCCAGATATACTGAGGTCCAGAGCGCTTCAGGGTTTTAGCGTTATATCAGGGCTACACACATACTTACACGGACGGCTCTAAAACTTCTGATGGTGCAGGCTGTGCGTTGTGAGCGGTGGCGTCACCTGGTCGTTTTCATTGCCCCCAAACGCTTCGGTGTTCACATCGGAGCTCATAGCAATCATTAAGGCACTATGTTTCATTGAAGTCGGTGACGAACCCTTACATCTCATTTTGACGGACTCTCTGAGCAGTGCTCTGAGTGTGAAGTCTTATTATCCGTCATGTCCCCTTATACAGGACATCTTAATACGTTTGGCTCAACTGGATCAGGCCGGAAAGAAAGTCATGCGATGTTGGGTTCCCAGTCGCGTCGGAATCAGGGGCAACGAGTTGGCTGATGCGGCTGCCAGGCGAGCAGCGCTGGCTCCATGTGTTCGCTCCCTTTCTATTCCTGCCAGGGACTTTCATCCTGCAATGAAAACCTTCCTGCATAACGAGTGGCAGCGTTGTTGGGATCAGATGGAAGGTAATTAGCTTAAAGAGATAAAACCTAAGCTGGGTCATTGGTTTTCGTGTTTCCGCGAAATGAGGCGAGAAGAGGTGATGCTCTGCAGACCACGCATCGGACACACGTACGCAACCCACGGCTATATGTTGGAGGCAGCCGATAAACCTATCTGCCATCGATGAGGCGCTGTCCTCACCGTTCACCATGTCCTTATATCTTGTCCGCGCATCGTGAAGGAGCACCCACGTTACTTTGGACAGCGTGACTCGCCCCTTACCCTCAGTGATATGATAGGAGACAACTCACAATTTCTTGGAGCTCAACAGATCTCTTTATTTCTCAAACACATCAACTTTAGAACCATTTATGCTGCTTATTAGATAGGTAAAACAAAACTCGCTATGGGCGCCAAATGACCACCGCAGTCGGCGCGCCCTTAAACTCCAATAAACAACAAAGAGGTCATGGTGTACATCGCTACCTCATGTTAAAAAGAGCATTGTACATCAGTCATCGTTATTAGGGCGGAACATATCGTAATTAATCGTAAAACAGGTCATCTACACTCTTACCTTGGAACTTACGTATCTGCGATAGCGAACATTCGAGCGCCGCAAACACGCAGCAACCCCGGCCCCGGCGCGATTGCTACGCGTGATCATAACATTACTGCCCATCAAGAACCATAACAATGTACCCGGCCAAGGTAACAAGAATCCAATGAAATATGTTTCTTGCGTTTCCAAGCAGTCTTTCGTACCGTTTGTAGATTGGTCGACATTGTGGGTTAGGTACGTTACGCTTACGTTACGCTACGTTACGTTACGTTAGGTCAGGCAAGGCTAGGCTAGGCTAGGCTAGGCTAGGCTAGGTTAGGCTAGGTTAGTTAGGTTAGGTTAGGTTAGTTAGGTTGGCTTAGGTTAGTTAGGTTAGCTAGGTTAGGTTAGGTTAGGCAAGGCTAGGCTAGGCTAGGCTAGGCTAGGCCGGGCTATGTTAGGTTGGGTTAGCTAGGTTAGGTTAGGTTTGGTTAGGTTAGGTTAGGTTAGGTTAGGTTAGGTTTGGTTAGGTTAGGTTAGGTTCAGTTCAGTCAGGTAATGTTAGGTTAGGCAAATTTAGGCTACGTTCTGGACTATTCTGGCCTGTCTGTTTCATTAACGTACCTACACGCGATAAGAAACGTATCTCATTGCATTATTATTGTTACCTTGGCCCCGTACACTTTTTATAGTTCTTGATAAGCAGAGATATTGTAACCACGCAACGATAGCGCAGAAACGGCGCGGGGGAGTCGAAGCTGCGGGTCGAAGCTTGTCTCTCCGTTATTCCCTGAAGATACTAAGTCGAGAGGATCATCCATGCAGAAAACTTATGGCCAATGAGGCTGCGTTACATGAGGTAGAGACTGGATATATGAAAAGGATTTCTGGTTTCCCGCTATATGAGAGAATACTTGATATGTGCCATGAAACAGGATTCGATTTCCCAGAAGAGGTGACCTTAAAACGCAGCGTCGTTCCGCCATGGAGATTACGTAAATGTACGTTGATAAAGTTGACTAACAGGAGCAAGAGAACGCTAGATGAAGTGCAAATTCAATGTGAGTTTAATGATTTGAGAAGCAGGTATACAGAATACGAGTTCATATTTACCGATGGAGCAAAAAGTGCAGACGGAGTTGGATGTGCTTTTGTCCACGGTGAAAGACGTCAAAAATTTAAACTTCCTGAACTTTGTTCGATATTTATAGCTGAAGGATTCGCAGTATTACAGGCTCTGAATTATACACATACAAATCGCATCCTCAAATGTGTTATATGCACAGACTCCTTGTCCATTATAACAGCCCTGGGAAATCCGACTTCTGAAAACCCGATCGTGATCCATTTACTAGAGACGGTCAGTCAGCTTATTGAAATGGGCAGTATAATCATTGTCCTCTGGATCCCAAGCCATAGTAATATACGTGGAAACGAGACAGCGGATGCACAAGCAAAGATGGCTATAAGACTGAATGACGTGTGTAATTTTCAAATGGGTCCTAAAGATTATTTTCCTAAGGTGCGTCGAAGTATTCGTGAATTATTCAACAAATATTGGACAGATTACAACCCTAGGACTAATTTAAAACGCATCAAAGAAGAGGTAGGAGACTGGGTCTCCTGTAAGCGAGCAGTCCGACGCGAAGAGATAGTGCTGTGCCGGCTGAGACTTGGGCATACTCGCTATACCCACTCATACATGATAGATAGAAACCTCCAACCTGAATGTGAACGATGTCAGTGTCCATTAACAGTGTATCACATTCTTCTTGAATGCCCCGTATATTTTCACGAAAGACGATCATTGGTAACACTATGTCAACGGTCCGGAACACAATTTTGTGTGAGGTCGCTGGTAGGAAATCAATTCCCGGACATCATTGATGGAGTGATGAAATATTTGCGACACTGCGACCTACTGAAACAATTGTGAAGTGCTGCCTTTGCGTGCGGGACAAGTGCAATTTTTGCTTTGCTGTCATTGATTGCTGCCATGTTGTTTATACTATATTGTAATTGTTTGAAATGAGTTGTTTATTCTATGTATAATTTAAGCTTGCGTGCATATCTGCGTACGATGTCTGACTGGATGCTTGAGAAATGTGAGAAGCAAGGAAGTGGTATAGGAATTATGTGTAGCAAATATGTGTGATACGTGGGTGTGTGCGTAAGCAGAGGAGATTACATGAATGAGGTTTGAACGAGCATGGTGAAGACAGATGAATGTGCGTGCATGCGTTAGAGTACACGGCATGGCAGATATGTGAAATTTCCATCTGGTAAATGCTTTGTTAAACGGCAATGTTGTGACTGCCGACTGACTGATGACTAACCTGCAACGTCTATCATGTGGGGAAACTGCGGTTAAAAGAAAATGATAAAAAAGAGCCTGGCAAAAAAAAACCGGACTTTTTGTTCTCTTGTTTTAGTTCACTAATCAGTTTATGTATCTGAACATTTAACACCGAGTTTTCTAGAAACTAACACCGTTTACTGCACCTCCTTGCTACACCGCTATCCTGCACGAAAATTCCTGACCAGTGCGACACATTCCTTCTATCCTCTGTCGCGCTTAGTTACCACCTGTGCTACCAAACTTGTAAGACAACACTTCAACGATGGACGCCTGAGCCCAAGAGGCTATGCGCCCTTAACCAACAACAACAACAACAACGGGAGATAGCTAGCGTAGTTATTAGAATTCGAAGGTAGGGACGTGAATCTACCTATTTTATGATTATCTACGAGATGTCCGGCCCTAAACACGACGAATGATGTACAATGACTTTTTCCAACATCAGGTACCAATGTATACCTACACTCACAGATCCAGTGTGCCAGCCATGTATCAAGGAGTGTGCACGACGCAACGTGGCGGGCTCGAGATTGGTGCAACACTTTCTATACCAGATGTGCTCCAATCCTTCCAGCAGTCAAGCAGGACTCCTGAGTGCATGTCTACGTTAAGCGACTCGTGGATTATTGGCCTATGGTGCTCAAATGGATTGTTTACCAATGCTAAGTTACCCATTTTTGCTTTTATTATTACTGTACACCGATTTCATATCAGCAGTCTTTTATGGCATGAAACGGTAGCAAACAAATCGTACTTAGTAGTTTGCTCATGTAGGGCTCCTGGTATGCAGACATGCTATTAATTGCATCCGCGAAGGTTATCCTTCAAACCTTATTTAGTCTTCTGCGCAACAAACAGGTACAAGGCCACCGGCAAAGACTACCCATTGCTCGCCAGTTAACGGCGTTATGCCGTCGAATCGTGTCGCTACACGCCTATTGCCTCAACCATGCATGAACTTGCCCTTAAAACAGAAATACATAATGCAATGAGCGGCCCGACAGCCGTTGTGGGCTCGGCATCCGTGGTCAAAGCGCAGTGTGGGAGGACTGACTAAACGGTCATACGTACTCACCCTCTAAACCTGCAGGCAAAAGACGTACACATGCAACAGTGTTATTCCATTGATTTCAATCACTCATCAATGCGACTAACACCGCACAACATCCAGAAAGGCCTCCGTTCCACAGCCCCGCTCTGGGCTCGGACGTCTGCCAGCGGCGCCGGGCCCATCTGCCGGCCGCACCCGAGTATCGCAGCTGTCCAGCTCAGGCCGCTCTGGGCTCGGACGTCTGACAGCGGCGCCGAGCCCGTCCGCCGGCCGCAACCGAGTATCACAGCTAGCTGTCCAGCTCATGCCGCTCTGGGCTCGGACGTCTGACAGCGGCGCCGAGCCCGTCCGCCGGTCGCACCCGAGTATCACAGCTGTCCAGCTCAGGCCGCTCTGGGCTCGGACGTCTGACAGCGGCGCCGAGCCCGTCCGCCGTCCGCCGGTCGCACCCGAGTACCACAGCTGCCCAGCTCAGGCCGCTCTGGGCTCGGACGTCTGGCGCCGACGACAACGGCGCCGAGCCCGTCCGCCGGTCGCACCAGAGTATCACAGCTGTCCAGCTCAGGCCGCTCTGGGCTCCGACGTCTGACAGCGGCGCCGAGCCCGTCCGCCGTCCGCCCGTCGCACCCGAGTACCACAGCTGCCCAGCTCCGGCCGCTCTGGGCTCGGACGTCTGACAGCGGCGCCGAGCCCGTCTGCCAGTCGCACCCGAGTACCACAGCTGCCCAGCTCCGGCCGCTCTGGGCTCGGACGTCTGACAGCGGCGCCGAGCCCGTCCGCTGGGGGCACCCGAGTATCACAGCTGCCCAGCTCAGGCCGCTCTGGGCTCGGGAATGTGACAGCGGCGTCGAGCCCGTCCACCGGCCGCACCCGAGTATCGCAGCTGTCCAGCGTGATCTAGTGACCTGAAGAGGTAGCTCGGGCAACCTCAGAGCGCCTCTAGATGCCCGTGCCCTTTCCTCTTGGATTTATTTTGCCGGGGCGTGTCCGCTAACGCCTTTGAGCCTACAGCTTCGGGTCCGCAACTGGACGGAGCTGCAAACCAATGCACTGGCGTCAGTACAACTAATATTGACCATAACCCCCGGCTACCAACGTTTCCGCGCGGGGCCACAATAGACAAACCCGGAGCGCAGTTTTTTTCCACAGCTTTGTACGTTTGACCAAGCGTCTTGAGCCACAGCAGATATAAAAACATACGACTGCTGAACCCGTCATATGTTCTGAGCTCGCCACGACTTCGTCTGTAGGACTGGAGGTCTGACGTTACAAAATGTCGCCTGTCGGGCGCATGCCGTTACAAAACGCGTCCCTACTTCCCAGTGCCGCGAATACCCGCCCCAGCTGCGGCGGCAATATGCGCAGCGGGCGAGGTCGGTTACCTTCAGCGTCCGAGTCCGAGTCTAGCAACGGGTGTGCCGCTCTGGGCTCCGAGTCCTTCCAGGTGTGCGACACGGCTGGGCGTGGGGTGACGCGCCGCGGGGTAGCGCTACGGTCGCGTCCCGGGGACTGGGACGGAGCGATCGTCCGCGAGGTGGCGCTGCGGTCGCGCTGGGCGGCCGAAGGCGGCGTGGCGACGCCGCTCAGCAGGTCGTTAAGCTCGGCCTCCAGGTCGGCTGTCTCGCTGGCGTCAACCGGCGAGAGAGGTCGCGCCAGCGCCGACACCACCTCGTCTCGGTCCTCCAGCGCCTGGCCGGACGGCCCTCCCAGTTAGCGCGCCGGCCGGCGGCGGCGTGAGCAGCCGGGTGATAAGATTAACCGGTCAGGTTGGGCAACAACACCACGGGGCCACACAAGTCACTGGAATACCACCGACCACAGATCCATGGGTCAGGGCAACCACTTATCCAGACCCAAAGCGTGTCTTAGGTCACTTTTTCAAGTCAACAGACATTTCGGCTGGTCACTTATTAACCACACAGCAGCAGTAGCAGCAATAGCAGCAGCTCGGCCACGCACACGCACGCGCGCACAGCTGCTAGCCGGGCCAGGTCGGGTCATACGCACCTCCTGGCAGTCGGCCACCACCTGCTCCACCCTGTCGATGGTGACGTTGCCAAACGCGCCGCGGGCGGCGGCCGTGCCTCGTGACAGCGCGTCAGTCACCTGGCGACGCACAACACTCCCGGGAGTCATCACAATCCGCCAGGCACTCACCGGTCCGCGATATCTATCCACCGTCACAGCAAATGTGCTGCACACACCTGCACCTGTTGGAAGCATTCCTAGTCCTGACCAATCAAGAATTCGTCAAAATGGAACCTGCGATGAGGTAGATGAGTGATCAAAGCTAGCGTAATTTCATGCTCAGTGATGTAAAGGGAGACGAGGGTCACACACAATGAAAATAACCAAATAAATAAAAGGATGAGGGCCACACACAGCGACAACTGATACACAGCCGCACAATCAACAGAGCTCGATGAGCACTCATGCCCTGCAGCTAATGGCAGCGTGCCCGCTTCTGCCCCCCCCCCCCCCCCCCCCCTCCACCCAAAGGTCCTCTAGTCCTCGTCCAGCGCGACCATGGCATGTGTTATGCCTGCTCATCAGCGTCGCCCTGGCAGAAAAACAACGCATTTTTGATTCAGCGAGCGGTAAACCTACTATATGCACTATGGAGTATTGCCGTACAGCATGTTAAGAATGGCCGCGGTGTTTCACGTGAAGGCGAATAATGAACCATCTGCACGCGCAGAAGACGATGCGACGACGAAGCCCAGTGCCCGACGAAGGTGAATGGAAGGCCTCCAGTGTCGTTATATCATCCTCGCTGCATTCAGATCAGTCATAAATAACTAACATGGGTTTTTGTCATGTGAAAGTAAAGCTTGCCCCAATTCAATAAAATAAGGATAAACCAGGCCCAACTTTTCATACGTTATCCTTTCAGCATTAACTCTCAAAAGAACGCGAACGGTTAAACAGGTTCATATAGTTATATGACCCCCCCCCCCCTGTTCTGAGAATAGCGACAGCTTTCCATAGGAGGTACAAGTGGATGGACTAACGAACGCTGCGCATGGCACGTGTCGCAATCAGAACTAACACCGAACGCTCCACGCGGCGTCTTTTTTAGAGAGCGTGCTCCACATTTGTACAGGGTTTGAGGCGGCAAAGCCAACTTGAAGATAACTCGATGTAGTTCACAGTCCCGCCCCTTTAAAGACCTTAGCCCTTCCTAGATTCTAAGTCACACGCCCGCAAAGATGAGCAGGTTATTTTGCGAAGACTATTTCAAGGTCACACAGGCATCCATGACACCATAGCAACCTCATTCAAATCCTGCCATTCCATTGGTCTTGCGGCAAACAATGTGAAGAAAAATATGACTGTCGAGTCGTCCATATCTGGCTTTCATAGTCGCGATTTTCAAACAAAACGACCGTCAGTTAGCTCTTAATCAATGTTGTGCAAGGCACGAGTACATCATCAAACAACGATGTTTTGAGGAGCATATCAACTAAACAGAGAAACTGCGCTGTCTAGGCCAGCGTTTTCCACTTCAAAGTAACCAATAGCCATAGGTGAGCTTATTGCACCATATCTGATGTTTGCTTCAGTCCCTTGAATGTGGAACGCTCCCTTCAACAATTACTCCGCTTGCTTTCCATAGCCCGAATCTTCATATCTGATAGCCCAAAGGGCTTTTTCCTATCTAAAAAGAAAACGCGACGGCAGTCTGCGCATACCCCATTACGGAGCACATGCGACAACAGAAGCCGTGCTAGCAGGAGCAATGGCGCAACCGGGACTCAAACCCGCGCCCCCAAGCGGGAGCCGACAGCACTAACCACTCCAATATTACGGCCCCGTATAAAAAAGAACGCCTAGTGCTAGACGTTTGGCCACCGACTTCTAGCTTTACCATCCGAGACCTACCGCCATCGGCTGCTTAAAGTTGCCTGAATGTATAATGCAAACGGCGTACGTTTTTACGGACAAAGCCCTGCACATCAAAGATATTGCTGACAGGTCGGTCCATATAAACTAACCAGCCGTCTGTCCCACCAACCGATCGTCAAACCAACCAACCATCCAAGCATCCGACCGACCGACCGACCGACCGACCGACCGACCGACCGACCGACCGACCGACCGACCGACCGACCGACCGACCGACCGACCGACCGACCGACCGACCGAACCAACGACCGACCGACCGACCACCGACCGACCGACCGACCGACCGACCGACCGACCGACCGACCGACCGACCGACCGACCGACCGACCGACCGACCGACCGACCGACCGACCGACCGACCGACCGACCGACCGACCGACCGACCGACCGACCGACCGACCGACCGACCGACCGACCGACCGACCGACCGACCGACCGACCGACCGACCGACCGACCGACCGACCGACCGACCGACCGACCGACCGACCGACCGACCGACCGACCGACCGACCGACCGACCGACCGACCGACCGACCGACCGACCGACCGACCGACCGGACCGACCGACCGACCGACCGACCGACCGACCGACCGACCGACCGACCGACCGACCGACCGACCGACCGACCGACCGACCGACCGACCGACCGACCGACCGACCGACCGACCGACCGACCGACCGACCGACCGCCGACCGACCGACCGACCGACCGACCGACCGACCGACCGACCGACCGACCGACCGACCGACCGACCGACCGACCGACCGACCGACCGACCGACCGACCGACCGACCGACCGACCGACCGACCGACCGACCGACCGACCGACCGACCGACCGACCGACCGACCGACCGACCGACCGACCGACCGACCGACCGACCGACCGACCGACCGACCGACCGACCGACCGACCGACCGACCGACCGACCGACCGACCGACCGACCGACCGACCGACCGACCGACCGACCGACCGACCGACCGACCGACCGACCGACCGACCGACCGACCGACCAAGCCAGCCAAACAAACCCCGCTTAAGACTGGGTTGGTCTGAAGACTGAATCATGACAAACCGACTGTAATGGAAGGATGGCATGGGCACCAACCGACTCCCCATGAGTGAAGTCCCTTAATTGTATCGCATTGCTACGTTGATCACATGTTTACTTCACCAAAGAGCTTGAATGGGAGTTGTATTGAACACATCAGTTGTATTGAACTTTCACATCTGCCTACTAAATTAGCCCACCTTTTGGTTGTATTTGGATTCTTCAATGCTGTCTAGCATATCTTGAACGTTGTCCAAGGTCATGGATTTCTGTTCAAGAGACACATTCATCTTTTTCCACTTGCGGAGCTTTTGCTTTGCCTGCAAATCCAGTATGTACGGGAAAAATCAGCACATGTGCATTCGATGCGAAAATTCTGTAAATACTGCAATACCACACACCAGTAAAATGTTTTTGCAACACACTGACTACTTCTCTTGTAAAGATTGAACAAGACACCGTAAAAATCAAACAGCTTTGTCCAACAGGCAATAGTGCCCGAGCAAAATCCAGTTTTCCGTGCAAATTCAACGGCTTCAGGCACGCTACGCCGATGATCATGATTAGGGTTTAACGGCACAGCGACTACGACGGTCAGTTTTAGGATTAACCCATGCCACCAGGGGCCGGTCATGGCTGCTCTACATTCCACGAGAAACAGGGCTTTCCCCTTTGCAGCATGTCCGTCCCGCCCGTCCGGCATCAACACGCACCAGTTCCCTCTGCCCGCTCTTCAGCAGCTCACGAGCGCTGCTCCTCAGCTGCGTCTGATCGCTCGCCAGCTGCGTCACCTCCTTGGTCATGGTACTCTGCACCAGCTTGAGCCGCAGAACGCCTGGGGATGACACATGGTCACAGAAGCCAACGGGCGCTGCGCCTGAAGGCGACCCCACGCCCTGGAGCAGCGGAAGAGTTTTCTCCGCACGCGCTGACACAGATCGCGTTCCGCATGCTTCGCCCACGTCAAAGCGTGCTGGCGCACACCAGCACGCCTCGCTGGTCAAAAACCGAGAAAAATGACACCACCACTGAACCTATCGCTCCATCTCCCCTCTCCCCCTCTTCGACTCGCCGAACTATCCCCAGTTACCGCGTCACAAGTCCTCCTCCCGTAGTTTCGTAAAATGAGTCGACAGCACAGTGAAAACTGACGAAATTTACCGCCAGAAAACACGACAACGAACACGTATTCCACGAATAAGTCTACTTTCTTCTAAAAATTGTGGGGCTGGAGACCCAGCTCGAGAGAGGCTGGAGCTCTTAACTGAAAAGGAAACCACACCCTGCCCCCTCCCCATCACCGCCCAGTCTCTGGTCGGTCGCAGCGCGCGCGCGCTGACCCGTCCGACCCACCGCGCTCCAGTTCGGTGACAGTCGGCGCGACCGGCTCGCCGTCCAGCCGGAACTTGACCGCCAGCCGGCCGTCCACGTCGTCCAGCGTCGCGCGGCCGTTGCGCTCAAGCTCCAGCAGCGCCAGCTCCAGGTCGGCGCGCGTCGCGAACAGCGCGTCATGCAGCCGCCACAACTGGTCGACCAGGAGGAGCTCTCCGCCGGCCGGCTGCGAGACGTGCCGCGCGTAGAGTTCGTCGCTGCGCTCCTGCCGGCCGGCGGCGGCGGCAGGGGCGTCAGCGGTGCACTAACAACGCCGTCAGTCAGCCCAGGGTGCCTTCCCATGTGATAAAACGCACACAAAACGCTACAAGACCAAATCCTGCAATGTCTATAATGGATATCATCACGCATGCCATTATATAGGACCTCATGTTGCTATATTTGACATCGGCAAACTTCTGTACACCACCGTGGAACCCGAGAACTCACATATGTCATCGCGGCAGCATGCTGGTTTTCTACTGCCTAGACAAAACCCCATAGACATTCATAAAACCCCGTAACGCAGCACCCATGGAACCATGCTAGCTCCAGACTGAGTGTGCCCGCCTGCCCGCACACCGTCTGCCATGTACGTACCTTGAGCGCCGTCAGCAGCACAACGTCCTCTTCGGGTTCGGCCCAGAGCGCCGGCTTGACCCAGCTCCAAAAAAGGCGGGCCGGCTGCCAGAGGAGCAGCTCAGTGCCCCAGGCCGTCCAGCTACGAGCGACGGCGCAGCGGCGGCGCAACTCAGCCTCAGTCATCATCTCGCCCGTCCTGCATCGCAAGGCACGGGTCACACGGCGCCGGCGCGATAGCCATTGCCAGCATCATCAACTCCACGCAGAATGGTGGCGCGATCGCGCCCTTTGCCTGTGCCTGCGTCCTCTGCCAAGGGCCAGTCAATGTTTATTGGGGCGACACACAATCGACAGCTAAATATGTCACTGCCATACTCAAACATTGCTGAGACACCCACCAGCCAGCGAACTATGCAGGTGTATCAGCATGCATACCAAAATTAGTACCAAACAATCTATTGTTACACGGTGGGGTGGAGTAGCGTAAAAGACAAGAGCAGCCGGAACGCCGACTCCACCACGGCCTCACCTCCTCAGGTTGCTAAACACCTCCTGCAGGCAGCTGGGCCGGTGGATGCCCACAACAAGCGTGGTCTCCAGCCGATGGCGGTTGAGCAGCAACAGCTGGTGACGGCGACACTCATCAGCCAGCTCCTGGCGCCAGAAGGCCATCTTGCAGTCGTAGCCCACGGGGTTCACATGACGAGAGCGGAATGGTCCGAACAGTCCGCCCACAATAATCTCGCTTTCCCTCCAGTTGGCTGGTACTGCTGCCATACTGGCTCGTGTTGGAAGGCTGGAAGAAAACACGGCTGTAAGTCTTGTTACAAAATCATGCACCTTCGATGAAAACATCTCAACTCTTTGAAGCATGCAATGCTGCTTGGACACTTTGCACATGACATGCCAGTGTCTGAAACTTGGATGTTTCTTGGTGTTTTTAGCCCCAAGACATTTTGTTCACCACAAATATACACTGAAAAGAATGTAAAAATATTTATCTGTGAACGAAGTCAGATGGAGGCTAGCTATTCTCGCAACTTCGACGGCATCGCGCGTCACACTCACGACTGAACGAGGGATACTGCTTGCGGGTTACAGCCGAATCTCTCCACCAGTCACACACAATCTTTCCCTGCGATGCATCCAGTGCCTAGGTCCGCTGCTGCCCACCAGCACATGTCTAACCCACCCACCGTCCAACGACACCAACGCGCTGATACACCGCGCCCGGGGCCCCGTTCTTGATGGGGAAAATGCTGCCAGATGCTCCACCCTTTCAGATAACAACCTACGACGTTCCACAGCTACGTCATCGACGCCATGGAGAGCCAAGTAAATCCTCAACATGGTGGCTAGTAAAATCAGGGCCCCGTTCTTGATGAGCAAATGCTGCCAGATGCTCTGCCTTTTCAGGTAACAACCTATGGCGTTCCACAGCCACGCCGTCTACGTCATCGAGAACGCTTCAAGTAACTCCTAAACATGGCGGCTAGTAAAATCGGCTTTTTCCAATAAATACACTTGACGCGCAGCAGATATGATACTGACGAGTCGGGAAAGTTAAATGTTCTTCAATGTACAGTTGTACAAATACTTCAGGTGCAACCCTCGCGACAGCTGCATATACCATGATGACTTACCTTAACGAGAATATTATAGGCAGAGAAAAGCAGATCATCGTCCTCGATTCCGAAAGACGCTACGTTATTTCAGGCGTTCCGCGAGCGTAACCACATGCAGTGGATCATCCCGCGGACACGAAGTTCGCCAAGCACTGGTAACTTAACGCCTTATGTTAGCTAACATCATCGTGCATGTATGTTGGGGTCGTCCATATACTTTCTTACGCATGGAGGAGTTTTAGCGCGTGTGGTTGCACGCAGGGATACAGCTTTACTCGGAGCGCGCGTGCAGGGAGAAATTTCATGTTGTGACAAGTCGCGTGAAGGGGAGTTCTACATATAGACACACAGACAAACAATATCCATGGAGACATGTGACGTCAGGTTATGCAGTATATTTACATTCCAAAGCATTCAAGGCATAGATACACTTTTCCACAATCATACTGTCCAGACGAACTATCTACGTTACGGGGTCCAGAAAGTGACTATTACAGTGGTGTACCCGCCGACGTAGCGGTTCTGGTCCTGCCAAAGCGCCAACGGCGCGTAAACAAAACAAACAATTCAGGACATGATGACGAAGATTTCGAATCGCAGTTTCGTATCTCGTACACAGCTTTTTCAAAATCTTCAGGCAAAGCTGGCTCCTTATTATGACAATCATGGCCAGCGCAGAGACAACCAGAAGCGTCCGTTGGAAGATGTGATGCCTGCGCTGCAACATCTTGCTGAGCCAGTGCCCCAACACTACATTGGCAACAGGTTTGCAACTTCAAAATCTGGGTCACGCTAGTATCTGACAGCATTTTGCAAATATGTTGCTGCCGCGAGCGGTGATGCCATCGCGTGGCCAATAGGAGCGCGGCTGCGTGAAACCATCGCAGGTTTTGCAGCGTGCGTCGACTCCCCGGGTGTAATTGCAGCCATCGACGGGCCTTTTCTCTTCATGGATGCACCCAGCAAGGAGATAGCAGCTGCCCATAATACCCACAAGCATCGCCAAACAGTACATCTACCGGCTGCTTGTGATCACCGCGGCGCACTCACTGATGTACTTCCAGGGTTCCGCGATCAGCCCACGATTCCTGTTTTTTGGAGAAGCCCCCCCCCCCCCCTCTGCTGCGACCTCAGGGAGCATCAGCGGCAGCTTCTCCCATCTAACACACTCCTCATTGAGGACAAGAGCTTCCCCTTTCCCCGGAGATCACCACCCTTTCCCGAAACACTGATCACCTCAGCGCCACTCAGCACCACTTCAACAGACCATACAAAAAAACACATGTCAAATTGAACATGCTTTCAGCATGCTGAAAAACAAACTACAGCAGCTAAAACATTTAGAAGTAAAAAACATGGGCAATGTGGCTGAGGTTATAAATGCATTGATCATTGTGTCATGCATCAATCACTGCATTGTGCATCATGAGCATAGTGCAGGAGATGACATAGTGCCTGCAGAGCCCTACAAGGCACATTCTGTGGAACAGACCAACATAGGGTGTGCTGTTACTTTCTAGTACTCAGAACCTGCAAGTGAAGTTCATGGGCATCACAAAGTGACAGCACATGGCTGACCACCTTATGGCAAAGATGATGATGCATGCAGCTTGCTCCAGTTAAATGTTGTAATGTGAAGATGGAGAAAGATAAAAGCAGATAAGAACATTCATTTCATTACATTCAAATCAGCACACACACACTTTGGGAAACACAGTGAGGGAGCAGTGGAAGTGTCTTTGGAAGGAACATGGACTGAAAAGCTTGGAGACCCTCCACCTCTAGGAAGACAATAATTTGTGTATACCCAGTTACTGGGGTTACTTTGGGCAACATACAGTATGACAATTCTATTGTTTGATTGCCTAACTGCCTAATGCATGTCAAATCTCACCCACAGGTGTTCACTTTGCACATAACCTTTTAAGAATTAAGTGTTCATTGCCTTCCATAGTTGACCATTTGGGCTACATCATGACAGTAAAACTTCATTGAAACAATACTTAAATACAAGATGGTGACATCTATGACACACATTAATTGGTCAGGGTGTACTTTCCTACCTAACGTTAGAAAAAATCATAGTACACTATTCGTCGTGTTTAAGGCATGCCATATCGTAAATAATCTCAAAACAGGTAGAATCATGCTCCTACCTTCGAATTTCAATAACTTCGATGGCGGGCCCCCGAGCGCCGCGCGCACCGCACCGCCTGGACTCCCCAGTGCCGTTTCGTAAATACAATATTTCTGCGTACCAAGAACTGTACAAAATGTACGGGACCAAAGTAGACCATTCGTCATGTTTAAGGCAGGACATATCGTAAATAATCACAAAACAGGTAGATTAATGATCTTAGCTTCATTTTTTTATAATTACGATGGCGAGCTCCCGAGCGCCGCACACGCACAGCACCCGCGACACCGGCGCCATTACTGCTCGGGTCACAACATTACTGCGAACCATAAAAATGTACCGGGACAAGGTAGCAAGAATCCATGAAATCTGATCTTCGACGCCAACGGAACCATGGGTTGCAGGGGGATTGGGTGGGGAATGTAAAGCAAAATGAGAACATGGCAGCTAAATAAAAGCTCACTATATGGCACCTATATATGGCATGGAACATGGATGCCAATGAGATGCCGGGTTGAAGGGGATATAGGGTGGGGAGGTTAGGTTAGGTTAGGTTAGGTTAGGTTAGGTTAGGTTAGGTTAGGTTAGGTTAGGTTAGGTTAGTTAGGTTAGGATAGGGTAGGGTAGGTCAGCTTAGCTAAGCTTAGGTTCTGGTCTATTCTCAGGTTAGGTTAGGTTAGGTTAGGTTAGGTTAGGTTAGGTTAGGTTAGGTTAGGTTAGGTTAGGTTAGGTTAGGTCAGGTCAGGTCAGGTCAGGTCAGGTCAGGCTAGCTTAGCTTAGCTTAGCTTAGGTTCTGGTCTATTCTCAGTTAGGTTAGGTTAGGTTAGGTTAGGTTAGGTTAGGTTAGGTTAGGTTAGGTTAGGTTAGGTTAGGTTAGGTTAGGTTAGGTTAGGTTAGGTTAGGTTAGGTTAGGTTAGGATATGTTCTGGACTATTCTGGCCTGCGTGTTTCATAAATGTACCTAAACTCGATAAGAAACGATTTTGGTTGCTTTATTATTGTTACCTTGGTCCCGTACATGTTTTATGGTTCTTGATAAGCAGAAATATTGTGCTTTCGCAACAACGCAGGAACGGCGCTTGGAAGTCGAGGCAGTGCGGTGCGGGGCGTGCGGCGCTCGGGAGCTCGCTATCGTATTTATTAAAATTCGAGGGTAGGAGCATGATTCTATCGGTTTTGAAATTATTTACGATATGCTCCGCCTTAAACACGACGAATGGTTTACCTTGGTCCCGTACATTTTGTAGAGTTCTTAGTAAGCAGAAATATTGTATTTACGCAACGGCAACGCAGAAACGGCGCTGGGGAGCCCAGGCGGTGCGGTGCGCGCGGCGCTCGGGAGCCCGCCATCGAAGTTATTGAAATTCGAAGGTAGGAGCATGATTCTACCTGTATTGAGATTATTTACGATATGTGCCGCCTTGAACACGACGAATGGTGTGCAATGATTTTTTCTAACGTTAGGTAGGAAAGTACACCTACACCCATTAATTTGTATTACAACTCACCCACCTTGTCAAACACAGCAGTCATGGCCATGGCAAATGTTTCTTTGGCAAGGCATGCATATATTACAGTCACCCTAAGATGACTCAATGCAATTAAGATAGGGACAGGCCATAGGTTGATGTGTACAGAATATCTTGCTCAAAATTATACATATGACCTTCATCATCAATACAAATGTTCAACTATGATCATTTTATACTCCTGTCTTGCACTTCCACATGCTCCAATACCACCAGCAATTAGGCAGTGAAATTAACCTCACATCCCTGTCACCCAGCAAAAATGTGTGCTGAAGTACATACCAGTGTTTGATCTGTTAACATTGATTTTAGGTAATGTCACCATGACATGCTGTTCAACATCAGGGTTCCAAAAGTCTGCCATCTCCATATTGTTCATGATCTGCCAGGCATGCATCAGGCCAGTGAACAACTCACATAGAAAATAAGTACAACCATATCCATAACATAATTTTTATACAGTACAACAACCATGCTTACAGGTCACACAACTGTGAGCTTGTTTGGTTAACTCATACCAACCCATGCCAGAGCAGTCTGGTAATTGAAAATAATCAATGAGACCTATGAAACAAACCAGCTCGCATTACATGCATACTTTCACCGATCTCATGCAGCGGCACCTGGACAAAGGAGTAAAGTAACAATGCATATAGGTGCGCATTTGCGACTGAATCACTAAGCAGGTAATGATGGCTAATATCAGTCGTTAGATAGCCTTGATATCAGTGTACCTCGCCTCGGCCAGGTACGCCGTGCCATGCAACCTTATTAAATCTACCTGAACCGACCTAAAACCCCGTTCTTGATGATCAAATGGAAGCCCATTCCCTACTTCCAGCGAGCCCAGTCAACACGTCCTCGAGCCTTGTTAGTACGGAATCTTACTAAGAGGGGAGTCGTGTTTAGTACCGATTCGTGCTAAAACTGGCAGAGTTTGGCACGCATAGGTATTCAACAACGCAGCCCGGTAACCCAGGGCTCCACATCGGAAATGTGGCTTGATTAGAGGTGAACCTCGTCAATGTCTTTTCGTTCCATGGGAGTGGAACACCTTCATTTCCATTCATTTCAATCATTTTGGCATCCCAATTCTCATTTGGTGGCGAATTGGTTCAAGGACGCAGTCGGCCGATTTCGGTCAGTGGGGAGCGCGGGCAAGCAGCGGAGGCGCGTGCCTGGGGAAACACTTGCACCTAACTTACAAAACAGCACTTTCTACGGGATGAGTGTGATATTGATATATCCTGGACTACAGGCCTTGGGGTATGTCGTGTTGCGGGTAGTGCGGATGATGGAACATGGTACTCGGGCTGTAGTGGTTTGCATTAGGCATGGGTTTGGCTCAAAGTTCTTGCGTCACCTAGGGAATGGGTCACAGAATTTAGGATCTGATTCAGCTCATGACTCATTCCTGTTCTATTTTTCATTTGACTTAGTTCATATGCAGTGCCTTCATTGAGTCATCTCACTCATAACTGATGCAGGTTGTAAAAGTAAGGCTGTGCAGTGTGCACCCTCCAAAACGTGGGGCGGCTACGCACCAGGGCTTATACACCCTCCAAAACGTAGGGCGGTTACGCACCCGGCTTATACACCCTCCAAAACGGAGGGTGGTTACACACCAGGCTTACACACCCTCCAAAATAGAAGGTGGCTGAGTACCGGGCTTATACACCCTCCAAAAACCTGGGATAAGAGAGCACCTGCCCCTATGTACACTGCAAATCCTATAAGACACCCAGCCCCCTGTCATCCCTGTGTATCCCCATTTCATTTTTGAGTTAATTTTGTTCATTTTTGGTAAGTGCCAAATGCGTGGCGCGAAAGAGACAAAATGAGCTCACCAACCTTGACTCACGTCGCTACGTGTGTGTGCTGGGTGTCGCTTGCTATTTCTCAGTTCATCTTATTGATGTTTTGTGGGGGATCGGGGGCGATGCATGTTGGATTTAATTATGATGTGTTTGAAGTTTTTGTGTGGTATGCACGAAAGCTAAAGAATTGTATTGTACATGATGGTGTTGGAAAACTTGACGTTTCCTGGTGTAATGTATACCAGGAGGTTTTGTACTCCAGGATTGTTACTGGGTAAAAATAAGTACTTTGTACTCCATCATGATGGAACAAAAACAGCTTTTGTAAAAGCCTGTTCTACCTCTTTGTGTCAGGACAAAATAAAACCAGAACATGCAACAGGTTCAGACTTGCTGCTTCCATCAGGAGCCATGTATTGATATCTGCAAGAGCAAAAATCTTGCACCCACCAGACTAAGATGCCCAATAGCAAGCAGCCTGTGTTGCCACCTAGGTACATGATAAACCATGCATGGAAATGTAAAAAAGTGCGTGAATGTTGAATGGAATCGCCTTTGAATGAAACCGGGAAATGAGAAAGTACCAGAATCGCACCGGTCTGTAGATAAGCAAAGCTGTCACTTCCTATGTTTGCGGACCAACTCAAACGTGAGATGACTTAACCGACCATTGATGACGAACCACATTAAGTTGCGGCTGCTGTGCGTATGTGGTGCTCGGGAGCTCGCCATCGCAATTATAAAAAATTTGAAGGTAAGAGCATGAATCTACCTGTTTTGCGATTATTTATGATATGTCCTGTCTTAAACACGACGAATGGCGTACAATTATTTCTTCTAACGCTAGGTAGGAAAGTACACCCTGACCCAGAGCCTTTCATAAATTGAAAACTCATGTATATGCACATGTGTTTCATAGTACAGAGTATGAGACTGTGTTGTTTCAGTGTGCCATGTTTAATATTGGTGTTTCCTTTCATTTAAAGCACTTTTACATGAATTGCTGTATATGAAAAGTGGCGCTTTCGCTGAGTACCACCCATTGTAGTGTTATCTCTCAAAGATAAGCTAAATAGAACTGTAATGACCCGCAGCATTTCGATAATTTTGTACTCCACCAGAGAAAATTTGTACTCCGCTACCAGGACATTTTTTGGAATTTCCAACACTGGTACACCATGCTGTTTGTGTGTGCAGTAGCCATTTGTTAACCTGTTGGTAATGTTGAAGGCACAGGTTTTTCTCCATGATTTTAGTGTAAGGCGGCTTTGGGCCGCTAGTTGCAGGGAGTTGAGTGATTTGCCTGCTGTCTTGCACTATGCTTGATTGTGTGTGTTGTGTTTCTATAGCTGCATTTTTGAAGGCATGTATGAACCTGGTGGTGCAAAATATACCACATTATTGTTATTGCATGTTGTAAAGCTGATGCATCTCTTCAATTAATCCAGACACTGCTCAGATAACTAGCATCTTTTTTGATTTTTTTAAAGTCATTTTGAGGCATCAAGTATGAGCAGTACAAATGACAGGTAGCAAACATAATGCTGTGAATATTTATGTATAGCATTAGGCTGCAATCTCATCTGATTACATATTATGGTTGTTTTGGGGACTGAATCCCATGTTGCGTCAATTTTTCATCATCACATATCTTCCTTAGGTGTATGAGTGCACATAAGCACATTATGTGATGGATATATAAATTCCATGGCGATGATCAGATAACATTTTTTGTAGCTGTTCCATTGTATGCTTTGGGGTCCAGGCTTCATAATTTGTTGTATGAATCCAATTATATCAAAGTTATCATAAAGTCTAGCTCTTCCCTTGAAATCTGATGATAACTATAGCACTCCACTTTTTTGCTTAGATATACCAGGGACCTGCAATGAAATTGTCAGAGACAGGTACCCAAGAGGGAGGCATGGAAAGAGGGGTGTCTGCAGTCCTTACAGTGAGAAGAACTGTCACAAGACTGTGCTGCTGTGGATAGACATTGGACATGCATTGGTGCCCCAAGCTACCAATAGTGAGAACTGTGCATGCTGTATAGAAAGAAATGCTGTGACCAGGTCTTTTACTTATGTCCCATTGTCATTGATATTTAGAATAAGACACTGTATGGCTGCCCCTGGTATTCAGAAAATCATGCTGGAGTGTGTTATGCATGCATAAATAAAGGCAGGCTGTGCACTAGGCATTGTCTAATGGTTACACAAAAGTTTGTTTTCCACTATTGCTGACAAATTGAAATTTCTACCTCTTTGGAAATTATGAAGACTACATTTCAATAAGACATGCGCAGCGTGGTAGCTTTTATGCAGCAGTTTCAAAATAAATTTCCTTACCTGCACATAGCTATTAAATGCATTTCAAAGGTCATAGTAAGTAGTAACAAATGACAGGTTTTGATCTCTTCAGGCACTAAGATGACCTGATGCAAGATTATAAGTGATAATATTGGATTCCTGTGGGATAAGCAATCCAGAAACATGCATGACATGACTAGCATACTGTGTGTCATGTTGGCCTCATATGACTTCATCTTGACGTCCTACCCACATCTTGACTATGTAATGACCAGAAAAAATTGTAGCTGACGTTTAAGCTGTGTAACTCGATCAAAATGAACGTGAAAATATTTTGAATCATAGATCACATGAATACAGCAAATTATCACAGTAATGGAATGACCTTGATCTGATCCCATTGTGACATCTACATGTTTGTGACACAGCATCCTCATTTAGCCAAAGAGCATATACTTTTTGAGGAAATGAAACACTCCAGTGGACCCAGCCCCTGCAAACATGTAATGGGGGGTCTGCAGGCCTTTGCCTGACCTTGACCTTTTATGTCAGCAGGATTTCTAATTGTTGTTTCTTTAAGATGCGCCTTGGACTCTTTTGGTTTGCATATATATTTCCAACTTGGGCAATTAATTCCCGAAAAAGCTTTGTGAGAGTTGTGTCTCCCGGCTTTCCAGCCCGGGGCGCTTGGCTGGGACGCCAGCCAATTAATTATTGATAAACCTTGCAGCTGATATTATGGCTTATTCGGAGAATAAATAGTCTTGTTATAGTCTTGTTGAAGGGGAAGGTGTGTGATTTAACCAAGGCCGTCTCCTATAATGTGTTCTTTTGTGTATGTTGCATGCACCTTGAGAAAATGCAAACTCAAAGTTCTTGATTTGGCTGAGTTCATATCACCCTACTTAGGTATGGCGCGATCGGAACGCATCAGGGCTATTTCGTTTCTCCCAGCGAAGTGACTAGCAGTTGCATCTCGGGACTCGAAATCGGTAGAGAATGGCTCATTGCAGTCACCCGTTATGCAACATAGCAGCACCTCGGCGCCAGCTCGGCACCGCAGGTACAAGAACCGCACCTGTGCCATAAAGCGCGGGTTAGTACATTCGAAATTTTGCCTTTTCTCAGCCAATGGCTGCTGACACTAAAGCGTAGTCGGTGAAAGTAACAGTGGCAGTTTCTTATCGCTGAATCTGTGGTGGCGACGTAGAAAGCGTGTTCCCTACGTCCTCCTTCATCTCTGACGGCAAGCAGGCGTGATTCGGCGCAGCACTTTCGGTGTCACGTAAATCACAGATGAACACCACGTCATCAAATCGTTTACAGTTCTTGCATTGGCATATGTCGCAGCACGTCGACAGGCACTAATACGCTTTTTCCCCATGCTGCACAGTCTCGCATCATCGTCGCAACGGGAAACCCACCAAAGGTTGCGTGGGAATTGGACAAAAGGGAAACAGCGGCATCAGAGGCCGAGCCCGAGGATTGCCTTGCCCTGCAGTTTTTAGTATCACAATTGCAAAACCTGCATACCACTTGAATAATCTCACACAATGATACCCCCGTGGCACAGACAGCGGCGGCACAGATAGCATGCCCCCCCCCCCCCCCCTCCCTTAGGATCCCCAAGGGCTCGTTCAGACCCCTTGGTATCGACGATTGAGGGCCCGTTTTGAGTGCCCAAAGGTCTGACTGGGGGTCGCATTAAGGTGCCTGACGCTGCTGGCTGGGCTTACAAATACCAGTCAGAGGGCTCTTTGCATGGATTGCAGGGGACCCCTGCGTTGATAAGAGCCAATCGGTCGGTTGGGCACCACCAGAACCAAACATTCGGCTCCTCGGCAGTCTAGGTCTGAAGACCCATTTCTAAAGTAACGACAAAGGCGGAGTTCCTGTTTCGCCCAGGGTCCCGAAGTGCCTGACATAAGGTCCCGCGTTGGGAAGGTGCCCCGAGGCCGTCAAGAGCCGTGTTCGAGGGGATCCGAAGACCTTGGGGACCAAAAGCTCAAGGGCGTGGGCGGAAGACGGAAGGACCGAAGTGCTGGCTGTACGACCCTCCGCTGGTAGCGCCATGACCTCAAATATCAGTCACAACGTCTCTCCCACCGATTGGGGACCCCTAGGGCAATGTGGGCCCCTATTTCGGCAAGACATCACGGACACTGAACAGTTGTTTTCGTGCCGGTCTGAGCGCTGAGAGCCCGCTTCCCAAGCATGGATGAGGCCGAGCCCCAGGATTGCATTGGTCTGGACCCCTGCGACAGGGAGAAGCCCTTGTGGCGGTCAGTGTCACACAGCATCCAACAGTAGCTCCTATTAGGCTTGCAGCCACAACAGATAGCCAAATCATCTGTCGTCTGAATGCATCGCATATCATATATTGCATATGTGTGTAAAATGTAATACATAAAAGGCATATGTAAGTAATAATTTATAAAACGCATATGTAAAGCATAATGTATAAAACGCATACGTATATTAAACGGAAATGACAGCTAAACTCACGCATCCACCGCCGCTGGTCAGCCGTGTCACAGCAAGTCAGACAACGACATGACTCCACATCCGAACGCAACGACATCACGTTTGGCGCCAAAAGAAAGTAACTGTTCACCGACCTACTACAACGTAACTATGTACAGCTACGCACAATTCACCAATGTGCTGCCCCCAAACACAAGTGCACCCATGCTGTCATGGCATTCACAGATCCATGAGGACCTACCTACGGCTAGGGCAGGTCGTCGTACTGCATCTGATATGGCCAGCTTGAAACAATGTAGCAATTCTCTTTAAGTCCAAAAGAAGACTGCTGAACTTTTCGCTCGCCACTCAAGGCAGCCTATGTTCTGGGGGAAACTACCGCTACTTGCACAGTGAACATATACATGCACCCATACCCCTAACATAACCAACAGAACAGCGCGTGCTGAACCACATTTCACACACACCACATTGCACGGAGGCGCCAACCAGGTGGTCCTCCCCACAACCACACAACCAATCACGTTCTTCATCAAACTGGTCCACCCCAGCCAGGAGCATCTTCCACGCAGAACTCAGATATGCAGAGTTCTCCGTTTCCGTTTTGGCAGTCCGATGATGTTGGTTGCCGTACTTCCGCGCGGTCGACCCTTGTTCTTGGTGATCTTGGCAGGTTCCTTCAGGTGTTCCAGTTCGGCGACATGCCCTAATCGCCTCCGCATGCCTCGATCTGTGAAACAGAACCAGCACCAAAAAAGACCTGTTCGGAACTGCCAGCGAAAGGGACCTGGCGGCCCTCCTCGGCCTCACCCTGGCTAGAACTTTCTGAGGAGAAAACGGAGCGCGCCTCTGTAGTCACGCCCTGCCTGGGGCTGCCTGCGGAGGAGACGGGGCGAGTATCTCCAGCTGCGCTCAGACTAGAAGATGCTGAGGAGAAGACATCTCCAGCCACGCCTTGATCTGGAGCAGAGTCTGAAGGCTGTGACTCCAAGACAGTCCGACATCACGACAGTCCGACATCAAGGGCAAACTGAGTTCGAGGAGGGGCAAAAAAGTGGAAAATAACAAAAGTACCCCCAAAACATAGGGTAACAAGCAGGGGCGGGCCCTGAAAGTCGGGGCCACGGGCATGCCCCCCCCCCCCTGGGCCACGAAAGTGCCCATTAGCTCCGGGGGGCCGACAGCCGGCCGAACAGGTGCAGTTTTTTAACACAAAACGCAACAAAACTGGGTATCTCTGGACTTTCAGGCAACCAAGAACAGTTGTAAGCGAAAGTGAAGGGCCTATGAGAAGTCCCAGAAATTACTCAATAATTGGAAAAGTTGTGAACTGGAAATTTTAAGCCCCATTACACCGTCTAGGGCCCCATGCTGTTTCCGGGGACTTACACGTCACTTGCAGGTTCATTTCGGCCGTTTAGGAGCATTCTACGTTGTCCTTCGTCTCTTTGCATTTGCTCCGAGGGCCCTGCGCTGTTGGAACTCTTGTCGGTCACGGGCCCTTCCACAGATTATTTTCATTCGCCAGAAAGGCTCTGTGAGCGGTAGCCAGAGTCCCATACCTTAACCTACCAGGGTACTCTTGGTTGCCCAGGGGTCCTTTACGTGGGCATCGGTTGACCTACTGTTTATAGTGCAGTTGTATGTGTCCTGCGCCCCTGCCGGGGCGGGGCGCGGCACGTGGTCAGGTTCGCGGGCCGGCCCCGGCCGCGCGGCAGATGCGCGCCGCCGCTGCAGTTCGCACGGCCCCGGCTCGTTCGCACGGCCTCGGCTCGCGGCCCCCGCTGTGGACAGTCGCCGTTGGGAGAGCAGCGAGGACAGGTGCACCGTCAGGGGCTGCAGCCCCTGACGGTGCAAGACTAAAATACAGAGATGCGGTGAAACACTTGGCGTCTCGTTATACCTACCGACACACTTGCGATATGCCCATGGGTCCTCTACATTGGTCTAGGGCGTTTCTAATTCTCTGTTACTTGCTTAGGGCCCTACACTCTTATGGGGGGCCCATCTAATGGCCTGCTTGGGCACACTCAGTCGTTTGGGGACCGTCTACACCAGGTTTTTGGTACTTCTTTTCTGAATGGGGGGGGCCTACGCTTCTGTAGGGGGGGGGGGGGGGCTATCTGATTACCTGCTCGGGCACATTCCATCGTTCGGGGGGCCCTCTATGTTGGGTCTTAGGCACATGCTATTTGAATGGGGCCCTACGCAATTGTCGGGCGCCCCTGTGTTCACCTCCTCGCCCGCACTGGATTGCTGGTTGGCCCTGCACACCGGTTCTCAGTGTTTGAATTTAGGGCCCTCTGCCCGTATCGGGGTCATCTGATAACTTGTTCAGGTGAACTCCATCTTGCGGGGCCCTCCGCATGGGGTTTTAGGTATTTCTTTTTTAATGGATGGCCCTATGTTCTTAGCGGGCCCTATTTATTCACCTGCTCGGGCCGATGGCGAGTGCGGAGGGGGGGGGGGGGGGAGAGGGAGGCACAGCACCATGTCCCAAGGACCACGCCGAGGGAACCTAAAGGTTCCGAAGGGGCCCATAACAGGCTGGACGAAAGCAGTTTCCTTACAACAAACGCACAACAAAATTGGATGCATTTGGGCCTACAGATGACCAAGAGTCATTGCTGGCAAACATAAAAAGTTCATAAGTAAACGAAGTCCATTCTTCACTTATTGAGACAGTGTTGCTTGGTGGAAGTTTTGGGGTTCATTGCGCTGTTTAAAGGCATTACGCTGTTGGCTGCCTGTCTCCATATGTCCCCTTGCTGCGTCAATCTGATCGCTAAGGAGCTTTCCACGTTACCCTTGATCTCTTCCCATTTTTTTCGTAGGGCCCAATGTGCTGTTGGGACGCTACCTGCCTCCGTGCTTGAACGCTGTTGATCAATCGGATTTTCCTCCGCGGATTCTACCCATTCACCCGAAAGGCTACATACACTTTTTCCGGGGCCGCATATTCCCGAGTACATCCAGTTGCTCAGGGGTCCTTCATATGAATCTCAGGTACTTTCTGCTTGCTTGAAGGGCCTTGTGCCGTTACTAGGGCTCTTATAAGGTAAGACACGGAGACGCTCGATGCTCAGCGGCCCTGATTGCGGCTGACTTTCACTCCTATCGAGACTCGTGTCGTTAACCTGCCCGCGCACTCTTGATTGCACAGGGCTATTAATTTATAGTCCTGAATAATTTCCCTTTCCTCGGAGGGTCCTGTGCAATGGTCGGGGCTTCATAGGTCAGCCCGTCGAGGCACTATCGGTCGTTTACGTGCCCACCACGTTGGTCTTGAGTTCAGTTTTTGCTTGCTCTGAGTACCCTATGCTTGTTGACGGGAACCACTGTGTTGGTCTCCTGCGGCACCCATGACTGCTCAGGTTCCCTCCCTATTGGCTTTGGTGCCTTCGCCTTTGAGCAGCAGTCGAATATGCGCCGATGAATTTTTACGCGCAATTGCCGAACGTAATTTTACATGCCCCCGCCGTCGTATGCGTCATTTCCACTGGCTATTCAGTGTGTAACACTCAGTTATTTTTACGGTGAACCTTCACGGTATCCTCAATATCCCTGTAGGGTGTGGGCTCCCTCCCCCCCTAACATTTACGGTGCTGTCCGATATGAAAAGCCCTATCTAGAATTCATTCCGCTTAGAAGTGAAGCGAGTTGGCATCATCACGCCGCGCCGATAGACCATGAAGCCACACACTTCACAGCGGCCGTCGTCAATATTCGAACACGGGCTTACCGCGTGAGATACCAACACTCCAACCATCCATCCACTAGAGAAACGGGCGCGGCGGCCGAAAACTCGTGGTGAGAACAGAAATGGTTCAGAGTGAGCTGATGGATTTCGTGACTGTTGCATACACGCTCAGTGCAGAACGATGGGAGTTTATTGGCTGGGCGGGCTGTCAGGCACAATGCGATACACGTGGCTTTGCGCGTCGCAATCCACTCATGAGTTGGTTATATTTCCAAACGGCGCAGCGGAACATGTTGAAACACTGCCGTAATTCGCTGCGCTACAGTGCCAGAACTCCTCCCTTCTTGGCAAAAACTAGCGCAACGGTACATACTGTAAGTCCAGGCGCTCTGGCGTGCGCTGGTTGCGTACCGGGCGAGCAGGCGGCGGAACCTGATCCGCTGTTTCCGTCGTTCGCGCGCCACTGGGCTGCGGGGGGCTGGTTTCAGCTTCCGCTGATGAAGCAGACGTCGCTGGCTGGTTGACAGCTTCCGCGGACGGAGCGAACGTCGCTGGCTTGCTGTCAGTCGGCTGTGGCGCCGTCCCGTTCCTGGGCGCAGCCACGAGCGGCTGTGAGGTTGGGCTACCAATTGCGAAGTGCTTCTGTTTCGAGCAGTCCATCCTGTCCAGACCTATAACGGGGACGGATGTGATCGGAGTGACGACGGAACTGACGGCCATCTTACAACGGAACTTGGCAAGACAGTCCGCAGATAGCCAGCACGGTTCCAGGGAGCCACTTACAGGCCGAACTAGTCACTTCTGTGATGAAAACTGGGTCTCCCGTACGGAACGATCTGTTGACGGAACCACTCGCCGTGCTGCTGCGGTACTGCCTTTCCTCCGACCGGCGGAGCTGCGTCATGCACGTTCTTGGAGCGCGTTTGAACAGCATCTCTGCTCGGGCTTTCCCTGTTGCTGTATGTGGCGTATTCCTGTACTGGAACAACCACCTATGAAGCTTCGTGAGCAGAAGAGCGAGGCGTTGCTTTCTGATTCCGGTTTTCACGAGCTTCGCCATGTTTTCCGCTTGACCATTAGATGCAGGGTGAAACGGAGGGGTGAAGACATGGCGGATGCCGTTGGCGTTTGTGAAGTCGCTAAACCCTTTACTGGTGAAGCAGCCACCGTTGTCGCTCACGATCACTGCGGGAATCCCATGTGTGGCGAAGGTAATTCGTAGGTGGTCTACGGTCGTTCTTGTGCCGACGTCGTTGGTTATCTAGACGTCTGGCCATTTGCTATACGCATCCACCACGATCAAGAGCATCTTGCCTCCTGCGGGGCCAGCGTAGTCAACATGTACTCTATCCCACCGAGCGTCTGGGTACCTCCATGATTGAGAGGGCACTTTAGGCGCTGCTTTCTGGTGTAGCTGGCATGCATCACAGACTTTGGTGAGCTCGGCCATGTCTGAGTCCATCCCAGGCCACCAGACCTGACTGCGGGCACGACATTTCAAAGAACAAATGCCGGGATGCCCTTCATGAAGGAGCTCGAGTGCCTTTTGGCGGCACCGTGGTGGCATCACCACTCAGCACCCCCAGAGCAAGCAGCCGCCCTGGATACTCAGTTCGGCATTTCATAACTGGTACGGCAGGAGAGCTGGCGACATCTCTGCCGACTTGGGTCATCCGTACCGGGTGTAGTTCCTTTCTCGAACAGCGTCCACGGTTACCAGTCCATCAACAGCCTCAAGCATCTGGATGACTTCCATGAGCGGTGCTACTGCAGCCTCTGCCACCGTTTCGGAGGTTGGCAGGCGGCTGAGGGCGTCTGCTGCTGCATGCTGTCCTGCATTGCCGGGGACGTGTACCAGCTGGTACTGGTAAGCGTCCAGCGTGACCTTCCATCTCACCATGCGTGGTCGGACGGCTTCTGACAGGTTCTTGGTTCTCCCGAGGAGCCCCAGGAGCGGCTGGTCGGTTCTGAGCGTGAAGGGTCTTCCATACACGAAGCTTTGGAACCACCTGACGGCGAAGAACAGAGCCAGACCTTCACGGTCGAACTGACTGTAGTTCTTTTCAGCTTGGTTCAGAGTGCGGGAGGCAAAGGCGATTGGGCGTTCTCCTTTTGGTGCCATCTGAGACAACACAGCTCCTAGGCCAAAGGGGCTGGCATCTGCTGACACGATGCCTGGTGCATTACCGTCAGTGTGCGAGACAAGGAGCCTCTGAGAAAAGAACCTTCGTTGCCCTGAAGGCATCCCGCTGCTCTGCACCCCACCGCCACTCCACGTCCTTCCTCAGGAGTCCTTCCTCAGGAGTGCATAAAACGGTGCAGCAACCGCACTCAGCTTCGGGCAGAAGCGGCTGTAGTGTTTCAGCAGGCTGAGATACGTCCTCCGTTGTCCAACGTTTTCAGGATCTGGGGCGTCTCGCACGGCTGCTACCTTCTGTTTTGTTGGGTGCAAACCTTCTTTGTCGATCCGCACCCCGAGGTAGGAGACCCCTGGCAGGAACCGCCGGCACTTTCTTGGGTTGATTCTTAGGTTTTACTGATCCAGTCGTCTCAGTACTTCCTCCAGATTAGCGAGATGTGCAGTGTCGTCCGGACCTGTGACACAAATGTCATCAAGAAACACCATGGTGTTTGGGATGCCAGCTAGCAGGGTTTCGACGAGGCGCTGGAAGATAACAGGACCGTTGCTAACTCCATAGACCAGCCTGGTCGCTTTAAAAAGATTGCGTGCGTGCGTGCGTGCGTGCGTGCGTGCGTGCGTGTGTGCGTGCGTGCGTGCGTGTGTGTGTGTGTGTGTGTGTGTGTGCGTGCGTGCGTGCGTGCGTGCGTGCGTGCGTGCGTGCGTGCGTGCGTGCGTGCGTGTGTGTGTGTGTGTGTGTGTGTGTGTGTGTGTGTGTTGACCACTGTGTAGTCTTGGCTTGACTCTGACAACGGAATCTGCAAGTACGCCGGTTCCAGGTTGATTATTGTGAACTCGTGACCTCCCGCAAGTTGGGTGAGAAGCTCCTCCACTTTGGGCGGTGGATGTTGCTCCAAGTGACTTGCTCTGTTTACGGTCAGGTTGTAACTACCGCAGTCTTACTTTACCATCTGGCTTCAACACTGTCACCAGGGGTGCAGCCCACTGTGCTGACTTGCAGGGATTCAGATTCCGGCTTCAATTTGACGATCCAGCTCCTCTTCCACCAGTGGTTGCAGAGCCAGGGGCACCGATCGCAGATTGCAGAACAGGGGTTTGACATTTGAATTTACCTCCAGGTGGGCTTCAGTGTTGGCTTTCCCCAACTTGAGCTTCGTCAGATTTGGGAACTTTTTCAGCATCTCTTGTGCTGTTTCCTCCAGTGAGGCCTTCACGTGGAAGATTGCATGCCAGTTAAGTTTTACCTTGGAGACCCAATTTATACCCAGTAGGGGCTTGCTGGATCCATGCACTATGACCAGGGGTAGCTGGGCTCCTGTGTCACTTTCTTGCACAATCACCTTGACTTCCCCAACCACAGAGATGGGCTCACCTGTGTAGGTTTTCAGTCTCTGTCTGGATTCCTCAAATTTCCTGTTTGGCCACAGCTTACGGAAGAGCTGTTCAGACATCACTGACCCTGCTGTGCCAGTATCAACTTCCCACTGCACTGACTTTCCATCCACTTGCACTGTTGTCTTGATCAGATGGTTCTCACTTGCTGTTGTCTCCTGTATAGACTTGTTAATCCTCAGGAGGTACTCCTCAGGTGGGCTTTCATGCTGAACTTGCAGATGGTGTGCTTGGTCGATCTGTTTTACTATGGTAAAACCATGCTGACCGTTGTTGGGGCAAACGTCATACTGTTTGAGTGTGATCCCATTTTCCACAGTGAAAGAAGTCCTGCTTTTTAAAGGAACACTCCCACTGGCCATGTTTTGGGCTGTTGCATCTTGAGCATCTTTCTGTGTTCAAAACACTGTGACCGGGCTGGTTGCTTTGGTGCATTTTATTTTGCACCACATTTGAGGTGAGCTTTTATTTTGCACATGTTTTGTGCCTGGATATTTGCCCATAGAGCAGCAAATCGGTGTAGGTGTACTTTCCTACCTAACGTTGGAAAAAATCATTGTGCACCATTCGTCGTGTTTACCGCAATACATATCGTAAATAATCTCAAAACAGGTAGAATCATGCTCCTACCTTCGAATTTTGATAACCTCGATGGCGAGCCCCCGAGCGCCTCACGCACCGCACCGCGTGGACTCCCCAGCGCCGTTTCTGCGTTGCTGTTGCGTAATTACAGTATTTCTGCTTACCAAGAACTATACAAAAATGTAGGGGACCAAGGTAACAATGTTAGAAAAAATCATTGTACACCGTTCGTCGTGTTTAAGGCAGGACATATCGTAAATACTCACAAAACAGGCAGATTCATGCTCTTACCTTCGAATTTTTTTATTATTACGATGGCGAGCCCCCGAGCGCCGCAAACACGCGGCAACCTCGACCCCAGCGTGACTGCCACGCTATTGGTGCGTGACGACGACATTTCTGCTGATCAAGAACCATAGAAATGTGCGGGGACCAAGGTAACAATAATAATGCAATGAAATATATTTACTGCGTATCCAAGCAGTCGAGCGATATTGCACGAGAGCTGAAGATGGAGTTGCACGAAGTGAAATCGTTTAGGGACTTGTTAAAACTGGATTTCGAGACCGAGGACCCAGATGACCTTTTGAGACCTCTCCGCGAAAACGGTCTCATAAGAAAAGTAGGAAAAATGTGCTGCGCAAGAAGGCGCTTGGTGGAAGGAGCGTTTGGTCAAGACATAGTGTTTGGCAAGGCTTGGCGCTGTACCAAGTGCCGAAAAATCAAGCGTGTTGTAGACGGCAGCTTTTTCGCCGATTCACACCTCAGACCGTTTGTCATACTGGAGATGGCCTACGCGTACGTTGTGGTCGGCGTAAATGAAAGTGCCATGAAGGACTTAATCGGCACCACTCCCAGTAAAAAGATGGTAGTGGACTGGCTTCAGTTCTATCGAGACGTGATGTCTAAGGATCTAATGCGCGGCCCAAACGTGTCAAAGTTGGGGGGACCGGGAAAAACCATAATTGTCGACGAAACAGCCCTATCAAGGCGAAAATATAGTCGTGGGCGACAGGTCCCTGGGGAAACATGTTGGATAATGGGCATTTACGACCCGGAAAACAAAGTTGGAGTTCTCGAGTTCATTCAAAATAGGTCAATGGGAGAGATGATACCGAAAATTCAAAAACATGTAGAGCAAGGTAGCACGGTAAACACCGATGAGCACCGAAGCTACGGCTCGCTCGAAAGCCTCGGCTACATTCACCGCACAGTAAACCATTCCCAAACATAGCGGACGACGGCACACACACCAACCACGTCGAAGCCTACTTCGGCCGAGTAAAGCGCTTCCTTCGCAAGCGACATGCCACGAGCCTGGGATTAATCCCAGGTTATCTCGATGAGTTCATGTGGAGGGAACGCCACAAGACGCGGCTGTGGGCAGACTTTCTTCGCGCTGTCCAACGCCAGTATCGCGTGTAGGTAAGTTTATGAAACAGGCAGACCAGAAAGATCAGAATAGGCCAGAACCAAGCTAACCTAACCTAACCTAACCTAACCTAACCTAACCTAATATAACCTAACTAAACTAAACTAAACTAAACTAACCTAACCCAACCTAACCTAGAGTAGACCAGAGCCTAAGCTAAGCTAACCTAACCTAACCTAACCTAACAACCTAACCTAACCTAACCTAACCTAACCTAACCTAACCTAACCTAACCTCCCCACCCTATATCCCCTTCAACCCAGCATCCCATTGGCATCCATGTTCCATGCCATATATAGGTGTCATATAGTGAGCTTTTATTTAGCTGCCATGTTCTCATTTTGCTTTACATTCCCCACCCAATCACCCTGCAACTCATGGTCCCGTTGGCGTCGAGGATCAAATTTCATGGATTCTTGCTATCTTGGCCCGGTACATTTTTATGGTTCTTGATGCTGCTTGATGCGCAGTAATGTTGTGACCCGAGCAGTAATGGCGCCGGTGTCGCGGGTGCTGTGTGTGTGCGGCGCTCGGGAGCTCACCATCGTAATTATAAAAAAATTGAAGGTAAGATCATTAATCTACCTGTTTTGTGATTATTTACGATATGTCCTGCCTTAAACACGACGAATGGTTTACTTTGGTCCCGTACATTTTGTAGAGTTCTTGGTAAGCAGAAATATTGTATTTACGCAACGGCAACGCAGAAACGGCGCTGGGGAGTCCAGGCGGTGCGGTGCGCGCGGCGCTCAGGGGCCCGCCATCGAAGTTATTGAAATTCGAAGGTAGGAGCACGATTCTACCTGTTTTGAGATTATTTACGATATGTCCTGCCTTAAACACGACGAATGGTGTACAATGATTTTTTCTAACGTTAGGTAGGAAAGTACACCCTGACCAGCAAATCTGTTTGACTGGCATGCTTCAATGGCACAGGCTTGGGCTCTGGCTTGCTCCAAGCCTCTTGCAAATGGGTGAAATTCCTTGAGTCTCATTTTCTATTGCAGGGCCTTTCCCCTCACCCTGGGATCTCTGATTCCCATGATCATATGCTGTCAGATTTCCCAGGTGGAATTGGTGAAATCACAAGTACTGGCGGGGTGCTTGGGGCGAAACACACTCGCGTCAGTGGACTCACCTTCCATTTACATCGCTTGGCCGAACACATCACACTCTTCGTCTATATTTTTCTGCGGAACAAAATATCACCGGAGCTGCACATCTTTTGGCGGACATCATCTGCGGCCTCTCCCGCGACAGGCGGGGGCCGTGGCAGCGTTTCTTGCTGATCAAACACTGCAGGACCAGCAAAATGGAGCAAGTGGCCTTTTTCCGGGTAGGATCTTCTTCTCCCATCGCCAGACACGTTTCCAGTCGACGGAGGCATTTCGGCCACCGATCGGGGTGCGCCCAATGCCATCCCTTTTCAGGCTGGATTTAGAACTTATGACCGGCAATTGAGCGTGAAAATAACACATAAAAATTAATATCCTCGTCGCCAATCTTGCTCCATACACGCCCAGTGCAGAGCAATGGGCGTGTATGGGCGTTCTTCGTTCGTCCATTGCGAAATTAGTTTGCGGTTGTGCGCTCGGTGGTGCCTGTATTTAGTTGTCTACGGCTCGGCTACGGCTGCGACTCTACGCCCACTCAGGTGTCGAGGGCATGTGGCGTCGCTTGCTTTTTACCCCGACAGGAAGGGCGGGCACTGCGAGTAGTCGAATCTAATCCCGTATCCGTCAACTTTTTAGACGTGTCCAACTTATCCACTCCACTGTTGGCACTCACATGTATTCAGTCGTGATAAAGTCAACATACGTTAATTTGCACAGGTGCTGGACAGAACTGAGCAACACAGACGCTAGAAGGATTTGGCGGCCCTCACTGTTCGAGCTGCAAGAAGCAGAGTGTCCGGGAAAGAAGACCAGCCGACAGGGAGTTATCTTTCACCAGTCCGGCCAGCAATTCACTGTTATCCGTGTAATACGTTCTTCGCCAGCCCAGCTCCCTCCAGAGACGCCCATCCGTTCCTCGCCAGCCCAACTCCGTCATAACGCCCATTGGCTTCCCTGTCATCCGAACTCTCTGCAGGACCACTCGTCTGCTTTCTGCGAACCCAGCTTCCGCCACAAACACTCACCTGGCCGTCGCCAGCCCAGCTTCCCCCGTACGAAACCCACCCGCTCCCCGTCAGCCGTGCTCCCCCATAAAACACCCTAGGTCGGTCTTCATCCCACCTCCATCGTACCGCACCCGCCGGATCCTCGCCAGCCCAGCACCCTTGTTCCAAAACCACCTGTTCCCGTGAAGCCGAGGTCCCTCGACCACAGCCACCGCCGCGATGAGAACTTGTGCCGGTTGACCTGCGTGCGTCCCGACGCTGCATCAAGCATGCGTTTTCTCGTCCATTTTCGTGTATCATACATTTGCAGCTGGTTCGGGTTATACCCAGAGGCGGATGCAGGTATTACAACGTGGGGCTGAGTGAGAAAGGTGCAAGTTACATCGTAACTCTCCTTGGTGTGAAAAATGAGTGCGTCGTGTATCCTCAAGGTCCTGCTTTCACCACGAATTTGAGGTGCATTGCAGGGGTGCTTTTCTGGTCGTCAGACATGTAATACCAAAATGCCAAAAATGACATCGGCTTAAATAGTCTATGAAGTTTAAGAAAAAAGGGTGAATCTGTCCCACTCCTGGGCCTTCGCAAGGACGCCATCGAAGTTGTCTGATCGCTTGTAGAGGCTGTTCGGACCCTCAGTTTTTGATGGAGACCTGGCCCGTCAAAATCGGTGCCCATATGGTCCGCCTTGTCTGGAAAACAGTTAAGACTGAACGTGTAGATGTGATTTTGCTACAGCGATCATCGTTGCAGTCTTTTTTCTTCTTACGTTCCGTCACTTAAGTCACCGTACAATGAGGCGCATTCCACAAACCCAGTTCGCTCAAAAGTACGTGAGGGGTATTTTGGGGTTTGGATGAACATCGGCACTGATGTGCAGTGCCCGACGTGATTTGACGACCGACATTCTCAGCGCGACATCATGGCTGACCTGGAAACGTGCTCATGTTTACTCTCTGAAGCATATGTTAGAGAGTCCTCCATATTTCTTTGGGGTTTTGAACTGAAGTAGCCATCTTAAAGATCAGTCTGTGTAGTTAACAGCCCCGCCCATCTTAGGGCCTAAACCCCCTAGTTTCCGAACTGCGTACCCGCAAATATAAGGGGCCTTTTTCGGGGAGAGTTTTTCAAGATTACCTTGGCATTCGTGACGTCATAATGAAGTCCGTCGAACCCTGCTCCTCCACAAGCCGTGCGATGATTCAGGCCAGTAAAGATGTAATGGTAGAGTCGTTCATATCAGACGTTCCTGTGCACGATTTTCAGATATAACGGCCGTCGATTGGCTCTCAATGTTAGGCAAGATGCGATAATGTATCATGATGTACCAACTATGACGTATCGATGAGTATATTTAAGTTGTTAAGTGCATTTGCGAGGAATTTTGTTCACATAGACAAGGCAGTGGTTGTAGGGTTATTCCTCGGAGAAAAATGAGGAGAATAGAGATAAAGATGCATTGGTGCTTCGGCGACGTGCCTGTATCGAAACGAACAGCGAAGTGAATTCACTTCGGCTATCTCTCTGCAACGTACTGCACGACGCTTGAAATCTGCGCTTACTGGCAGTCGCTCCTTGGCCCGCACTTCTTAGTCACGCAGCCAGTCGCATGTTTCGTAGCCGGCCGGGGCATCGTGGCCCGCGAGACGGGCACTTGCCGTTGAGTGCTACGGCGGGGAGGTCGTGCGAGCCCACTTTGTCAGATGATTTTTTGAAATACAACATCACCCGACCGATGCCTTTGTCGTGAGTGGATGTGAAGGGAACTGAAATGAAGGAGAACGTGCGTTAAAAAGACCAAAATAGCCCTCGTCGCCCGGTACACGAATGCTTAGTGTTGAACTGTGGGCCTGTTGCGGATCAGGGAGAACCGTGATGACGACGCGCTGGATGACATGCAAAGTGAGAGCTGTGTACACCAGAACTGAGGCTTCTTTCGCAGAGGCAATGGGGTCCGTCGAGACGTGGTTTGATCAGGTACGCTTGGCACGGACGCCTCAGACGTGCCACTTAAATAAAGGAAGGTGTGGTTAGATCGGCAGAGTGGGCAACAGAAACGAGATGTTAAAAAAAGAAATTGTATACTGTTGGCGTGCTTTCATGGCAAGCGATACATCCGTCTTTGTCTCGCACCTCCAGCTCAATTAGGAGTCAGGCAGACGTTATCTCTATGAGACGTTACATTTAAGACTGAGTTACCAGACGGGAAGGGAAGAGGTTGTCAAGTATCATAGTGCGTGACAGTGGGGAAGGGAGGGCTGAAAACGGCCGTAAACGCGTAACGTAAGTTGTGGACGGCCCGGGAACACCTAAAAACCATCTGACCCGGAGAGCACACCGTGGCCGACGTGGATGAATGAGCAAGAGAGTGGTGCTGGACGCTAGTGCCGTCGTCTATAGGGCAGCTATCAGACCGACTGAGGACGGGATGCAAGACGGCGTACCGGTGGCAATATATCAGTCAACGCGAACCGGCTGGGCGGCGTATCGGCGACAATTAACCCTGCCACTAGCTAAGGTCGGTAGCGAGGAGTGGGCTAACTTGCAGTGCAGCGCGCGAGCTGGGGAGCTGTTGGGAATACATAGGTTTAACGAATGGAGGGTGCGTGATGGTTGCATTGAAACGCTGACTTAAAAGAGGGTGGTCACGCATCAGCTCACAAATGTAAACAATGTGTCGACGGGTGTGTTTCGGGCAGAAGCGAACTGAAGTTGACACGCGTCGAACAAAATAGGTTGAGTTGGAGAAACTTTTAAGCACGCATAATTAAATCCTCACCCGGTATATTGGGTGCTTCAGGGGTACGGGGTTCGAGTCCCTTCGGTGCCCACCGTTAATGCCAGAGTAAGGGGCACGTGAAGCCATATAGCCCCGGCAGCTAAGTGAGTCGTAAAGCAACGGTGATGACGACAACAACCTGCAAGCTATCTTATGGTACATACAAGTGTGATGGTTTTGTTTCCAGTTTAAGTCATAACTGTACCATTTTTATAAACTTTTACACAACTCTAGCCTTACTATCCAACTTTCATCAACGGCCAACTTTGTCAGCCTATGGCTCAATACGCTGAGAAAGAAACGGCAATTTGCAGACAGTGCTGGGCAGCGCGTCCAAATGTGCGTTAAGTGCGTGTCGACGAGTGGCAAGCAAAGCAAATTTAAAGTTGCTTGCCTTTTTTGGTATAGTTCCTCACAATGTTGCTTGTTGGTTAACTCGATTTTGAAATAAGATAACCGCTTGCGGTTCATCTTACCCAATAGGTGCGAGCAATATCTACGTTATGTAAGAAACACAACAAAAAGTTAAGTCGCATCACATAGAAATGTCGAACTGAAGGTAACGAGATGATCCTGTCAGATTTCATTTTCCTGAAATACGTGACTAATAAATATCATACGTCAGAGTCCCATAGACTTATTTAGAAGTTAAACACTTCAGATGAAATATTTGGAATACGTGTTTCTGTAAGCAAGTGACTGGTTTTAAAAACATTTAAAACTTCCAAGAGTATAGAAAAGAAGAAGAAAAAAAGGAATTTCCTCTAATAATGGAACAATTTTGTCCAATTTTTGCTGCGTTCATTTCCGTGCATGAATGTCTAAAATTGGCCCGTTTGTGGTGCCCTGCTGATTTGGCCCAACCTAGCTTGAAACGTCGACGTATCAATTAATTTTCACAACCGACTTCTTGCAGCCCGTCAAAATTTGTGACAATTAACTTACGGCAAGTAGAAATCAACGCATTTTTAAAGCGGCATGGTACATTTTGATATCAAACGATAAGGTATTATTAAGCTCATAACTCGGCTCCCTTACAAGATGGAATGCCGCAAATGGTTTCGATCAAAGGAAGATACACAGCGCTATCTTTGATAGGAAACACGAGGCTGACGTACTTCTTGGACGGCGCCGAAATCGCGGTCGAGTCCACCGAGAACCACCTCTGGATCTTCGTGGATTACCGGTTCCAGTTCCACGTGCAGGCGGCGGAAGCGATCTACAAGGCCAACCAGATGCTGGCGGTGGTGAGGCGGTCTTTTGCCAATATCGATGCTCGCACGTTGTCATTGCTTTTTAAGATCTTAGTACGTTCGTGCTTAAGAGTATGGCAACGTCATCTGGGGCCCGTTCGGCAAATTGGACCAGAAGCGGCTGGTCATCTTGGCCGTTTTACGACCTGACACGGACACGCTGACAGTCGGTACGGATCCCGTTGATGCGGTCGCGAGCGTAACCGCAGAGGCAGATGTCTCATGTAACTGGCGCGCTGCGGCGCATCCTAGAGATGTGACCCGTTCTGCCGCAGTTGTAGCACGCCCGATCCGCAGCCATGCAGCGGTCAGATCGTGCATGCCGGGTGCCGCAGTTTCTGCAGGCCGGGCACGCAGAGTCCATTTCTCGCTCGGAGGCGCCCCCACCCGACGCTCGGCGGGGACGGGTGGGGCTCCGCGACTGGAACCTGACACCGCGCGGAGTCCTGGGGTCCGAAGGGCGGCCGACGCACCGGCCGACCGGGGCGCGGCACGCTGACACGGCGTCGGCCTCGCCGCCGACGGTCTCCGTGACGTCACGCGTCGCAGCCTCCTCGGAGCGGCAGATCCGGATTGCCTGCTGCAATGACAGGAGTGGGACGGCGCACAATTGGCAAAGTTGGCCACGACTGTCAGGACCTAGTCCGAGAGGCACGGCCGGGGAATCGCCAGCTGCAGGGCTGGCGGCCTGCTACTCAAGTCCGACAACATCGCGTAGTCGTCCCATCTCTGTCGCCACATACGATATCTCACTCCGCGGTCACCGGTCATCCCCAATCGTTCCGGTTTGACATCTTTTGCCATCGAGTCTGGAACGAGACGCGTTCCCCGGGGCACGGCACTAGTCACAGGGTCGTTTATGTCTTCCGGCAGGGGAACCGAGGCGGGATCGATTCCCACTGATCCTGTCGGCTGCGCTATGTTCGAGTCTGTCTCCGCGAAGGTTCACACCAGTGGGCGGTCGGAACTAAACCGTATTTCTGTACTCCGCGAGACGCTCTGCCATCTACCGTTCAGTCTGGATACTACTACTCGTGCGCTATACTCGGTACTCGCGCACTGACAAGGCACAACTCGGAGGTGAGGCGAGGACACGAAAGAAGACTTAAAGAACCTCGAAGTAGGACTCTCGTCCGTCGTAACTCATCCAGCACGCGGGTTTTCAACGACTGGAACGCTCTTCCACACCCACTCGTGTCGTCAACCTCAGTTGAACAGTTCAAGTCTAAGCTTAAACAGTCCAAGTCTAGGCTCTGTTCTAGGGTCTTGGGCTTGGTATGCACTGGACTGACATGAACGACGTCCCACACTGACTATTTCCATAATTTGAGACTGATTGGTTACCGGACCTGGAGCCTGACGAGACTGGGACGGGCAGGCCTATTGGCCCGTTATAATTCCTGATCACCATAAGGTAAGGTAAGGTAAGTCATAAGAGGTAGTAGCCTTAGGCATCTTGTAGTGCAACCATAATGCCATTGGAGTTTAGGGCACATACAGAGGTTGCTTAGTGGACTGGGATGTTTTGTTGCTTGAGTGGGAATGTAGGGTTTATTACAAAGTTTTGGAAGAATTCCTTCATACCAGTGCATCTTGTGGCTGTTAAGAATATTTGTGTAACAAAACAATTTAATAGCATTTGAACAGCAATGCATTTTAGCTTTGGGAACCAGCTTGATTAGAACATAATACACAGCTAGTGAAGATGTTGAGAGCACCAGAAGGTTCACTGACATTCACTGTTAACTGATAGCTGACTTTTGACTGTCAACCACCTTTGGGGCTTTTGGGGCCTTGAGATCCAGGCCTTGATGGAGGGCAGTCTTCCAGACACCACTTCCAGGCTTCCTTGTAGCAAAATTAGGAACAGGGTCCTCTGTCTGTAAGTGCACTTATCCAGGTTTCACATTCTGGTACCTTATGTACTTTTAGTCATAGCTTTAATGCATTGTAAAATGTGACCAGCATGTGTTTCAAGATGGAGTAGTGAGGCAGTGTTTTCTCAACAAGTCAGTGTTGAGAACTTTTTAATGTGACCACCATGGAAAGAACTTGCCCAAATAGTAAATGGGCACTCTGCATGGAATAAGTCCCACATACCCAGCCTTATTGAAATAATTTCAGTCCATGTTGGCTGTACATCCAAGTGGTGAAAGTTAAGTGTGCAGTGGCCACAATTTTTAGTTGGGAGCCAATATTTCAATACCTATAATCTCATAAGGGTTACTTCAGGCAGGCATGCTCCAAAAGATTTCCATGCAAAAAATAATGCAAAATTCAGTGTTCAGTTGATGGGTCAAGTTGAACTGAGAATTTAAATTGACCATCTAAGTCAAATGAATGCCAGCACAGATTCACTGTGCCAATGCCCTGTATCAAGGACTGTGCATGACACAAGCATGGTAAGCTCAAGATCGATGCAACCCTTTCTATACCAGATGTGCTCCAATCCTTTTGCCAGTCATGCAGACTCCTGAATGCATGTCTAAGTTAATGTGACTCATGGATTATTGGCCTCTGGTGCTCAAATATATTTTTGACCTAGGCTAAGTTACCCATTTTTGCTTTGGTTATTACTGTACTCTGATTTCATGTCAATGGTCAGCCTTTTATGGCATGCAACAGTAGCAAACAAATGGTTCTTAGTAGTCCGCTCATGTAGCGCTCCTGGTATGTAGACATGCTATTAATTACATCCCCTAAGGTTATCTTTCAAACCTTGTTTAGCCTTTTTTACTTTTGGTTCTTCATTTCCAAAAATGAATGGGTCTCATATTGTAAGCTGTGTAGGCCTCCTCTATGCAAATAGTGGCCGGTCTTTCAGAATACTGGGAAGAAGAGGCTGAAGCTAGTAGAATGTGGGAGGCTTGCTGGCAGGCCATCTTCAGCCATCATCTCCTGGTGCATGGATTGGAGAAAGGGGTAGTATCTGCACTAAGACATTTGTTTTCACTGTTGAGCCTGTAGGTCTTCATATTTCTGCTCACAGAATCACCAACATGGTGAGTGTTTCCCTCCAACTTGAGCTCCAGCCCCCTTCAATCAATTTGGAGAGGAGGGTGGACCAAACCAAGGGAGAGGCCTGTTTGTTGTCATTTTGGGATAGAGGTTGCATAGCTCTTGGCTGCTCATGCCCCCCACAACTGTTCTGTTGTTGTGATAAAGGCTTGCTTCTGATTTGATGTCAACTATAAAGTGGATTTTGACTGGCCTGAATTTGGTGGAGCCATCATGCCTTTGGCCTTTCAGCCTTTGGCACATATGCTGCTGTTGAGGATCCTCCTGATGAGGATCTTGTAGTTTGCCAATGGTGACCAATGTGTGCATTGCAGGTTATGCCTGACAAGAACACTGGAAAGTCATCCAATCATCCAGGTGATGGAATTCGAAACGTGAAGACAACCAATGTGTTCAGGGCTGTTAATTTTGAGCTCTATGCTAAGCCAGTGAGTAAAGCCTTGGTAAATCCCTGCAGCAATAATATGTGCAATATTTGCAGATGTCTTATATTTGCTGATGAAATATGTGTACTTTTTTAATGTGTTTATGATACCAGTAAATCATTGTACCTGTATTAAGTTGGTATAAATGCTGGTCTTGTTTTCGAGCAAGGTCAGATGTGGCAACCTCTCCCAGCAAGGAGAGAAAACCTTTGCCTGAAGCGGCAATACCTTTGTGCTTTACAATATGATCCAGATTCCTCAGTATTATTTGGCCAGCAGGCCAGAGCAAGCCATCCGATAGCTTGAAACACTTGGGCACCAATGTTGAGATCATGCAGGAAGATGTGTTTACCAGGACTTTGTTGCCAATGTCACTTGGTCAAACCATGCATGAATAAACTTGTGAGGTAGACTACATTTGTGAATTAATGATACCAAGGACATCAATATATATATATATATATATATATATATATATATATATATATATATATATATATATATATATGCATTGCTCATAAACCTCAAAATTTGGATGACCAGTTGACTATTCTTAAGACAAACTTAGAGACATTCACACACCCAAAATTTTCAGAACAAAGTGGTAATGGTCCTGGGCAGTGCTGCCTTAGCTGGTTGCCTGGGCTACATCCTGTACATGAGATCGCAAGCCGACCTGAAGAATAACTACCTGGCCGAGTCCGAAGACGGCCAGCTCCACATCACACCAAAGAGGTCAAAGTGGGACATGTAAGACGGTGGGAGCCGCCGCCAACCATCATGGGGGACGTGCGCCAGAGCGCGAGCTCGCTGTCCGGCTCCACGTCCATGGACGAGCTGCGGAGCTTCATCCGGATCGAGAAGTGTCCGCTGTGCGAGCGCACGGCCAAAAACTTCTACTGCCGCCTGTGTGTGCGCACTGGCGACTTCGGCCACTCGCGTGACACCTGTCCGACGCGCTTCGCTGACCGCAAGCTGCAGCTGTTTCGACTAAAGCACGAGATCATCAACTACGCCATCGCCGTGGAGGAGGCAACGGCGCCACAGCGGCAGCTAGTGGAGCGGCGCGAGCGGCAGGCGGCCGCGCGCCGCCGCCGCGAGCTGCTGCAGGGCGCACTGGCCGAGCGCACCGCGCGCGTGCAGCAGCTGCGCGCCCAGCTGGCCGCCACGTGCCGTGCCAACCGTCAGATGCGCGAGCGCCAGCCGCGCTTCTGCGTGCGGCTGGACGAGCTGCGCGAGCGGCACGCATCGTCGCACGTGAGCACGCGCCGGCTGACTGAACGGCTGGAGATCGTGCAGCATGCGCTCAAGGGCAACGTGCGCGGCAACGTGCGCCAGCTGGTGGCGGTAGTGTTCCCGGTGTCGGAGGTGCAGCCGCGCCCGGGCCTGGGCCGGCCGGCGGCCGCGCTTACGGCCACCGAGTCGGCGCTGGCCGACGCGCAGAGCCTGGCGTACGTCCGTGGCCGCTGGGTGCACCTGGAGCACGCGGGCGAGCTGCAGTACCGAGTGGTGGCGCCCACGCTGCCCGGCTCGGGCGACTACTCGGCCTACCACGTGTGGGCGTCTGCCAACCAGGAGCAGGCGCCAGCGCCGGCCGCCGGGCCAGCCCAGCCCCGTGCACAATCTATCCGCCGCGCTTACCTACACCGCCCAGCTGCTGAGCGTCCTTGCCTTCTACATGGACGTGCGGCCGTGCAACCGGCTCTGCTACAGCGAGTTCTGTCGCTACGAGATGTCCGAGCGCGAGTTCAACCACCGCGTGGCCAAGCTGAACGCCAACCTGGTGGGCCTGTGCTTGCACGCGGGCTGTGTCGGCAGCGCTGCTGGAGCCGCGCCGCACGGCCGCCAATCTGTGCCTGCTGCTGGTTGCTGACCTGGGACGGCGCGGCGCGGTGCGTCCGCCGGACGCGCTGCTCCGCTCCATGGAGGATTCGCTGCGCGCCGACCTCGACTTCAACGACCCGCTGGAGACGGCGGCAGAGCCGGCTGCAGGGACCGGCCGCTGCCGACGAGCCGGACGAGGCCGACTGGGAGCAGGTGCCGAACGAGGTGCCGGGCGCCGGCGAACTGGAGGGGCCCGGCTCGGCCAGCGTCGCCGCCGGCCTCGTCTCCACGGCCGCCGCCAGCGTGGCCTCGTTCCTGCGCGGCTTTAACCGGTAGGCGGCGATCGAGACGACAGGTGACGCCAGTACCGTTGTGGTGACGGGTGTGATTTCGGAGAGATTTTGGATGCGAAAGCGCGGTTGCGAGCTGTGGCTGTTTGCTGAAATACACAACTACCGGTGTAAAACAGGTGTTACCTGTCGCTTCTCTAAGACGTGTTGTGGCATTTGTTACCTGATGGCAGGTTTCTTACGGTTGACCGTCGTCTATCACACTCCCGCAAATGCGACGCGAAGTACCGATCAAGGATGCCGATAATGACCTGACAACACGCATTACCTACTTATGGGGTATGCACAACCCGCACACGTCTTCTATCCCTTACGACACCTTTTTGATAACATGTCTATTACGATACTCTCGACACACAAGCACATCATACCGAAAAATGCATTTTGGTCGAAATTTTGTAGGCGGAACATTGCGGTGAGGACGCGTGATTCTATGAGGCTAATACAGGCATGAGACGACGAGCGGCACCACGCGTAGTCCAAACAGGCTACTTGAGCTAGGAGTGCGCAACAAACAGGTACAAGGCCACCAGGAAAGGCTACCCATTGCTCGCCAGTTAACGGCGTTATGCCGTCGTATCGTGTCACTACACGCCTATTTCCCCAACTATGCATGAACTTGTCCTTAAAGCTGAAATACATAATGCAATGAGCGGCCCGACAGCCGTTGTGGGCTCGGCATCCGTGGTCAAAGCGCAGTGTGGGACAACGGACTAAACGGTCATCCGTGCTCACCCTCTAAACCTGCAGGCAAAAGACGTACACATACAACAGTGTTATTCCATCGATTTCAATCACTCATCAATGCGACCAACACCGCAAAGCACCCTGAAAGGCATCCGTTCCACAGCCCCGCTCTGGGGTCGGAAGTCTGACAGCGGCGCCGAGCCCGTCCACCGGCCGCACCCGAGTATCGCAGCTGTCCAGCGTGATCTAGTGACCTGAAGAGGTAGCTCGTGGCAACCTCAGAGCGCCTCTAGATGCCCGTGCCCTTTCCTCTCGGAGGTCGGCTGTCTCACTGGCGTCGACCGGCGAAAGAGGTCGCGCCAGCGCCGATACCACCTCGTCTCGGTTCTCCAGCGCCTGGCCGGAAGGCCCTCCCAGTCAGCGCGCCGGCCGGCGGCGGTGTGACCAGCCGGGTGATAACATTAACCGGTCAGGTTGGGCAACAACACCACGGGGCCACACAAGTCAATGGAATACCACCGACCACAGATCCATGGGTCAGGGCAACCATTTATCCAGACCCAGAGCATGTCATTGGGTTACTTTGTCGAGTCAACACACATTTCGGCTGGTCACTTACTAACCATACAGCAGCAACAACAATAGCAGCAGCTCGGCCACGCACACGCGCACCGCTGCTAGCCGGGCCAGATCGGGCCATACGCACCTCCTGGCAGTCGGCTACTACCTGCTCCACCCTGTCGATGTTGACGTTGCCAAACGCGCCGCGGGCGGCGGCCATGCCTCGTGACAGCGCGTCAGTAACCTGGTGACGGACAACACGCCCGGGAGTCATCACAATCCGCCAGGCATTCACCGGTCCGTGATATCTGTCCACCGTCACAGCAAATGAACTGCACACAGCCTGTTGAAAGCATTCCTCGTCCTGATCAATCAAGAACTCTTCGAAATTGAATATGCGATGAGGTAGATGAGTGATCAAAGCCAGCGTAATTCCACCCTCAGTGACGTAAAGGGGTGATGGGGGTCACAGTAAAAATAACTAAATACATAAAATGATGAGGGCAACACAGCGACAACTGATACACAGCCGCCAGTCAACAGAGCTCGATGAGCACCCATGCCATGCAGCTAATGGCAACGTGCCCGCTTCTGCCCCCCCCCCCCCCCACCCAAAGGCCCTAGTCCTCGTCCAGCGCGACCGTAGCATGTCTGACAAATAATTTTACCAGCCCGTCCTGGGTTTTCCGAAAAAGTCATCAGCAAGTGCGCCCAATGAATTAAACGGCTCGGTTGTACCTGCTCATATTGCATCGCCCTTGCAGACAAACAACGCATTTTTTATTCGGCGAGGGTAAACCTACTATATGCGCTATGGTTTGAGGTGGCGAAGCCAACATAAATATAACTCGATGTACTCCACAATCCCGCCCCTTTTAAGACCTTGGCCCTTCTAGATTCTAGGTCACACGCCCGCAAAGATGTACAGGCTATTTTTGGAAGACCATTTCAATGTCACACAGGCATCCATGACACCATAACTCATTCAAATCCTACCATTCCATTGATCTTGCGCAGATCAATATGAAGAAAACTATGATTGTCGAGTCGTTCATATCTGGCGTTCATGGTCACGATTTTCAGACAAAACGACCGTCAGTTGGCCCTTAATCAACGTTGTGCCAGACACGATTACATCATCAAACAACGATGTATTGAGGAGCATATCAACTAAACAGAGAAACTCTGCCGTCTAGCCCAGCGTTTTCCACTTCAAAGTACCCAATAACTATAAGTGAGCTTATAGCACCATATCTGATGTTTGCTTCAGTCCCTTGAATGTGGAACGTTCCCTTCAACAATTACTCCACTTGCTTTCCATAGCCCGCATCTTCATATCCGATAGCCCAGAAGGCATTTTCCTATTTTAAAAGGAAACGCGACGGCAGCCTGCGCATACCTCATTATGGAGCACATGCGACAACAGAAGCCGTGCTAGCAGGAGCAATGGCGCAACCGGGACTCAAACCCGCGCCCCCAAGCGGGAGCCGACAGCACTCAACGCATTGGAAGAGTGATCAATTAATTGGTCAATGGTCACTTACTAACCATACAGCAGCAACAACAATAGCAGCAGCTCGGCCACGCACACGCGCACCGCTGCTAGCCGGGCCAGATCGGGCCATACGCACCTCCTGGCAGTCGGCTACTACCTGCTCCACCCTGTCGATGTTGACGTTGCCAAACGCGCCGCGGGCGGCGGCCATGCCTCGTGACAGCGCGTCAGTCAGTCCAATATGACGGCCCCGTATAAAAGAAGAGCGCCTAGTGCTAGAAGTTTAGCCGCAGACTTCTAGCTTTGCCATCCAAGACTTGCCGCCATCTGCTGCTCAAAGTTGCCTGAATCTATGATGCAAACGGCATACGTTTTTTTACGGACAAAGCCCTGCACATCGAAGATGTTGCTGACAGGTCGGCCCATACCAACCAACCAGTCGTCCGTCCAACCAACCGACCGTCAAACCAACCCACCGTCCAAACGCCCAACCAACCAACCGTCCAAGCACCCAACCAACCAACCAGCCAACCAACCAATCAACCAACCAACCAACCAACCAACCAACCGACCACCCAGCCAACCAAACAAACCCTGCTTAAGACTGGGTTGATCTGGAGACTGAAGCATGGCAAACCGACTGTAATGGAAGGATGGCGTGGGCACCAACCGACTCCCCATGAGTGATGTCCCTTAATTGTATCGCATTGCTACGTTGATTACATGTTTACTTCACCAAAGAGCTTAAGCGGGAGCTAGTTATATTGAACACTTTCACATCTGCCTACTAACTTAGCCCACCTTTTGGTTGTATTTGGATTCTTCAATGGTGTCTAGTATTTCTTGAACGTTGTCCACGTAGGTGGATTTCTGTTCAAGAGACACATTCATCTTTTTCCACTTGCGGAGTTTTTCGTTCGTGAGTTCACGATGGATTCGTCTCGCTTTACCGCCATACTTTTCCTTCAGCTGTTCTCTAGCCTTTCTATAGCCGGTCTCAGATGGTCTGTAGCCTTCTGCGAGCTTCAGTGCTTCACCGGCCAAGCTGTTTTTTCTGGTGTAATATTTTTAACTTCGGGTCCATCTCAGTGTTTCCAGTGAATACGTCGAAAGCAGCTTCCCAATCTTCGAATTTGGCTACATTTCCTTCGAACACTGGCAGCTCCGGTTGTTTTATTCCTTTCACTGTACTGACGGTTTCATTTTTCGTCTTTTCTGTATCATAGTTGTCCTGTTTCTTTGATACCATCACCGTCAGGTCGTCACAGGCGGCGGTAAATTGATACGTTTCTTCCATAAATATCGCAGCTTCTTCGTCGGACTAGGATGTCACAAATGTTTTCACTAACTTCCTTTATAGTCTTCAGTTGGTCCTTAAGCTACTGACACTTGTGTTCAATGCAACTAGGTCCTTCATCTTCAGAAAATAGTTCTTTGTTCTCTTTCTTTAGCTTAAAAGCCCGAGCTTTGTACGCATTCCGTCTTCTTTTTAGCTTCGGTTCGTTCATCCTCGATCCGGGTCACATGTACCAGATGTTGTGATATGTCCTCGTGTTGTGTTTTACATTTTAATTTACCTAAGCGCTTAATAAGTGAAGTTATCAAGCTATAAAATAACTTAAGTGCTCTTACTATCAAGGACACGACAAATTCTTTACTTCATCTCCCCAAGACTGCTTTATTTCCTTCTTAAAAAAATAAGCCGTCGCGCGGGCAACGCGACGCAACGCTCGTGCACGACACAACAGATCCTTCTTAACAGCTAGAGACACCAAATTTACAGGGTGTCTTGACCTGTGCGTGAATTCAGGTCAAAGTCTGAGCTTCCCAGGTCATGACCTTCAGGTTCCATTAGGTCAAACAAGGTCCAAATTCCCAGGTCGGTCTCCAAAGTGCCTGCAGAACCTAGGCAACTGTTTCTAAGCAAAGGCCAAAACCCATTTGAGGTGAGTTACCTTGTTCTAGATCCGCTATTCGATTGTCTGCGGCTATGCAAAATTTGGCGCGGCTACGCTGCGCCATTCGGAAAATATTCTGGGAAAACCTTTGCGGAGGGGGGGGGGGGGGGGTAATTTGACCCCCCACCTGAGCGCTTGTTAACTGGCCAGTAGTTCTTACCAGTGTTTTAGGGAAAGCTCATACCTCACCATAATTCACCGCATCCTTGGAGCGTGGACGTAGCGTGTGGTCAGGCCGTACACCGTGCTTGGCGCCGTGGTGGGGGTTGGAAAGGTATGGGGATTCGTGTGCTAGGGAGCGTTGTCCGTGATGCTCTAAAAACAATTGGTGACATCACTTATGTGCCAATTTCAAGGAAATCCACGATATTACCAGTCTTAAAGCTTCTCAGCAACTCATTGAGGCTGTCTGGACCCCAAACACGGTACCCGTTTTTACTTATTGTAGCACTGCCTGGTCTGTTTGCACCCTGTTCCTGTTCATGTTGGCATGTCCCCTCCTGAACTGATTTTGCATCATCTATTTTGCATCTTGAACTTTTAATATTCTTCAAGGCGACTTGAGCCTGTGGCACCTGTTATTGAGCTCAACTCATAATGTGTTTTATGGCTTGTTGATCCAATGAACATCAGCTTTGTTTATTTGATCTGTTTACTGTGAGACTGTTCCAGCTGCTCTTCTTGCCTCTTCTTGCTTCACTGAGGCTCCTCTAAACTTCCCTGATTGTTTCTGTTGCTCCCCCAACTTCCAAGATTCTCAAAGCTTGCTGGCTGCTGGCAGCCTCCTCCAAGATCATGTTTTTGTTTTGTTTTAAAAGGCTGCATTAACTATAAGCCACCCAATTTATTCTTGTGCTATTTTTTACTTCACTTGTTTTCATGTAACAAACAGTGAACTGGTGTATAAACTGGTGCAGGATACCTTATTTTTAAGTTATTGTTTATATCTTTGCGTTCATAGTTTATTATTATACATATTTACAAGTTACATAGCACACTGTGCACTGTTTTTTGTCTCAGTGTGCCAAAAAGGTATAATTAAATTGTGTGCAGACTGATTATACCTCCTTCAAAATTATTCTGGTGGCAGTAGATTTAATACAGATTCATTTCTCCTGCAACTTCCTCCAAACTAATCTCTCTTTTGGAGGTGTGACATAACAGATGCTGTGTTAAAATTTCCAAATATCACAGGAGACAAGGTGTCCCAGGGTGTTCCATATCATCCTTAGGAGACATGCTACCTGCCATACTCTGATTGCACAGAAGGTGTATTAAATAAATGTGCCATTCTGGTTTCAGAAAATCTACCAATGTTTTCTTAAATGATTTACTGTGGTGGGTTTTGGTATAAATGCCAAAATTTACAGTGTAAATGTTTTTAACATTGACAGATTTGCACCCATTATTGTCAAAACTTTTGATGTGCTCCTTATCTTTGCGCCTGGATGCTGTTATTGGAGGCTATTAGAAGTAATGGAATACAAGGTAATCATGCAAATTATTTACCATACAATTATCAGTTAGAATGAATCATTGAGCACAATACCTTCCCAGCCTGTTTTGCTTTGCTCTAGCCTGGCTAAAAAAGGCAAGGAGACTCCCTGGTTCTGATAGTATGTATAGCAAGGTGGCCTTTGCCATTGTCTTGTTGGTGCAGTCATATGGCTTAGACTGGGGTGCAGAAATGTTTTCCAAAAATGTGTGAGTGTATGTGTAGGAATTATTGATTAGTTGGAAGTTCAGGTAATTTAAGTTTCAATAAATTGTCACACCAGAGGCTTAATGAAACTCATCAGAAGGCATAAATGGAAATCATGACAAGGTGGGAAATTTAGTTTTTTCTGGCGGCAGAGTACAAAATTTTCATGGTCAGAGTACAAACTTGTCTGCAAGCAGAAGGTCTGTCTAATGTGGAATGAGTGTCTGCACAATGGACCTTGGTTGGAGTACATTACACACTGCCATTAATACATCAACATTTTCCCAGTGTTTTTCTGGCAGAATTAGTGTCAGCATGCCATTTTGCTCTTCAGTGGGACAGAGCACTTCTTGTGAGTGAGGGCGCCACGCTGATCCTATCCATATCCGGGTAGTACTACTAGCTTGCCCATACATGCAAAGACTAAGGGTGTGTGTTAATAAGAAATATGCAGTTACAGAGGTTAACAGCAAAATTTCATGCATAAACATTCACAGGTGCATCATACAAAACTCATTTACATATCATTACCTATCTACATGCAAACTTACACAATATCAAAGTGATAAATTAAATGCATCCTCTGCCCACCGACAAACTGAATTGTGGACAGACACTTCACATGACACTCTGGTTTTTTAATAACTCTTAGGCAGCTGCAACCAGCTATGTATGTGACATCACTAACATGTAGTCCTTGAGGCCTTAACAAAATTAATATAAACATACCAAAGGTGTTCCTCTTCCTTTTCTTCTCTTTCTGCTCTTCTCCTCTTTCAGTTTCTCACCTTCTCTTTCTGTCACTCTTCTCCTTCCACTCCTCCACTTCTGCTCTTCCTCTCTTCCTGCATCTCCTGTTATCCCTCTCCTCTTTTCCAACTCCCCTATGATCCTATGCAGGGAAAATTTTAATAGTGCCACTGCAGGACCTTATGCCTGACAGCAAGGAACATGGCAGCACTGCCACCTGTCACATCACAGCAATTATAACCACAGGCTGAAAACAGGTCAGCCTCATATTTGATCCCGCATGGAAAACCCAAACCTAGCATTAATGTTGTATATAGGTACCTCAGTACCTACCTATCTACCCACCAAGCTGTAGGTAGAGCAGGTTATAACAAGGTGATTTTGCATCAGCCTGCAGTGGTAAACATTTGTAGATCAGCTCCCAGGCACTTATTTACCCTTTTTGGAATAACTTAATAGTGGTCCAAAACTAAATCCCAAGCAACTTTAAAGTGTGGATGCATGCTGTGTGAAAATTGAAGACAACCAATTCCACTTTGCCTCACTGAATAACTCAAACTCGCAACCACGATGCACATAATCCCAAGCAGCTACACTCACCCTCTGCCCTCCTCACTCCCACCACATCAAGACACCACACCAAACTGCGCACAGGGGTTCCGGCTCATTCCCAGACATTGTGATGGCATTCTAGCACTTGTCAAGGGGACAACAAGTACAAGTACCACGGGTCATTCATGGAATGACAGGCTGGGATGAATAGTCCAAGAAAAGCCATTTATCCAGTTGCACCAACACAAATTGTTAAGTTTGTGGTAGAAAAATAATAGAGCTTCACAGCCATGCATTTCAAGATGTAATTTGCCACCTACAAATATATCTTATCTTCTGGTGGCGCAAGACAACGCCGAGATAATGCAGTACCTGTACTACAAATTGATAGATATGTCTTGTTCTAAGGCATATCACATCATTTCAACACCCTCTAAGGAAGGCCCATGTCTGGGTGATATCAAAACACATAAAATTTTTCAATAAAATTTGGCTGACCCTGCCAAAAACTTGCTGTTCTCTGCCTTGTACTCTGGCTTGTTCTCCTCGGGTCTCCTCATAGGCCCCATTGTGAGAAGGACAACAAGTGCTGCTGTTTTTTCCCGCCAGGTTATGGACCATCTCTATCTTACAAGTACAGGTACTGGTTGAGCCTGGAGACATGATACCATTGTGAAATAAGTAAGATATCCTCGAATCTTCAAAGGCCAGCATTTACCGATTTCTTAAAAAGTGGTTGACTTACTATCATTTATGCAACAGTAATGATAAGTTTTGGAATGCTGCATGCCACAAACTCCCATTTTGTAATTTCCAATAACATTTAAGAGCCCAAAAGAAGCCGTTACCACAAAAAGTGCCGCCCGTAAACGTGATATTTGGATGCCATTTAATGTCATGATTCTATCTTAAAAGTGCCGATATGTGGTGTGTTTGAATGCTATGATTTTCAATTTAATCGCAAGTTGGATGGTGAATGGTGGTTGGTATGGCAGGAGCAGGAATGAAACAAGCACTTTGAAAAGGATGTTCAAGACTGCAATATGTTGGAATTTTCCCACCAAACCATTCGCAAAGCACACGCCCTTTGGTAAAATGGCTAACATGTTTTCTTATTATGAGGTGAGTTAAGAGCATAGCTGGCATCCTGGACGTCTTGCTCTGCGGGTCTTTGAATGATCTAGTTGAAATAGATGAGCCGTCGGTGATTTTGGTGCTGCTAGTGGTTTTCCGGTCGAACGAATATTGTTGTAGGTGTCCTTTTGTTCCGACGCGGACCTTCACTGCTCGAGAATGCTCTCGTCAGTTGCAGGACGGTGGACTGCCATAAGTTTCGGGTACGGGGACGATGGGTTCGTCGCGTGGTGGGAGCCGGCGCCGTGATATCTTTGTCCGTTTCTTGAAAAAGGTATCGGTAGGTGTAGGCGTCGTGGAGAATGCGGTCTTACTTGCTCAGGTGCGCCATATATTTTCCCCACAGGCGACATGTGAGGTATGTGGCAGCGGTAGGCACTTAAAACAAGCACATTTCATGTTTCAGTTTATTTCATTTCCACAGAAGTAACTCACATGAGTTGTCATCACCCTTCGGGAGTTGCATAGGCTTGTACAAGTGCATCTAACCCATGTAATACAATGATGAAGGACATTGACATGAACACCCTGGGTTGGCCAGCTCCTGCAGAATTGCAGATGCTGTTTCCATTTCTTGGTGCTCCATATGTTTGGTCCCTGGAAATAAAATAAAAGTTATAACTCACTTTATGAAAACAAAGTTCATGCACCCTCCTGGCTATCAAGGAAGCAAAACTGTCTGTCGTGGTACTTATACTCAGGCTCATACATTTGCAATGGTATACCAAGTACATACAACCAAGTATGCAAACTGATGACTGTGTGGCATGATATAATCAGTACCAGAAGCACCAGCAGAACTTGTATGAACATTTTACGTGACTGCGGTGTTTAAAAAAATTGCTCCATCACCATCCCATGATGGTGATGGGACATTCTGGGTAGTGATGAGGGAATGCAAACAATAACAAATTTACAAGCCCTTATACTTATTTTTCCCACTGCATTTTGCTTATTGTATTGCCTGAAACAACTATTTGGGTGGTTTGAGCTCATGTAAAGCAAGGATCCTTGAGGAGATGCAAGAATTTACCTGTGCTGTGAACTGCAGACTGTTCTGCAGTGGCATACTTAACCCCTTCACACTACATGTGTGTGGAATTGCATCTAACCCTTTATGCATGACCTTCCATCCGGCTTCCATAGCCATTTGTTCATAGATGTTATGGTAAGATTTAAGAACTGGTCATACACAGGTAGCTCAACATCATTGCTGTTGTTTTTTTATTTAGCCTTCTGTGAATGAAGGATAATGAATGCAAGGTTGTGCCCCTCACTGCCATTGTCCTTGAAGCTAAACAAGGATCACGAGTTCGTTTATGAACTCATACAGCATTAATAACACAAGGTTAGTACACACATTCTCTAGCAGAGGCACGCTCAGGTGCTGAAAATGAGCTGGAGCATACTGCTAATTAATCTGCATTTCCATCACATATTACAATCTCTCATGTTGCAGTTGTTTTCAAAGTGCTTGCTCCCACAAAATTCAGGATTTCAAATGAGTTTCAAAGACATTTCTCCTCATGCCCAATGTCTTAAACTTAACACCTGTGGAATCAGGTGGTCCTTGCCTCCCATTAGACCCAGGTTATGGCGATACCATAGCCAAGGACAGCATAATGGTGAACCCTTTAGTAAGAATAAAGATACTGCAGAAGTCATGAGTATATATCACCAGTGAGTACTGAAAAGACTGTGTGTGTGGGACTGTGGGTGGCAAGGACTGAGCTGAATTATGACAGAGCCTTTTAACAAAGAAGGATACTGCAAAAGTCATTGAGTGTATATCACCATGTGCAGCTATGTATCCTGTACACATTTCATTGAGACATTTGCAGATGAGCCCAGACTATTGATGTGTCTTTTTTGGCTTCCAATGACTGAAATCACTGGGCTTCGCGGTGTCATTTGCCTGCTTGTCCCATATCCTGTCTGCCATTGCTTTGCATGCAAATCTGCTATGGTGGACGCCTTTTCAGACAGCCGACCTCGGCAAACGCCCCCGCCTCCCCCTCCCATATTGCAAGCGTTGCCACTAAATCTGCGGGTCGGCCGCGCAGCTGTTTATGTTCGGACGACGGCAGCTGCGCACAAATTCCCGGAGCCGTCGTCGGAGAGCCGGTGTGTGCTGTCAGCGCGCACAGCGTGCGGCCGGCGCCGCCGCGAGTGGTCGGACCAGTCGCGGCCGTCACACCGGCTCGCTTATCAGCTGGTGTGCGTCGTGTCCGTGGGATCGGTATGTGGCAGGCGTTCGATTCGCCCGCCGCGCCGCGCGCCGTAACGGGACATGTCACCCGCTAACGGTGCCGGTTCGGTTTGACGTGCGTCGAAAGTGTGCAGTTTGACGGTGGCGTGCTAGACCGTGCAGCCGGGCACCGCGGTGGCCGCGCCTCTGAGCCATACGTGTCAGGGTGTTCAGCACTGGGTGCGTCAGCGCTGTTGTGGGTGGTTTCGCTGCACACAAGGTGCAGGTGTGCGCGGCGTTAGCTGTGACGGGTTGTTCAGTAAGTTAGAGAATTTAATTGCTCGCGCAAGTTTAGTACTGCAAGCTTATATGTTATAAGGCATTCTTGAAGGTTTTCTCGGTGGCTGTTGGCCTGCGCGCCGTATGGAATTGTGGGTACCGCTTATAAGAGGAGGGTTATCAGCAGACATTTTGGTCACAAATCCTCGTTAGCGATGTGGCTGGGCTTGCGGTGTGATAGGTGATGGCTGGTGATCCGGTCTGATGTCCAGCTCGGTTGTGTTGGCCCCACGGGCTCCATGGGAATGTTTGTGCCAAGGAGAGGGATGGAGCCGCTGTTTTTCCAGTGGTGTCAGTCGCAAACGTGGGAGCTAGGTGTGGTTCGTTGACATGTTTGAGGTATTGCTGAAGGTTGCGGGGTCCGTGGGCCCAGAAGACATCGTCGACATGCCTCTTGTAGAGGCCGGGATTAGTCGGTGACGTGCTATTGTAGCGCCGCTCCGGGGCCTCCCTGTGGAGGATGGCGGGCTATCGCGTCACTATTCTCGCTGCGGCGATGCCGATCATCTGCTGGATAACGCTGATGGAGGCTTATGGCCAAAACGTCTGCTGATCCCCCTGGTGTTATAAAGACTGCGTACCAGATGGCATGCAAGCTAATAACCACCAAGCAAACTTGATATGTAAACTTACGTTAATGGTTATGCTATATCATGCTTTGTGCATTTATATTGATGTTAATTTCTGTGCATCAAGGAATTCATCCGTAAAAAGACAAAGTTATGACGAGTCAAAATACTTCGATTAAAAAGCCTCGGTGGCCGCAAAAGAAGAGGGAATATGGAATGCAATGGTGGCGACGCTTTGGTAATGTTAGCGATGCAATAGAGGTTTCGTTCTGTTGGACGACAGCATGTACCACATCTTTGTGTGGCACGGGCGTCCGACCGGACGGAACCGCCGTCCGAAATCCGGTACTTGGATAGTTCCGAAATGCGCCTCACTGTACATTGCTGTGTCACATTCCCTCATCGGAGTAAAAGCTAGCACGGGCTCTGCCTTTGTGAATAACTGCGCGCGCTAGCGATTAATTCGCATGTTCACCGTCCGAGGTAAAGAGAAACGTTTGCTTACAAACAACAAATGTATATATGGCTGTAATACATATTGTCGCCCAGTATTTGGTGTCAAGTAATCAGGTTCATTTTTTTCGCTTTGGTCGTCAAACATTTTCAGAAGTATCAATTACATCGGCCGATGAATGAAAATTAAGATATAGTGCGGGATCCTTCACCGAACGATAATTTTTGAGGCCTGAATTCTACACATTGCCACTGCTACCCAGTAGTTTTGCTTATTTGATCAAAACCATTTGCTAGTAAAACATATAAAGCAAGAAAGCTATAAATGCAAGTGTTTGCCTGAACTGCAAGTTTTCTTCATTGCGCATCGTGATCGTCACGGGTACACCAGTGAATCACGAAATCGTCACACAACTACACGCATTAGTCATGTTTTTTGTCAGTGATGCGTCACTAAATATACAATCTTGATCGTACTGCGCACAGTCAATTTGATGCCGTTCTCGGCGTAAAAACTACCTGCCCAATACATTTTTAATCGCACCTTGCCGTCATTTGGTGTACATGGTTTTGTGTGAGTGCGTGTAATGTCATTGATGTTTTTGCAGGCTCCAGTCCTTCTGCTCTGAAACAAACCAGACTGGCAAGAAAATGTCATTTCTAGAATACCCTACAGCTAGGAGAGACGAGACATGTGAGGAGGAGTTACATGAACAACGGGTAAGGTCACTGCTTTACACACGGGGTGTGGTAGGTACGGAATATGTGAAGCGCAGGCCACGTTGATAGCGTGATGCAACGTTTGAGTCATGGTGAAAATGGTCACCACTAATGTGGTGATCAACAAAGTTTGCCAGCTGTGTGCAATGTATGCCTATCGCTAGTATTCTAGAAAGGGTTTACTAAAATAGCTCGCGACCAGCTCTAGTACTAGCCGAAGTAACCAACTAGGATCAGGCTAATGGGCAGAAAATCGATTCTCACGAAGAACACGAGTCCAACTGACCAGTTGGGGATCAGCTAAGGAGCGAAAAAGATATTCTCACGAAGAGCTGACACTGCCGACGCATGCCAAGATCACTGGAGACTGGCAGCCTGGTCCCCTGGGGCGTGCCATTGCTCATACACCGGGTGTGGACCGCGTGCCCCGGCCGGCGCCGCCTGTGTTGACGTGAGGTGCGCGGTGCGGTCCAGGTGGGCGACCCCTACCGGTGGATGGAGGACGCCGACGCGCCCGAGACCAAGGCGTTCGTCGAGGCGCAGAACCGGCTGACCATGCCGTACATACAGTCATGCCCGCACCGCGACCGGCTGCGCGACACGCTCAAGACCATGATGGACTTCCCCAAGATCGGGTGCCCGTTCAAGCGCGGCGAGCGCTACTTTTACTTCTACAACACCGGGCTGCAGAACCAGAGGTAAGTCATCCCGGGCGCGCCGTGCAGCAGCGGCTGTCTCTGTGTTACACGGCGCTGACAGGCCGGCGGCCCTGTGGCCGAGCCTGATGTAAATGAGCCCGGCCGCACAGTTAGCAGTGTGGCGTCAGCTGATATGGCACGTAATGGGCAGATGGAACTGGAAATGAACGTCGTCATCTCTCAAGTTTTGTATAAGTCTTGTTCAGGGAAGTCTAGTTTGGTGTAAGGGTACCGTAGCGATTACCGTAGCGATTTTCGTAAGAATTTTTTTAGATTTATTTTTTTAAGGTTTTTATTTAGGTTGTTCGTAAGAGATAATTTTCGTGAGACGTGAGGGTACCGTAGCGATTTTCACTTCCGTCAGCGCTGTCCCTGTGCTCTGATTGTGACGAATAGTGAATAGCACGATGCGTGCATATCGTGGTTAGGCGATGGACAAACTGCGATTGCTGGGGTCGTATGACAGCATTAACCCGATATATAGTAACCATATCTTCCATATGTTTAATTCATTCTAAATGCCTATTGTCAGGAAAGGAAGCATCTGTGTCTTTTATGATCACCAGTGCCGGCTGTTATTGATCAATGATCAGCAACGGCCGGAACTGGTGACCATTCGGGGAATTCATAGTATGCTCAATGATCATACTATGAATTCCCCGAATCCATCGCCTGACGTAATTGGCGGTCATATGCGGCTTGCCTATATATTCAGATTCATGCAACAGGTAGGTCAGATATTTTGCACAGACGAATGCGTTGTAGGCTCTCACAAGACAAGTTGCGTGTCTCAAAACCAAACTTCCCATACCGTCTCAGCCTATTGAGGTGGCACCTGAGGTTTTGCTTGTCATGCACGACATCGGTATGCTGTTGGCTGTCGCTTGGGTTCCTCGTCCGCTCAGACTAGTCCCTCGTCGAGGTTTGAGGCGGCACCTGATGTTTTGCGTGTCATGCACGACATCGGTATGCTGTTGGCTGTCGCTTGGGTGCCTCGTCCGCTCAGACTCGTCCCCCGTCGAGGTTTCCTGTAGGTTGCACCAGGACGGTTGTCTGTGAGGTGGGATGATGAGACGGCCGCCTTTTTAACCGAACCAGCCTCGTCACGTTGACTTACTGAGGATATCTCCGCGTTGGGCGTAAAATGATCTCAGAAGTCGGACGGTCTAAAACTCCAATCATCATCACCACGGACATCTCCGCCTTTGAAGCTGATCCATTGCAATCATCAGCTGCTTCAGTCCCCCCGATTATTCCTCACGTATTGTTTGAGAATTCTCGGGACTGTGTGTGTCTCCTCTAAATAGACGACTGGCAGCCCATGGCTGTGACCACGGCTAATAACGGCTGCTGGAGAGCGGCGCGCCTCGGCTTAAAGTTCGGCCCAATTTTGCAAAATCGTGGTGTTTGGTCGTGCAGCAGCAGTGTAGGAAGGAAGAAATAAGTGAGGAATAATTTGCAGTAAGAAAGGAGTAAAATACAGGAGTCGAATGAAAAAACCGCAGGAAGAAGGAGTGAGTCGCTTTTTTGGTATACAATTTACTTTCTGCCGAAAGCATCGTGCGTGACGATAGGGCGCTGCGAGGCAATTAGCCGTATGTGATTTTCACAAGGCACCGCCTTTCTCCGGACGAATCGGGTGAAGAGTTTCCTGTTTCTGCCATGTGTCTCAAGCCTGTCACTTTTTTGGAATAACCAAACTACTTACACCGGAACATGTGAGATGTTCCTCATCTGGAGCTATCCAACGCTACCCAAAACCAGAAGCGGACAAAATGATGTCACAGCTTTCTTTTCTCTCCGGCGGTTAGCCTCAGTGGTCTCGCGTTGCTCATGCTGTGTTCGCACTGGACCTGTGTACCAGCGGCGTTCTCCTGGGTTCCGCCCGTGGACCGGCGCTCTGCCCACGGGCGAAGGCGAGCCGGTCACGGAGCAGCTGCTGAGTCGCTGTGCGCGCGACGGCGCCGGACGCCTCTCCATTCGGGGCGCTGCCTCCGTGTCGAGTGTCTGCTGCGGCCCTCTCGTGGCGCGCGCGTGCGCACGTGTGTCTGATGGCGGGCGCCGGCGCCCGTAGCGTGCTGCACGTGCAGGACGCGCTGGACGCCGAGGCGCGCGTGTTCGTCGACCCGAACCTGTTCTCGGAGGACGGCACCGTGGCGCTGACGAGCAGCGCCTTCAGCGAGGACGGCGCCACCTTCGCCTACGGCCTGAGCACCAGCGGCTCCGACTGGAACAAGATCCACTTCCGGTGGGTGGCGCGCTCTGTGCCGGCACGCCTGGTGCGGTGTGGGGCGAACGGGAGGCGTGGGGCAGCGGTCGTGCCGAGACTTTCAACAGGCCCCCAGTCCGTTGCGCGGGGCGGAGAGCGATGCGTTGCAGGTTTGTATGTGTGTTAGGATGGGCGGTGGTCTGTTCGCTGAGCGTGAGCGTTAAACTGTGCCCTCGCGTCATTTCAGCTGTGTCGAGACGGGAAAAGATTATCCAGAGGTGTTGGAGAAGGTGAAGTTCTCCTCGATCGCTTGGACCCATGACAACAAAGGAATATTCTATGGGGTAATTATGACGCGTCCTGTAGTCATTATATCCCAAATTGGGTTATCTATGCAGTTGGCATATTGTTTGACTACCCAATTGCCTTGCATAGTTCGCTCGTTATCGATGTGAAATACATGCACGTGTTAATTGTCATGTATTTGGTCTGGCGTATAGGGAAAATATTGCACGCCTATAGAACCAGGCACCGCAGACGTTGGCCACGTGACTATTTTTGTTGGTATGCCGATCGTATTTGTGCACCCTGGTGCACGATGCCGAACAAGAGATCCACGTGTGTGAGCGGGCCCTCTCCCGTGGTCGGGGCTTGGCGTGCACGCCTGAACCGGTGCCCGCGTGCTCCCGTCCCCGCCGCACTGTGCGGTGCTGACAACCCCGCTGCTGTGGCCGCCAGCGCTTCAACCAGGAGGGCACCACGGACGGCTCTGAGACCACGTCCAACCTGAACCAGAAGCTCTACTACCACCGTCTCGGCACGGACCAGGCCGAGGACGTGCTCTGCGTCGAGTTCGCCGACCACCCCAAGTGGAGGATGTGAGCGCAAAGGGTCTGGTGGGCTCTGCACCCGGGTGGCATGGCCGCTTGGCGGCGGCCTTCGCGGCGGAGCGATGCTGTGTCGAATTGTGTCTGATTTGTCTCGAAACCTGACACTGGGCGGCGACGTCCGCGCCGCACGCCATGAATGACAGCGGCGTCATTAGCCGCTCATCTGATCTGCCGCTGTCAGGCCGGCCCGGCTAGCGTTATTAGCCGCTCATCTGAGCTGCCGCTGTCAGGTCAGCCGGAGTCGGCCATCACCGCTGTAAGGTCGGCCCGATGTAAGGTCGGCCCGGCTCGGCCATCGCTGACTGGACCTTGCCAGGCGGGCGGTAGGCCAGTCCCGTATCGCCCTGCGCGCTCACCACTTTTCGCACACAACCGGATGCTCTGGCCGAGCGCAGTGACTGTCCGTGACCTCGCGTGACCGGACCCGCCGAGACCCTGTCACGGCCGCCGGTCCCTGCAGCGGCGCGGAGGTGAGCGACTGCGGCCGCTACCTGATGCTGCTGCTGTCGGAGGGCTGCAAGGACAACATGGTCTACTACGTGGACCTGGAGGGCCTGCCGGACGGGCCGCGCGGCCTCCTTCTCGCCCGTCTGCATCGTGGACAAGTTCGAGGCCGATTACGAGGTGATGGCACGTGTGACGGAGCGCCGCCGCTCAGGCTCGCCGCGGCTGGATGAACCGCAGCCGGCGGCGTGACGCGCCCGGCTCCGGCCCCGCTCGTCACAGCCGGACACTGGCGGCGTGGTGGCCAGGCCGCGCTGTTGTCCCACGTCCCGATGTTTTGCAGCCGATTGCTGCGGTCGGCGCTGGTCAGCCTTTCCGCCCTGCCGCAGGATTGGTGATGGAAAGGCGGCGCACGTCAGCGGCGCTGGTCCCCGCGGCGTACGGCCGCTGATCGTGGGGTCCTGGCAGCAGCCTCGCGTGCTGCCGTCGTGGGGCCGGGTCGCCATTTCCCCTGTGGCATTACCGTGCGTGATGGATCGTCAGCGCTGCTCCGGCGTGCCATGGCCGGACCTCTCGCGGTACGCCTGGTGCGTCCGCGCATCGGGGCGGCGGCGGAGCGTGTCCGGTGGCGCGCTCGGTCGGGCCGTCACCCCATTGACCGGCGCCGCCCCCCCCCCCCCTCCGCAGTACGTCACCAACACGGACTCGGTGTGCGTGTTCCGCACCAACAAGGACGCGCCCAACTACCACCTGGCGACGCTGGACCTGGCGCAGCCGGCGCGTGGCTGGAGCGTGCTGCTGGCCGAGCACGCTCAGGATGTGCTCGACTGGGCCGCCTGCGTCAACAACGACCGCCTGGTGGTCTGCTACATGCACGACGTCAAGGTAGGAGTCTAGTGGCAGCGAGGAGTCAGGGTCACGCTCAGGCACGGCACGGGCTTACTGGCTGGGTGACAGCTGGCTGTTGATGCGACAGGAATGGGGTCGCGGCAGGGGGATAAAGTCACGGGAAGGTCAGTGTCGCGGCATGGGCGTTCATGGTGGCAGGCTGTCGTCGAAGGCTCGCCCGATGTGGTGTGTTTTGCTCGTTGTCACGTCTGGCCATAGCGAGGTCAGCAAAGTTGACAACTCCAGTTGAGTAGGATGGGAATCGCGGAGACAGTTCTGGATGCTGCCGAGTCAGGTTGTGTATGGGATGATCGTTTTCGTCGTGATAATACATTGATATCCTTAACAAGTACTCGCGGCGAGTGTACTATGGGCTTCGTGCCTTTTTGTATTAACATGCGATTTAAACCCTTGTTGGTCGAGGCTGCATGCAACTCTATGCTCATCTGCATTGAGCTACGTTCTGTGTTCCGGGCCGTATTCGTGGATTAATGGTAAGACTGCGCGTTTTATTACACGGGCCTTCGCAGCTGAAGGGAGCTGGGATAAACTGTCTACTCTAGAAGTGTGTGTCAAACACGTGCGGTGCGCCACTGACCAGCCGTCACTGTCTCGGGCCGCAGAACATTCTGCAGCTACACAGCCTGGACACCGGGGAGAAGATCTCTACTTTCCCGCTGGAGGTGGGCTCGGTGGTCGGCTACTCGGGCAAGAAAAAGGACACGGCCATCTTCTACAAGTTCACGTCATTCCTGTCGCCGGGCATTATCTATCGCTGTGAACTGAGCCAGCCCACCGTGAAGCCAGAGGTGGGCAGCAGACGGCGCACCAGCCCGCCTGGGGCAGACTTTTGACAGCGCCTGGCTGTGCCGGCATTGGCAAGGGGGGAGGGGAGGGGAGTTCAGTTGGAGTTCGCAGGCGAGCGCCGCGATTTCCGGTCGATGTTTGATGTTCATGAGAGTATCGAAGGTCATGCATGCCCGTGCATGAAATTGTATTCAGCTGCCTCGCTGGTCTCATGGCTACGTACGTCTATGATTATGAACTGTAACCCGCATTTGTTGCAGATTTTCAAGGAGATATCCGTCGCTGGCTTCAACCCGTCCTTGTTTGAGTGCTATCAGGTGTTCTACTCGAGCAAGGACGGTACGAAAATACCGATGTTCATCATGCATAAGAAGGCATGTTAATTTGATTGTCCAAATTATTACACAATGTGTTCGGGCGGCCTTGTCTTGCTACACGTGCTTTGCGGCGTTTTCGTTCCTTGTTGTTTACCGTCAAACTTATGCGTCTAGCTAATCACTGTGACGTTTACCCGTCCTGCACGGGCAATACGCCTTCGGTGCAAGATCGTGACAGCAGGCTTTGCAATGTCATCACATCACAGTGTCATCACAGCTGACGCGGTAAAGCTCCATCGCCCTAGCGGTAAAGCCCCATCGCCGCGGTGGGTGCCGGCTCCACGTCTGCGCCTGTCTGGGTCTCATGTCGCGGCCGGGGACAGGAGGCGCGCGCCGCCCGCTCCGGCGCCGGCCCCGTGTCTGCGGTCTGTCTGGACCTCGTGTCGCGGCGGGGGACCGGAAGCGCGCGCCGCCCGCTCCGGCGCTGCCGCCCGACGGTCGAGCTCAGCTGACCGCCGCCGCCTCCGCTGCTGCAGGGTCTGGTGCGGGACGGCTCGGCGCCGTGCCTGCTGTACGCTTACGGCGGCTTCAACATCAGCATCACGCCCACCTTCAGCGTGTCCAAGCTGGTGTTCGTGCAGCACCTGGACGGCGTGTTCGCGCTGCCAAACATCCGCGGCGGCGGGTCAGTGACGTGATCCGGCGGCGACCGGTACCGACGCGCGACACGGTCCGCGTTCGGCTCGTATTGCCGCGTGTCGGCGGTGGCCACTCACCCGCCGTCCTTCCCTGCCGAGGCATGGGCTTCCACGTTACATAACCCGCGGACCTGTGTGGCCCGTTTGAAAGCCGGTAGTGGAATGCTTGCCGTTCCCAGTTGACATGCTCTGCCCGTTTCTGGTGGACGTCGCCCCCTGCAAACCGCGGACTTGCGGTCGGTTGCAAATGTTGTGGTAAATGTTGCCTCGCAAGGACCACCTACTAACAATTCAAGCTTGTAGCAACCTGCCGTGGCGGCATTGTCGTGACATGGATTAAGGCGTCGTGACCACCTGCTAGACCCGCTAGCTGACCCGACCAGCGCGACACGGCGCCGCCGCCGCTGACGCCGCGCTCCCGCCGCCGGCAGCGAGTACGGCGAGCGGTGGCACAACGCCGGCCGGCTCTTCAACAAGCAGAACTGCTTCGACGACTTCGCGTGCGCGGCCGAGTACCTGATCGCCGAGCGGTACACGCAGGCGCGCCTCATCAGCTGCGAGGGCGGCTCGAACGGGGGCCTGCTGGTCGGCGCCACCGTCAACCAGCGGCCGGACCTGTTCGGCGCGGCCATCGCCCACGTCGGGTGGGTGGAAGCGCTGGCGCGCCCCGGCGGACCCGCCACCGGGACGCGCTCGCGCTCGGGGCGCATGCCGCGGTGGTGAGGGTGACAGTGAAACGAAGGAGCGAAGTTCGGCAGAGCTTCGGTGTCGGGCTGTCAGCTGCCGTGGCGCGCTCGCGCGGCGTGCTCACGCGCTGGTCAGCGTCAGACGGTCGGTGCTGCGGCTCCGGGTCGGGAGCTGTGCGGTACGGGTGCGGCGCTTGCTCGTGTTTTGTTGCCAGGCGAGCTGGTATTAGCGGTGTCGTGACCAGCGATCTGGCGCGTGACGGGGGCCGCACGGTATGGGTGGCTGACTCCACGTCGCCCGCAGCGTGATGGACATGCTGCGCTTCCACAAGTTCACCATCGGCTACGCCTGGGTGTCCGACTTCGGCAACCCTGACGAGAAGGAGCACTTCGAGAACATCATCAAGTACTCGCCGCTGCACAACATCCGACCGCCGAAGGGCGACGACGAACAGGTGCCGCTGGGCGTGACGCCGACCGGGCCGGGGCACCGGAGCGACCGATGCCGGCTGAAGGGTGGGGCTCGTGGGTTTGTGTGCAAGCGTCCAAGCATCATCGTCAGACTTTGGACTCCTGTCCGCTCGCCAGTCAGATGGTGTCCGCGGCCGTCAAAAGCCCGTGTCGTCTAGCAGTGCTCGTCCTACTCCGGGTGGTGCTGGCGACGATATGGGACCCGCACCAGCAGTCATCGCACCGAGTGACTGCCTGTGGCGTGTACATCAGTGCTGCCATTGCCATGCAACCTCGGTAACTCAACACCCACATCTGTATTGTCTCCCCCTGCCCCGCGTCTTGATGGCATTGGGGTCGCGTGCGGGGGAGTGCCCGTCTGGCCGTTGCTGAGGCGTGGCCCCGGCGCCGGCAGTACCCCTCCACGCTGCTGCTGACGGCCGACCACGACGACCGCGTGGTGCCACTGCATTCGCTCAAGTACATAGCCGAGCTGCAGCACGTGCTGAGCGGCCGCGCCGCGCAGACCAACCCGCTGCTCATCAGGGTGGACACCAAGGCTGGCCACGGCGTCGGCAAGCCCACTGCCAAGCAGGTGAGTCTAGGAGCTGGGGTGCGGGCCGGCCCGGCGGGCGGCGGGCGGAGCTCGGCCACGCTCCCGACCGGCTCGTCGGGCGGAAGCGTGGGCCGCGTGCGCGGTGTGTCAAGGTCGTAGGACAGCGGTATTGTCTCCCCCTCCCCTCTTCTCACCTCAAGGTGAGGTTTGATTCCCAGGGGGACTCGCTAGAAAGCAGTAGCAATTGAGGGAAACCCAGAGCGTCACCCCTGCGCGGGTGTCCGTGCGGGCGTGGGTCTCCTCCCCATGAACGCTCTTTCATCACTGGGCAGGAAACCGGGTGGTCGGGGCCGAAATGCGCCAGAATTTAACGGCGCCAGCTTCCGCGTGGAAGAGCCCGCCTCGACTCCCAGCTGATATCAACGCCTCGGGGGGCTTGTAGGGTCTGTAGTCGCCAAAGAATGGACTAATGATTATTCGGGCTTTGTTCTTGCTAGTGGTGTTTTTGTTCACACAATGTGTCGGCCAGTTTCTTCCCCGGCCTTGGTTAGGTGATGGCCGGTCCTGGAAGGGAGCTGGGGACGTTTAGCCGGTAGTCACGTATGTATGAAAGCTTTGAAAGTGTTTGGCAACAATGCGATTGAACCCCACGATCTTCGTTAGCAAAGCCGCGGTCGCTAACTAAGCTTGCTAGGGCTCCATCAGGGGCGATGCGCACCGTGTCCTTATATGGTACGTACCCGTCTGTCTTTGCTGGCGACGGGTTAAGGCAGTTGTGTGACGGCTTTCCAGATCGATGAATCAACTGACATCTACTGCTTCATTATACAAGCACTCGGACTCAAGATACAGTGACTACCTCCGAACAGAGCGTATGGTACAACATCCTAGCATCCGATTACCGTCTAGTAAAACTCGCCAGTACTGAGTTTCGCGCCATGTCCCGTTCCCAGTTCGCCGTTTGTTTGTTTCTGTGCCGCTTGTGCGTGCGCATATTTGTTGCTAATGTGTACTCCCGTGTGCCAGCCAACCTTGCTGTTGTTCTGTGCGAAAAGCATTGCTCAATGTCCGCGGCACTTGGTGTACCGGCGAGGCGCGAGCTGCAGCTCGAGACTGAACAAAGTAAACTACGGCGTATTTTTTCACAATACCTCGAGCAGTTTTTACTCACGTGTCTCACGTTGGGTACGTTAACACAAAGCAACTGTTTATTTTGATTGATGCGTCGCCAATATATCGTCCAAGTAGATTCTAAGACTTCTTTACAACTATATCCTGAGCGTTTGACAGACTGCTATGGATTCCAATTACGTGTTGCGATCACAGCGTTGCACGCGTTCTGAGTCCACCGGGCACGAAGTGGGCGCGGGACACAATGTGACACGTGTTCTGAGTCGACGAGGCACGAAGTGGGCGCAGAACGCAGTGTTACACGCGTTCTGATTTCACGAAGCACGAAGTGGGCGCGATCTCACCGGCTGCTCTGAATGTCATATTCTGGCTCCGATCTTCTTGCTGGATGTCTGGTTGCGATGTTCTGGCCGGTAAGAATCGTGGATGTCTGGCTCCGATGTTCTGGCCGGTGATAATCGTGAATGTCTGGCTCCGATCTTCTTACCGGTGAGAATCGTGAGTGTCTGCTCCGATCCTCTTACCGGTGAGAATAGCGAATGTATGGCTCCGATCTTCTCGCCGGTAAAAAGCGTGGATGTCTGTTTAGTGGTGCCCATTTGTGAGCGGGGCCGAAGTGACGCCCGATCGCCGCTGAGTCGGTGCGCGGCCAACGATGTCTGTGGGCGATCGTTGACCGGGTCGCCGACCAATCACCGACGACCGGCGCTGAACTCGGCCATATATGGTCACGCCGGTCTGTTAGTGAACCAGTCGGCGGTACCCGTGTAGCTGTTCCGGCATGGGAAATGTTTTTCAATTTTTTGGGGCCCGGCGTGGCCGTAATCCCACGTAGGTGATATTTGGAATGCTGATAGCGACTTTGCGCAGGTTTCAGGAATGAGGCATGCGACTCTTCCAAGAGCCGTGCTGTGCAGGTTGGAAAGCACTCGTTTACAAGGCATTAGGCTGTCCTACAACATTGCAGTGCGAACAAAGTAATCCAGACGTGGTGTTTCGCGCTATACAGTACAGGAATGCAGTCGTCTTACTGCCTATGCCAATCCGAACTACGGCTGAATGATTGAAGGAGGCGTTCCAGACAGCTCACGAATGACGGAGGAGGGCAGAGAACCTTTTGTCGAAAAATATGCTGGATTTCCCAGTGCCTACGCTGCGTTTAACACCAAGTAAGGTCCAAATAAAATGAGGACCGTAACAATGCGTCAAAGATATGCGCGAAACGCGACGTCGCACTGCCACGCACGGCAGGTTTTTGGTTGCAAATATGTGCACTGATAAGTGAAACGTATTTCACTGAGACTCCTGCCAGGCACGTGCCTGTTAATGCAGCGCGCGCTTGAGTGCCGTGGGAAAGGAATGCGTTACTAACCGCGGAATGTGTTCATAACGCGAGTCGGAACCGCGCCCAGATCTCGACGGCCGGGCGCTACAGTGACTTGAGACCCACACCGTGCGGCGGAACATTACAAACGGCAGGCTGTCTTGAGACTGCTCGCCTCCTGTTTCGGCAGCTGGCTCCCAATGCCGACAACCACTGTCCAGCCGATCCACTATGCTGAAGGCAAGTAAGAACCAAACACCGATTCGAATTCCCTTCGTGTATTCAATTAGATGCACAACGTACAGATCGCGAGTTAGGTCGACAGCCTTGCAGTGACATGTCGAGTAAAATGCCAGGGTGGGCAAGGACACGCATTGTACCCGCGTACGAGAGGCTCTCCAAGCGTAAACAATCCCGCGTCGAATCGGAGACGCACTGCACTCGTTCTCGTCAATCCGGCCCGTCCTCGGGTCGACGGCCGCACTCCTAAACAAACGGTTTGAGGCACCGAGCCGCCGGGCCGCTTCCGTAGCCGCTGGAGGCGGGGAGGGGAGGGCCTCCCCAAATCACCGCCACATGATCCGTCCTCGCGCCGTCCGTGCTCCCGGATGCACAAGCGAAGGGCAAAGACCGCCGGGCCGCCTACGCCTGCCGTGAGAGGCTGTAGTCTGCCCTCAATCGCCGTCACATGATAACGTCACCGCGCCGGCGAACGGGCCGCGACAGGGACAACATAACGACACCGACCGGCGGGGAGCTGGGCACACAGCGACGGGCACGCTCGCCGCGGAGCGCTTGTGGACGACGCCGGCCGGCGTCAAAAGTACTATTTCACAAGGTGGCGGACCATTTGCGCAATGTTGCTTCATTTATACACTGTGTACAATCGCATGACAATGTGTTTGGGACCGAATGTGGTTTTTTCTACTTAGTAACGACCTGAAACATCCACATCCACGTCGTCCACAGAGCCAGGTCGTGCGATTCTTTGCCGGGAGTACGCCACGCCTTTCCCCACTCGGTCCACGCTCATGCTACTCGCTACTGCTAAAACGCCCACTATGCATCTCCTGAGTGCGCGGGTCAGGACTACGCGCTCCGTGCGGCAGCGGCACGCCGGGAAAGCTCTAATAATACGACTGGAGAGGCAGGTAACGCGGCCCGCCGGACACCGGGCGGCTGCGCCGACCGCTGTCCGGCCACACCGGCCGCTGTCTGGGGCACGCACATTCGCTGTCCGGGGCACACCGGGCGGACACGCCGGCCGCCGTCCGGGGCACACCGGGCAGACACGCCGGCCGCCGTCCGGGGCACACCGGGCAGACACGCCGGCCGCCGTCCGGGGCACACCGGGCAGACACGCCGGCCGCCGTCCGGGGCACACCGGGCAGACACGCCGGCCGCCGTCCGGGGCATACCGGGCGGACACGCCGGCCGCCGTCCGGGGCACACCGGGCAGACACGCCGGCCGCCGTCCGGGACGCACCGGGCGGATACGCCGGCCACCGTCCGGGACGCACCGGGCGGATACGCCGGCCACCGTCCGGGACGCACTGGGCGGACACGCCGGCCGCCGTCCGGGACGCACCGGGCGGACACTCCGGCCGCCGTCTGGGACGCACCGGGCGGACACGCCGCCGACGCTCCCGAGCAACCGCATCCTCAGCTGGCGGCGACCAGGGCGGTGCGACGCAGGTCCGTCCTGGGTATGTTCTCGAACAGCATGGCGCGGTTCTGGCCCTCGGCCTTCTTCACCCAGTGCCCGTACACGCGGAACGCGCACGCGTCGATGATCTGAAACAGACCGGGCGTCACCGCTCACGATATAGAATGGGAACAGACGCCCACAGGCGTCCAAGGCCTCGACTGGGTGTCATCCCGCAAGTATCACCACTCTGTCGCAGACAACGAGCAGGGAGTAAAGCCTATACCACGCTTTATAAACTGCCTCTATGGCCTTTACCAGTCTCCTAACGGTAAGTAGGCAACAGCTCTATGATCAGTTCAGCGAGTCACTAGCAGCACTCCGATCGCATTACCAACAGCTGTACATCATCGAACATCCACAACACGCTTTCAGCTACTTCCGGAATAAATCCGCCGTCCTTGTGCGGACGCAGTCAGTCGCCGCGGCTGTGTGACGCGCACGCGGGCGCGGGCGGGCGCGGACCGTCGGCCGGCCGCCTCGGCTCACCTTCCTGAGCGACTTGAGCCGGTACGGGTCGAGCACGGCCACCGACACGGACAGTGCCTCGGGCGTGAACTTGAGCCGCTGGATGCGCACGGCGGCGCGCACGCAGTTGATGGCCAGCCGGAACGTGCGCCGGCCGGAGAACGGACGCTCGCGGGCCTGGCGGCGACGGTGGCGGAGGGCGCCGTCACAGAGGCGTGCCGGGCACGACATCGGCCGCCTCATGCCTCAACACGAGCCGCCGCCACAGTGCCGTCGATGCGACAATCATAACATTGGCTTGTTGGTGTCATGCAGGCGTTTCCAGGAAATCCCGCCGCACCTGGCATGTGCTCGTCGAGTTCTCCGATGCCGTGATCGCGGGGCGAAACAAAGAATCCAACGTCTACAGCACAGCTGGACGAACAATCGATACGGCACTGCACCGGTGCGAAGGACCCGGACGACGCCCTGGTGCGAACGGCCGGGACGAAGCTCAGCACGGCGGAGGCTGGCAGATAGCGCGCAGCCTCAAGCGGTCAGAAGCCTTTGACTAGCGGGTCGACTCCTGCGTCAGTCACAAACAAGGCCACAAAAAGCTACGCTACCGACACCGCGCGATTGTGCAGCATGGTACTGTGGAAACCGTCTCGAAACGGTTAGGTGGGGAGGCAGCGAAAACGTCTTCTGCAGTGGAGCAGGACGCGCTACCACGCTAATGCAGGACAGGGTCGGGACTGACGACCAGGGGCTCGGGTCGCAGGTCATCACTCGCCGGCGCGTCGGCAGGACAGGGGCGGGACTGACGACCAGGGGGCTCGGGTCGGAGGTCATCACTCACCGGCGCGTCAGCATGACAGGGGCGGGACTGACGACCAGGGGGCTCGGGTCGCAGGTCATCACTCACCGGCGCGTCGGCAGGACAGGGGCAGGACTGACGACAGGGGGGGGGGGGGGGGGCTCGGATCGGAGGTCATCACTCACCGGCGCGTCAGCAGGATATGGGCAGGACTGACGACCAGGGGGCTCGGGTCGCAGTTCATCACTCACCGGCGCGTCGGCAGGACAGGGGCAGGGCTGACGACCCAGGGGGCTCGGGTCGCAGTTCATCACTCACCGGCGCGTCGGCAGGACAGGGGCGGGACTGACGACCAGGGGGCTCGGGTCGCAGTTCATCACTCACCGGCGCGTCGGCAGGACAGGGCCGTGATCACGCGGGGACCGGCCCTGTGTCAGTCCATCGGTCACCCCAGCCTCGCGGCGCCATCTTAGGCGCCTCTCAGAGACACTGATCGGATCTACGCGAACACTCACTCTTCGGCAACAGGGTCGGCTCACGGAAGCGACCCCTGGTTGGATCGCAGATCACCACCGGCGTGGCCGTCAGGTGTCGCTGAGGGAACACCGAGAGCCCTGGGTCGGGTGACAGGCCCCCTCCCCCTCCCCGCCTGGCGGCGTGCTCTGACTCGGGCCGGTGCGAGGTCGCCCGGGCGTGCGTGCCACCTGAATTGGCTGAGTGGCCAGGCCAGCGGTGGCCTCTCACCTGGCGGGGCGGCAGCTCCTTCACAGCCTCCGGTGGCACGATCACGCAGGACGGGAAGTCCTGTCATGCACAGACACACGCACACCGATCAGCCGGCGGCGGTCACGCGGCCGGCGGGCGGGCCGGACCGAGACAGACAGGCCGCGCCGCCAGCACGCCGCGGCGGCGAGCCGGCCCAGGCGGCCGCGGCTGGCCAGGCCAGGCATGCGACAAAAGAGCGACAAGCGGACGCGTTCTCGCACAGACCCACAACCGGGACGAGGGAGAGGTCAGGCTTTACTGTGTTAGGCCCGGTCGGCCAGTGCCCGTCGGTGACTGAGGGGCTGCAGGGGTGCCGTCCAGGGCCGCATGTACAGAGCAGTTCGGGTCCTGTCTCCACATTGAAGAGCCGAGTGAGGACACGGCCAACACTGCGTGCACTGTCGCCCGTGGCGTACCAACGTCTGGGGCCGGACGCGTCACCGGCATGTGGTCAAGATGTTACGAACACCGAACTTATAGTGAGAGCTTGTGCCGTTTAATTTGATTCCGCCCCCAGTATAACAGCCATTTTCGGGACATATCTATATCATCCAAACAACGTAAATGTTGTCATCAGCACCGGGAAAAATACAACCCCACCTGCGTACAGGCCGGCCATGGGGCCGAGGATCCGGTGTTAGGTGTGCTAGGCCTGAAGTACACCACGTGGAGTGGAGCAGTTGCGACTGCGTCACAGCAAATCTACACGATTCCTCAGCGTACAGAGGCTACAAAAAACGCAAGACGCTGACGTTCTGACGACAGACTAACTACCACGGACAGCCGCCAATGCGCTGAGGCACTTCGCGCAAGCAATGCTAGTTGTAACGTATCGATTCTACCACGAAAAAGCGGGTTATGGTTTGGACAAAATATGCCACCCAGTGGTACTAAGAATGAGACAAATCATGCTCTCCCTCTTCCCCTTCCCAACCGCGCCCAAACGCGACGAACTAATCCCCTCCGTTGCAATAATTATGTTTCCTGTAGAAGGCAGAAGAATGTTACGGTGCGGCTTGAGTGACTTCATGGCAGAAATATTTTTTCCCGAACCAGCAGCTACGGCCACCAAAAAGCAAAAGCCCATACAAACAAACAGATGTGCCATAGCCTCACCACCGCCCCTTATACCATCACTGAGGTTGCTTCCGGTATGCTTGGATCGCTTACAGAAGCCAATTATGTAATTAGCGTCGTACCATCTGGCCGGTCGTCAGCGCCGGGCCGGTGCAAAATACATTCCAAAAGCAGTGCAAAGGGCAGTGGGCAACTGATATGACAACTGGCCGCGCTATACGGCCGCGCAGTCAAAGCACCCGAAAGCCCGAACACTTCAACCGGGGCCCCAGGCGCACGAGCGCGCGTGCGACCTGACACCAAACGCACCCTGACGCCCCCTCGTCCAGATCAGCCGCGCTAACCCGGCTCTCACGAGACCCCGTTGCCCTGCCGCGCCCACCGCACACATCCGTCCCCGCCACCGGCACCGGCACCCGCCGCCGCAAGCGTGGCTGACCAGCGGCCGGGCGCGGCACGGCCATGCCGCCGGCCCCGCGCCTGCGCACGCACCGTGACTCGGTGGAAGAAGGGGTGCGCCAGCGCCTCGCGCACGGTGATGCGCCGCGCCGGGTCCACCGTCAGCAGCCGGCCGATCAGGTCCTTGGGCGCGTCTGGCGGCGCACGGGGCGCGCGCGGTCAGGTCGCGCCGGCTCGGCCGGGTCGCGCGGTCAGGTGGCGCCGGCCGTCTCAGCCGAGGCGGCTCGCCACACAAGGCAGCTTCACCACGCGTACGAGAACGACACCAGCCTGTCCTCTGCGCGTCACACGGACACGGAGCAACCCCCAGCCCCATAAACGGACATCCGCCTCGTCCACACGTTATGGAGACAACGCCCGACGCCCGGGTGCGCTGTTTCCCTCAGCAGCAGGCCCTGCGCCTCCCGCGCTCGCGCCGCCGGACCGGTCGCAGCCTCGCCGGGTCGCCTCACCTGTGACGTCATCCCACTCGGGGGAGCCGAACGTGTACTTGCCCTCCATGATGTTGCGCAGCATGACCATCTGTTTGCGGTGCCAGAACGGTGGGCAGCCGACCAGCCTGGCGACAGAGCGCGGCGCCCTTCAGGCCAGTGGCAATGGCTGAAATGGGCGCGCTCGGTCGACGCGGCCCGCCGGCTGGCCGGGCATACACTGCCGACACTCCGCGGTGCCGTCGCCAGCTGACGGGGCAGGGCCGATGGGCGCGCTCCACATCGGCGATGTGATCATACCGCCTCCCCAAATATGCACACAGGCAACAGCTCAATATGAAAGCTGATATTGTTGCAATTCTTAATCTTGCCAACCCACGTGGAACAAACCAAGCAATGCCTTTTCGAGTAGCAATGATCCAAATGGCAATGATGGAGAAGTCTGCAGCGACAACGATACCAAATAATGAGCGAGTGCGAGTCAATAAGCACGCGAATAGCTGTTTGAATTAGTAGATCAGTGAGGGCAGGTGATGACTTGGTACGAAGGCGACGAAAGAGGAACGGTAGATACGGGAGTTCGTGGGAAAGCAATACAGCATGACATAACTATCCGCAGAAAGTATTGAGAAAGTAAGCCAGTGATTGTGAGCAAAAGCGATTTCATCCAATATTGATGGAGGCGAGCAACCATGGTTGAGTGGTTTGACTCACAGTGTGTACATCACGACTCCGCAGGCCCACCTGAAACGTAATCAGCTGTTAAAACAAATCAGAAACGCTACTGCGCTGAGGAGCAATTTCTTGCGCAGGGACAAAAACAATGATCTCCATAGTTTCCGACCAAACATCAACAATGACTGGATATTCGTTTCCAAAGGCTACACGGTCACACCGAAGACATCCTGCATGCAGTGCTGGCCAAGTCTGCAGCCCATACTGCTCGCGTGCACCGGGGGTGGGGGCGCACGCGAGTCGTCGACCGACTCTGACCGACAGACCTGCAGCCCCGTCCTGTCCACGTGCAGCGGGGGCGAGAGCGCCGACCGACTCTGACTCACAGACCTGCAGCCCCGTCCTGTCCACGTGCAGCGGGGGCGAGAGCGCCGACCGACTCTAACTCACAGGTCGACGGGCTGGCCGTAGCCGGGCGCCTCCTCGTACAAGCCGGCGCGGATTAGCTCTGGCGCCATGTAGCCGGGCGTCCCCAGGATATCTGAACGGTGGGGGCACAGAGGCGCGCTAGCGGGCGACCCAGACAAGGCTGTACAGCAGGCGGACACGGCCACGGGCATGCCGACTAGACACGACTGGCGCCAGACCGGAAGCCGAGATCAAGGTCGCAGTCGCTCACACCGACCGGCCGTGCGCCAAACAGCGGTCACAGCCAAAACTGCACAGACGGGCGGCACGAGACTACAGGCACTACGCGCTAACCAAACTCCAGCGCCAGAGCGGGGCAGCAGCCGTTACGCAAACCAAAAACAGTCGTCGCCTGCCCAGCGTACGTCGCTTTGCGTGGAGGCAACGGACGGAGCGGACGACCGTGCAGGGGACGGGCGCGAGCAGCGGCGCAGCGAACACGGCGAGGCACGCAGGCAGGCCACGGCCCGACTCACGTGTCCACCTCAAACCGGTAGCCGGGTGCCGTCTCGACCATGTTGGCGCGCAGCAACTCCGGCGCCAGGTACCCCGGCGTGCCGACCAGATCTGCACACAGACGTGCGCGCGCGCGCCGCCGCGCCACCACTCAGACCACGGCCGGCACGCCCCCCCCCCCCCTCACGCCCCTTCACCGCCGGCCCGCGGCGCTGCCCTACCCAACTGGGGTCAGCAGCACGGACCCATGACCCTGGTGGAGACGTTGGAAACGATTGTTTCGCTTTTGAGCGGAATCTGAGCAGAGATGGTTAAATTGTGTGTGTGTGTGTGTGTGTGTGTGTGTGTGTGTGTGTGTGTGTGTGTGTGTGTGTGTGTGTGTGTGTGTGTGTGTGTGTGTGTGTGTGTGTGTGTGTGTGTGTGTGTGTGTGTGTGTGTGCGTGTGCGTGTGCGTGTGCGTGTGCGTGTGCGTGTGCGTGTGCGTGTGCGTGTGCGTGTGCGTGTGCGTGTGCGTGTGCGTGTGCGTGTGCGTGTGTGTCATTGGGGCTTTACGACTCACTTAGCTGCTGAGGCTATATGGCGTCACCTGCCTCTCACCCTGGCAGGAAGGGCGGGCACCGCGGGGAATCGAGCCCCGTACCTCTGGCTTCCCAAAAGCGCATGCTTAGATTGTGGCACACCAATATATTTACCAACAAATCATCATTAAAGGACCTCGGGACTAGCTACGTCCCATAATAGCCCTAGGTGGTGCCACTGCTACATCACCAGTACGTAACAAGGATATAAATTTGAATGACCTTCGAGTCCAAATTACGCTGCCCACGCTTCGTGGCAGCACTACCCAGTGCTGCTACGCTTCTTCCCCGCAGTCGACCACCGTCGTCATGACAATGACCGTGCGCACCTCTACTGGTGCCAATAAAGGAACTTTGTGATTACCTCAGCGGACAATGGCCTGTTACCGATAAATGTATTGGGTGAACTTTGGACCAGTACGTCACATGGATCATGACATTCCTATTTCCAAAATCAAAGTGCGCCTCGAAAAAAAGTCTGCGATAAACGCCAGAGCGGAGAAATCAGTCATAGTATGACTCTGAATTCGCGAATTCGCGGAATAATAGCTTCATGTTCGCATATCCTTCTGTCTAAACAGTGTTTCAAACTTTCGGAACGTTTGTTACACGAGCATTTTGACACATTTGGGTGTTGCAAACATTACAGAACACACGAGTTGAAAAGCGGGCAAATGAAATGTGTCTCTTTCATAGTGGTGAGCAAAGAGTCAACTTAGATTTCTCCGCAGGGTCGGCTACTTCCAATCGAAATTTTGAGCTATTCAGAAGGACTCCGAGAAAACTGGTACTACTGATCAGATCGCACACGTCAGATGCAACAATCAACACAAAAATGTGAGATGCTTCCTTTGCGGCTAAAACACGCTTCAGTTGCTTAACTTGAACATAATTATAATTCTATTTTTTGTTTTATGATCAGTTTCGGTGATAATCTTATCACATATCGGTTTATTCCAAGCCCAACCTCCTCGCTATTGGTACCGGTCACATGATCGGAAATGGCAGCACTACCAAACCAATGGCCTCACCACCAGCCGGCGCTGCGGATCGACCATTGTTTGGACGCGACTGCGGGCGCAGTATGACGCAACGCAGACGTCCCCTCTTAAAAGGAGCATTGAGACGCTTCAGCCCGTTTTTGGTCAGAATAAGTAGTGTAATGACGTCCAACTTAGGTCATGAAATCCTGCGTTGTTCTCTTTTGATAGCCATTCCCGTTCGACACTTCTTTCAACACGGCACAACCAGTAAGTGACATAAACTCATTGCCAGCTTTGAGGCCCAGCTCTACCGCATCCCCAGTGTAAATACCCTCGGAAGCCTTCCAAAGACATGTGGGAACTCGTTGAAATGAACGCACCGGAGGCAAGTCGGCGGGTGCACCGGCTTCTTACTAAACCTAGTTCACTGACTGCCTCTAACCACGTGTCCCCATAAGCAGACACAACGGCTCACTCGTGAATGCCGTTTGGACCACAACCATAGATCAGGTGTAGGAAGTACTTGTGCTGCTTCAGCACTAAAACTCGACCTTTCCCGCACAACATGTCGCGCGCAGCCCGATACGTCCGCTTCCAAGGGGAGCCCGTCGCTGTGCCTGCACTTTACACACATTCGACTGACGACGGATGGCATCTTCCCGAATGATTCACAACACAGCGAGAGCAGGTTCTGCGGCGGCCTCCGGCTGTGACCAGCGACTGAACACTCGGACTGCAGTGGCCGTGCGCGCCTGGAGCGAGGCACCAGGCTAGCGCGGCGGCGCTCGGGTGGCAGGGCGGCACAGCGCGACCGCGCCCCATCCGCGCCGCCGACGCCTCACCGTATAGCTCCTCGCCGGGCCGGAGGATGCGCGCGAAGCCGAAGTCGGTCAGCTTGATGTCGAGGTTGTCGTCAAGCAGGATGTTCTCGGGCTTGACGTCGCGGTGCACCACCGACTTGTCGTGCACGTGCAGCAGCGCCTCCAGCAGCTGTTTCATGATGTGTCTGCCGTCGGCCGCCCCAGGTCAGTTGCGGTCCTCGCGCAGTGGCAAAAGCTGACGCTTTATAGCGGGAACGGCCGGAAACTCAAGCCGCATTTAATTCCTCAACACCAAGTGACTAATGAGTTTGTGAACTATTCAAGGCCTGTGGCTAAAGAAGCCGTAAACCGCCGATGAGACTGCCATCGTATGGGGAAGCTAAATGTTGCAAAGCAGATCTGAACGCATGCCTTGTGAGCTGTGAGCGGGACGATCCATGGCGGGAAGAACACCAACATTACATGTGTTGCATTTATTAAAATACATGGATTCCAAAAAAATCTGAATAGAGGTACCCATTGTGCCTTTTGAAATGGAGAGAAAAGTAATTTCTAGTCTGATAACTCACTTTGTCTTTTTCTCGGACAATGTGACGACAGTCGTGAGGTAGTCGAATAGCTCTCCTTGCCTAAGCAGCTCAAATACCAGGAATATATGCGTTTCCGATTCAAATACGTCGTGCAGTTCAACTGAAACACAGTGTGCACATGTCAAGAGTGATACAGCATTCCAAAGTGCATGAAGTAGGGTGTGCAGGATGAAAATATAAATCAACGCCGCCGTACGTCCAGCTTCACGGCGGCGTCCACGCACACGTCTCAGTGGGTGCTTATCCCTTGCCTTTATCCAATCCTTCAAGGCCCCATTCGCCAAGCCCAAGGTGTATAAATGCTGGGTCGACAGCCGTCCGGTTCGACCTTGATTGACCGATCTTTAGCGAAGGGAGGAGCAATAGGCAGCAAACCCCAATCTAGAGGTGGTCGAACAGGACCACTCCATAGGTCTAGCATTGTGACAGGATTAAGTGAGCGAGTCAAACAGCCGGAATCACCACACATCAAACAAGACCAAACGGACAGTGCAGAATATGGTGTGTCCCAGGCTCCGCGGCAGCCACAGGACCGGATCGGTTACAATACTCACTGACATAGGGGTGGCCCTGTACCATGCGCAGAACTTCAATCTCCCGGTGTGTTGACTCTTTAATGTCAGAGCCATGGTCGGCTTCGCTGATATCAATGATCTTCACGGCATACTCGACTCCTGACTCCTTGTCCACGCAGCGTCGCACAGTCGAGCTCACACCCCTGGAGTCCCGAATGCACAGGTCAGCATGTGGTGCAGCCACCAGGTACATCTGTCCAGCTCTCACTCAACACAGGCCACCATAAAGCCTTGCCTGATACAGGCACAGCTGGCATGCCAAATTTAAGGCTAACAACAAAAACAGAAATGTAAAGGGCTGTGGGAAGAAACTTTTTAACAGTATTTTGTTCTGAAATATTGATGTTGAACACGATTGAATCAACACTGGTGCAGTAAAAGTGCCAGTCTTGAGAGTGTATACAACTTTGTAACTTTTAACCTCCTCTCACTTACACAGGCTCCACAACTTTTCGTCCACACATTGCACTAAAAGATCAGCCTATACATCACATATCATCAGACTACACACATCGATTCATACACAAAATGTAGTCAATCAATGCATCATCAAGAACACAATCAGCATTGCAAGAGCTCACAGGATAAATGTGACAAATGCATTATCATGATCACAAAGCAGTCATTCAAGCCCTACCACATGGCCAATTCTAGTTTTCATTACATCTTTTGCTGCACTTGTCAGAAAATGCAATGACTTTTCTCCCATTGAAATTCTTACACATGCTCACAAGCATGTACCCTCAAACTTACTCATGATCTACTGGACATGAAAACAGGAGTACAGGTCATGGCATACATTGGCACCTTATGTTAAAAGAAGCATTGTAGAGATTAAAAGAGCATTGTACATCAATTGTCATTTTTAAGGCAGAACATATTGTAAATAACCAAAAATCAGGTCATCTAAACTCTTACCTTAAAACTTATGTCTTTCTTGCTTATCCAAGCAGCCTTCCACACTGTTTGGAGATTGGTCAACATACATGCAGGTCGACAAATATGATGTCTTTGGGTGGGGAATGAAAAGCAAAATGAGAACATGGCAGCTAAACAAAATTCCTTACCAGAGTACATATATATGGCATGGAACATGGATGCCAATGGGACACTGGGTTGAAGGGGGCAGGGCAGGGGGTTAGGTTAGGTTAGGTTAGGTTAGGCTAGGTTAGGTTAGGATAGGTTAGTTTAGGCTAGGTTAGGGCAGTTAGGTTGGGCAGTTAGGTTAGGTTAGGTCAGGTTAGGTTAGGCTAGGTTAGATTTTTTAAAAAGATTAGAAGATTTGATCTGAACGCTTTGAATGGATGGATTTCCGGGATCAGAGCTCATGCTAAGCAGTGCTTGTTGTGTGAGCCCTGACCCCCACCATCCGATCGCGCAATTCCATGTCAACGACAAAATTTGGTACCGAAAGCTTCTTAACGTGCTGCAATGCTCGGCACGGTCCGTCCTGCCCTCTGATGTCAACTGACCTTTAGCATGACCGCTACCACCGGCCGCAGGCCATACCTGTCAAGGGCAAATAGCGAGCGCCCTAAAGCGACTCGAACCCTCTAACCAACTGAGCCACTGGGACGGACAAAGGTTAGGTTCTGATGTTAGATTAGGTTAGGTTCTGGTCTATTCTGGCCTGTATGTTTCTTAAACTCACCTACATGCAATAAGAAACATAGCACATTGCATTATCATTGTTACCTTGGCCCAGTACATTTTTATGGTTCTTGGTAAGCAGTGATGTGGTGACCACACACCGACAATGTAACAATGGCGCTGGGGGACCAAAGTTGTTGAGTGTGTGTGGTGCTTGGGAACTTACTATTGTAATTTATTACAATTTGAAGGTAAGAGCATGAATCCACCTGTTTTATGACTATTTACTATATATTCTGCCTTAAATACAACAAATGATATACAATACTCTTCTTAACATGAGGTACCAATATATACCTACACTGGAGCACATGTAATATACCACACACTTTGTGATCACTTTATTGGAACCTTATTTCATTTCCAGCGAACAGATTTATATTGGCATTAACAAATCAAGAATCATATCAAACATGACAATATCTGTTAGTGGTGTATGAAATTCATGTTGCAAGGTCAGGTTTAAGACCCAGTATCTCTTACCTGCCAAGCACTTCTTTTGGTTCATACTTCCCATAGAAAACTTTTGCAGACTGGGCATCAGGCAGAACATCATCACTGTCATCCATTACAGTCATCCTGGAATCAAAACATCTTTAAGGCATTAATTACCACTGACAAGCATGCTTCAGCAGGATCATTTATTCAATAATCCTCAGTTCAGTATATAACAAATATGTAATTAAATTATCCAACTCATCTGCTGACACAAGAGGCTATGTTTTGATCACACCAAATACTTAGCCCATTACAGAACAGATGCCACAAAGGAAACCTGTGCAGCTCTTGGAACTTTGTGAGGCTCATACCACCCTCTATATTTATTCTTGAACCTGACGGCTCAATACATACACTAAAAACGCCCTAGAGTGTCCCTGTTTTGTCTCTCTCCCAAAGGAAAAGCCAAAACAGTCATCATAACTGGTAAGGTCAGTAAGATACTTCTTCATCCATAGG